>NC_091124.1:129140000-129467500 GCF_040183065.1 Periplaneta americana
TCGTGGCACAAGTCTTTCTATCCGCTCATTGTAGAATACGCCCTCCTGCGATGCGAGCTACTCCCGCACTGCTGTTTTACTTCATCGTCGCCATCAAAACATTGACCACCGAGGAACTTCTTGAGGTGCAGGAAAAGATGAAAGTCACTCGGAGCCAAATCCGGGCTGTAGGGGGGATGGTCAATTTGTTCCCAGACAAATTTCGAGATGAGATTTTGGGTGTCACGAGCTGTGTGTGGCCGAGCATTGTCATGAAGCAACAACTCCGTCAGTCAGCATCTCACGTCTCTTGTTCTGAATTGCGCGACGGAGCTTCTTCATGGTCTGACAATAGGTTTCTCTATTAATGGTTTCACCCCGAGGCAAGAATTCGATGAGTAGGATTCCTTTTCTGTCCCAAAAAACAGTGCACATGATCTTGCGTGTTGACATGGTTTGTTTGAATTTCTTTTCCCTTGGCGATGCAGTGTGCCTCCATTCCATGGACTGCTGCTTCGATTCAGGTGTCATGTGAGACACCCAAGTCTCGTCACCTATCACGATATGGTCAAGAAACTCATCACCTTGCTAACTGTAACATGTGAGAAAACTCAATGCACTGGAAGCTCGTTTGGTTTTGTGTTCCTCGGTGTGCATCTTGGGTATCCATCGTGAGCACAATTTTCGATATCGTAATCGATCTGTCACAATTTTGTAGAGAACATACCGCGACATTTGTGGAAAATTCAAGGAAAGCGAAGAAATTGTGAACCTCCTGTCCTCATGAATTTTTTCATCGACAGCAAGCACCAAATCGTCATTTATCAAAGATGGCCAACCGGTACACTGCTCATCATGCACAGAGATGCGGCCCTTGAACTTCCTAATCCATCTCCTGACCATTCCATCACTAATGACATCATCACCATACACCTCACAAAGTTGACGATGAATGTCAGCTGGTTTGATGTTCCTCGCATTCAAGAAATGGATAACAGACCACATCTCACAGTCGGTGGGGTGCTCGATTACTTTAAACATTTCAACTGATCACAACTAACCACACACACAGCTGAAGCTCTGAAACTGCATGCACAGCTTGCCTGAGGACTGAAGAAGAAAACAGGCATGTGTAAAATAACGATTGCAGCGATGCGACGGCTATAATTGAAAACGGAACTTACTTTAAGAACACGCCTGGTATGCTAGATCTTTCTTCAGATTTCCAAAAGATAGAGATTGGGAGTAGTCACGTAAACACCAGTAGAATATTACTTTTCTGTTACAAGATTAATAATAATAATAATAATAATAATAATAATTATTATTATTATTATTATTAATATTATTATTGCTACTACCAGTACTACAGTTATTTGCTTTTGTCTTGTAAGTGTGCTATGCTCATATAGGTAAATAAACGCAGACAGACATTAGTTTAGTGAGGTTTAATAGCTAATATCGCTATTTGCGTCCTTATCTAAAATTCTTTTAAAAACAAAACACAAACAATATCATAAGCAAAATGCGAGCACTAACAAGTGCTGTCAACAGTTCTAGACGAAACGTTTAAAACTAGAGGGACAGAATATCTGTACTAAAATCACAGAATATATTCAGATCACCTTTAAATGCGACAGGCTCATATCAGTAGATTTACTGGCATGTAAAAGAACTCCTGTGGGACAAAATTCTGGCACATCCAGCGACGTTGATATAACCTTTGCAGTTGCGAGCGTCGTTAAATAAATCATAACACGACATTCAGATCACCTTTGATTATCTGACTTCAATAATCATAATTCGAAACATTAGGGGTAAGTAAAAATGGGGTCTAATAAATTGGAAAAATATACCGAAGTTTCAAATCATTTGTAGGACTGCTAATTTTTAATACTTTGTTTTAATAATAGATTCTGTTTTTAATATGAAGATACGGTAACAGTTATTCCTTCACAGATTTAACAGCTCCTTCTTCCGAAAATATGAGTCAAAATCAAAGCACAATGAGAGAACTGCGAAGGTCCCAAATAAACATATTAAATCTTGCATTGAGGAAGCTACGGGTTTTCTGATATCAGACAGAAATGACAGACGATACTCCTCCATCGTGTAATTAGATAGTGCATTAGCAATGACATATTCTCTATGTTAACTGAAACAGTTACTAAACTGCATAAATCTACTCTACATTGTTCATATAAAACACAATTTCTTTATAGTTTCTCCATGTAAAAAATTGAAAGTCTTTACTTTTTTATCCAAATAGTGTGTCTTGGGATGCATAACATAAAAATGTGAATTGTTGATTTTGTGAAGAAAGTGGACTCGTGTTTTTTCATAATAAGTGATTCAGGTAGTTATTCGGACAAATAATTTGCTTAGTCTTATACTTTAAAGGCATTATTAATATTTCACTAAATTAAGATTATTTTTTTTACGATGAAAGAAATCCTAAAAGATAAAAACTTACTCAAGCAGAAATTACAGCTCTGAATACAGCATGTTCGAATACCGATTTAATTAAAATTATTCAAGATGATGAATTCATTAGTCAGAAGTGTGCTTAAAAAGAAGGAAATGAAGAGACGATATTCCATTTACGATAAAAGTTTTGCCGCAAAATTCCATTAATATTCACCTCAAGGCTAAAGATTTCTAAGAAGAAAATTATGTTTACCAAAAGTTAGATCTCTCACAAATTGACTTCATGAATTTGGTATAGGCCTCAGTATAAATCGCACCATTCTACAATTAATTATTAAAAATAAAATCCGATAGTGTACCATTGAATGAAAAGGTTGTAACTATTATTGTTGAAGATAAAATAAAATGTCTTTGAAGGAAAACATAACTTATAATTCTAAAACAGACACTTTGAGGGATTCATTGAATTAGGTATAGATAGACCTAATCAACAAACTTCAACTGACGTAAAAGTTTCAGAAGTACCATTTGCAAACCAAGCAATGGTTTTCATTATTCGAGAAATGTGCAAAATTTTCTGCCATCTTAACTAATGGCAGGTACTTTTATAAATGTATATTCAGCTCTGTTGGTGAAAAACAAATAAAGTAGTATTTAATAAATAAATATTTTGGACTTGTTTTACACCATTTGATAACAAAAGCATCTTATGACTATTTTGAAGCTAATGTTTGGCATTAAAAAATAGGGAATTATAATTATATAACTGACCAGTAATAATAGTCAAGTCTATAATATGTCAGAATCAATTTCTTTATGTTGCTTTTATCTCCCAACACAGAATATGCAACATTATTCTTCATAAATATTGTGCTTAAGGTGCTTTGGAGAGAAATGTCCTATTCCATTCACATTCTGTATCTTAATTACATATTTCTAGTAACATATAAGAAAACAAATTTGTGACGATCAGATTTCATAAACTAATTTAATTAACAGGGTTATATGACTGTATTAAGGAAATGGAATGTGTTCTCAATTTTCAGTTTAATGTTTAACTAATATATTCATATCCATATTGTCAATTTGTTAATCCAAAATGTGGTATGCATATTGTGGTTAAACATTTCATTTAAAGTGATGAACCATTATGCGCTCTTTTAGGGAATAATCTGAAAAATAGTAGCAATATTTTTGGTATAATCGATACCTGTAATACAATAATTATGTTGGTATAACGGATACCTGTAGTACCGACCGAGCTTTGTAACATGAGATGTTCTGATTTTTGTCGCCATGTGTCTTGATGTCGCGTCAATAGCGTGTCGAAAGTAATACCACAGTTTAGTATATACAGTTGCGAAGCTTGCGATGATTTTTTGCATTTCTCGCGATAGTTGCTAGCCGCTTGGAGCGCTGTGAGTACTGGGAACAATAGACTGTCACTGCCATCGTGATTTAATATAGGCAGACCATGTGACTCGCTTAACCCGATCATGGAGGGTGGCGTTTCAACCCTATAAATTAGTTGCAATGCATAAAGAGTAACATATATTTCTCTAAAATGTAGTGTAATTGCATTAATAAATTTAAAACAATGATTATGAGGCACTTCAGACATAATTCACTTGCGAG
The DNA here is from genome assembly GCF_040183065.1 of Periplaneta americana. NCBI lineage: Eukaryota > Metazoa > Arthropoda > Insecta > Blattodea > Blattidae > Periplaneta > Periplaneta americana. The sequence continues at coordinate 129,144,042 of NC_091124.1, forward strand.
TTAAGATGTAGTATTATTTTTGGTGTGAAAATTACGTTGTTCGTATGTGTAATACCTGACTTTATTTGGATTAAAGGTGATTGTTACTTATGTCCCGCCACTATAGGAGGCATAGGACAGTTTTACACTAATCCTAACCATATTTAGTATAACTTGTTGCTTGTCATCTATCCCAAACCCCAACATCCACCACTAAGAGTGCTGGTCCTTGTATACCCATCAGTCAAGGCCTACTCACAAAAAAAAAAAAAAAAAAAAAAGAGCAATTGACAATAGATATCTCAGTCATGACAACCTCATAAAATATCCTATCAATTGAATAATCGATCTTGCTACGTACATAATTATATCATATTATTATATGATCACCCATTTCAGCGAGTACTGACGACCACTGCAAAATACGACAATTTGGTCCAGGGAGCATTCTCTTTTGGCACAAGGATGATTTATGTAACAGATTTCTAAATTAGTCTTTTAAATACCGGTACATTCTTTAATATAATTTGGTCCAGGGAGCATTCTCTTTTGGCACAAGGATGATTTATGTAACATGTTTCTAAATTAGTCTTTTAAATAACGGTACATGCTTTAATATAATTTGGTCCAGGGAGCATTCTCTTTTGGCACAAGGATGTGTAACATGTTTCTAAATTAGTCTTTTAAATACCGGTACATTCTTTAATATAATCTGGTCCAGGGAGCATTCTCTTTTGGCACAAGGATGATTTATGTAGGCCTAACATGTTTCTAAATTATTAGTCTTTTAAATACCGGTACATTATTTAATAAATTACTGAAAAACAAATGTGAATATAGGGATGTGAAGTGAGTACAAAATTATTATTATTTTTGGCGCATCATTTTTACATAAATAACGACAAATAAAAACTAACATGCCACATATTTTAAGAAATACAGAAAACAACATGAATATTATTCACCATTCTTAATTATCTTGGGATAGAAAAAAAGGAGAAACTGCACTTAGTGTCCCACAAGAAATTTTTCTAAGTCCAATGATGGGACACTGCGCATGCGCAGGACACAGACAAGTAAAGGTGCTACCACACCATAGATAAAGCTAGTGCACTAACGTAACATATCCTTAAACCGTTTTAGCATGTACATTTCACAATAGCTGAGACTCAACATAACAAATGGCGGCAGTTATATTGCATCGTTTAGGGCCGTTTTCTCCAAAGTTAGTTAAACTTGGGATAAATTAAACCCGTTCAACTTTACTATTCAGTTTAAACATGCTTCCATTTTCTCCATAATATCTGGCAGCCCACCCGTTTAAACTAATGTTGGCACTAGATGCTCATGGCTTCTCATGTGTTGGCTACACTGAACAATAACTTGATTACTGATGGCGCGTCAACATGTCAGCCACAGATCAGGATGTCAGCTGTTTACAATGAATTAATGCTATAATCAAATCAACGCAAATAAGGAAGGAATGCATCTACTAGTTTCAGAAATAAATCATTTATATCCATGTGAAGTGTTGTCTATCATTTAATCAGTAGTTTTCTTGAATTTATTGGAAAGCATTCTCGATTCCACTTTTCTCTCATAGGCAAGATCATACAATAACTTGTGTCTTGTGTTAATGTGTATTATCTGATGGCATATGTAGATCCATTTTAATATAAAATTAATTTCCTTTAGTTTATTCCTTTCCCTCCGAAAATCACTATCTTAATTAATTTCAAGAAGACAACTTCCAGCTTTTTAACGTGTTCGATAACCCACTAAATTAGGCCTACCTGATGTACCCAGAATCTTGATAATTCTAAGGGAAATTGCTTTCATTTTTAACATTGTAGTATGTGACCTAATCTATTTATGTAATATTCACAGACCCTAGTTTATAATTGGCTAGAATGGGCAAATACCCAGCGCAAGGGAGCAAGAGAAAGTATTTTAAGGTAGGATGTTGAAATAATTGTTAAATACATGCTCAATAAAAATGAATATTTATAAACAGGGAACGGATTTATATGGACTAAAAATATATGAAATATGTAAATATATATGTAGTTATTTTTACCAAAATATGGAATTAAATATGGATTTTTACCAAAATATGGAATTAAATATGGACTTAAAATTATAAACAAATGACTATGTACGTTAAATATTGGTACATTTTAATCAAACTAAACAAAAAATATAATGGACGTACCTTATCTTCCAATGTAGTTTCAACAAAACACAATTTTTATTGTCTGTTACCATAACAATAGGTTACAAACATTTCTTTCAAGTGCTGAAAAGTGAATCTTCTTCTATTGTCTCTGAGGATAGATTTATACTGACTAAAAGAGCGTTCGACGTCACAAGAAGTAACTGGTACATAATTCAATTTCACAATGTCTGCTGGGGATAAGTCCAAGTTAATCTTCACTGTTGATTCACCACTCATCACAGCAACAACCTTTTGTAGTTCTTCATATCCAGGGTTTTTTGAAAGTACAGTGTCCACCTTAGCTCTTACTGCATCTGCAACTTTACCTCTACCACGATTCAGTTGTTCCACAGTACTATTTATAATTTCAAAACTTTCAGATAGTGAAAGGTGCCTATTTTGGAGACTTTTGAGCGTTTTTATGATGCATGAAAATGAATGCTGAATGTGAGCTAAGTCATTCTTCACACTTATGTCACAGGTAACTGTTTTCGCAGTATCAATTGAGACTGCATCTTCAGAGTCCAATGCAAGGAGAACATTGTTAATAGAGTCTATATGTTCGGCATAATATTCAACTGCTTCTAGCCATGTACCCCATCTAGTTAAAATTGGCTTTGGTGGCAATGGAATTTCAGGGTACATTTCTTTCAACACGTTAACTCTACTGGGAGCTTTGAGAAATACTTTTTTCACTGATGAAATCAACAAATCTACTTTAGGGAAATTGTCTCTGACCACTTCTGCCACACGATGAAATGCATGCGCCACACAAGTAAAATGAGTCAATTTAGGATATACAACAGATAATGCTTGTCCAGCTTTGACCATATAAGGGGCAGCATCGCTAATAAAGAATAACACATTATCGTACATAATACCCTTTGGCCACAGGATACCCATAGCTTTGTTGAACAGTTTAACTATAGTTTTGTTATTGCACTTTTCTAGAACATCACAATGTAAAAGAATTCGTTCAGAATATTGTTCACTTAACAAACCGATAACTACATTACCAACAAGTCTACCTTCTTTGTCGGGAGTCTCATCAATGGAAACCCAAATTGAACTATCTTTAATTTCATCTCTTATCTTCTGTATTGTCTCATCGTAGATGGATGGAGCATACGTCTTCCTAAGTGTTGACTCATCCGGGATTGTATGTTGAGTATATTTTTCAAGGAATTCCCTGAAGACCTTATTCTTTAGTTTGTAGAGAGGAATATCAGCAGAGATGAGAGAACGGCACAGGTCGATGTTAAACTCAGATCTTACATTCGATGTTGTTGGTTGTGTTAAAAACAATTGTCTCTGCTTGGAATTTAGTTGTTTGTTGGCCTGATGTTTACTAGTTGTAATGTGTTGTTGCACCAGGAACTTTTGTGTAGATGATACTGCACACTGACACAAATTACAAAATAATATTTTATTGTCAGTTGATAAACCATCTTCTTTAAATTCTGAAATGTAACTTGTTAGTTTTGATTTTAAATTGACTGAATGACGTACTTTTGGCATATTTACCGTCTTTATAGTATGATTTACAAAACTGAACCTATGTGTACTCTGACTGGCATTTAACTGTTGAGCTGCACAACTGAAGTCTGTTAAAAATTTTAAATTAAATTAATACAGTTTTGTAACTTACTTTCCCATTGTTGATAGGACTGCTAATTTTCAAATAACTCTGATGTTAAAGGGATTACTGAACATGTGTTTAAATCTCTATTGTTGAAATGTATTTTTAAAAGTTAATGGAATTTTGTTTTGTTTTATTGTTAAACCTAATATAATATGGACTGTTTTATATGAAATATGGAAAATATATGGAAATTAACGAAAATATGTACTAAACTCTAAAATATGGAAAAATATGGAAAATAAAAGTAGGATTTTTCAACCCTACACATTGTGAAACATAAAGATAATGCAAAATATAAATTATATTAGCTTTATAAGTAAATATGTATTTACATATAAATCCTTTCCCTGTTTATAAATAATGTAATAAAAACAGCCTTTTGTTTGGTGAATTGGCACAATTATTGTTTCACATTTTTGTTTGGTAATAGAATGGATGAAGTTAAAGAAAGAGGTTAGGGTGCCAGTTTTCCAGTGACCTAAACCCAGGGCCTAAATATTCATAATAGGTGTCATCCTCTTGTATTATTTTTATTTCAGTAAACGGTTGGTTGCACTGTATGATTGGTTTATCGTCCATTATGAATTTTGATCAGATTATCATAAGCTGATTAATGTACACTGTAAGGTCCTGTGTTCAGAAATGTAGAATTCAGGGGAAAAAAAGTAAGAATTTCAGTCCAGTAGAAATTGATTTACTGCTCTCTTTAGTTAGTACAAAGAAAGATATATTAGAATGTAAGAAAACCGATAGTACATCTTTAAAAGACAGAAAAAGCTTGGCAAGAGCTAGCAGAAAGTTTCAATGAAATTAGTGGAACTGTAGTACGGTAAGAGATTGGAAGATATTAAAGGGGAAGTATGAAAACCTCAAAATGACATGTAAAAGTAGATTTTCCGAAGATAAAAAATTACATATAGGTGCAGGTGGAGACCCAAATCAACCGAACTTAATAATAACTTATATTAAAATAAAAGAGATTATTGGCACAACACAACTTGGGCCACCATCTGTATGTGACTCAGATTGTACTGGCCAGTCATCACTACTCGCATCTGTGGAGCACCCATCTGAAAACATTGGAAAAGCACAATTTCCTCCTCAAATGCAATCAATTCAAAATTCCAATGTAATTCCCTTTACATCTGTGAATCTATACAAGTCTGTAGCTTCTGAATCCCAAGCATTTGTCGCAGGTGACGATTCAAATCCCACTGATCAGGTAACTGAAGATATACCAATATAATAGTATTTCAGGATAATATACAAATTAATGAAGTAGAAGCCATTCCATGTAGCAGTCAATTCAGTATTAGGGACCTAAGGAAACCTACTTCCACTCCACTCCTAGTAAAGAAGAAAAGACCATCACAAGACAGTTCATTGGTATGGCAAGGAAAACAAGTTCTGCAGTTACAAAAACAAGCAATAGAGGATAAAATTTAATTCCTAAGGATGGAGTATGAATTTAAAGTACCGGTAACATATACAATATTATGAAAGAAGAACATACAGTGAAGATGAAACTCACAGAACTTTATATAAAAAATAAGGAGTTTGATCTTGAGATGAAAAGAAGAATTCTTGAACTTGATGTTAGGAATAGGGAATTGGACCTTAAAACAAACACCTAACTGAAATCGCAAGATTTTGATGTAGTTATGGTGTTTATTTTGCTCAAGTCTATATGTTCTTTTTTATTTAAATTAAAAAATTTAATCTAACGTATTAAATCACTTTAGGTACCGGTAACTTATATATTTAAAGGCAATATTGATAACTTCAGTTTTGTAGTGGTTTTTAGTGGTCCTAATATGTTATGATGTCATTTTGATACTTTCATAAAGTCATTCGGTTTATACTATTCACTGTATTAATAATACCATAATCAACATATCACATCAGGTTATCATGCTACTTAAAACAGAAGATATTTAAATTTATGTAGCTTCTTAAGTAATTGAATAACAAGTTAATCAGTAGGTAATTTAACTTAATTCCAATTCAAAACCAAATTTATTGCATGTTATCACCTATCACATAATTTATATATGGCTTATTTATAATATAGTAATAATACACAAGAAAAAAAACAGTAGGCCTAGGCCTAATTTTAACATGACATCAAAATGTTCATAAATCAATTGTTAGTTTCATTTCTAATTATTTTAATAGACATGAACATAATATGAAATATACAGTATATTCCCTCCAGCTAATTTCTTATATGTTAGAAAATAAACACACTGCATATTTCAAGTAATTAGTTACGTTCTGTCATTGAAATCCGACATTGATATAATTTTGATACAAGTGCATATATATTTCAACTTGTAACATCACTGCGTAATTAAAATAAAGTGGAAATTTTACATAAATTGTGACTACACTATAATGTGTTAAAATCTTTGTGTATCAGTAACTTAGTAATATTTTATATAACACAGTTACAGTTAAGTCAGGTCATCATTATATTCTATATTATGGAGGTTGTGTTGCATCTAAAGCTACACCACTCAAGATAATAAGTCAGGTTTAAAAAAAAATAACAATTTTAGGCTTAATAATTATGGTGTAAGTTACTGGTACTGCTTAATTATCAGTGAAGTAAAGTTATAATATATACTTTTGAAAATATCCAAGTTTAACATGAATAATAAACAATGTTACATGTACTGCAGTGAATGAAACTCATTTTATGTTAATTTAATCTCTTCCTTCACTGGTTCACCAACAAATCATGGAAGTACTGATGGATAAGGTGGTTTCGCCTGACATTATTTTCTGCTACATTTGCGTGCTTGTTAGCTGCTTGAGGGAAGTTATGCACAGAGTTAATGGCATCCAACTGGTCGTCAGTAACAGGAGGTATATTTTCATTCTCATTGCAAGCTATATTGTGTAAAATAGCTGTTCCCGCAATTACACTTTGAATTCTGTCCAATTTTAGTCTGATTCCAGTAGCTAAAACAGGAAATCTTCTTTTCTATACCCCATAGCTCCTCTCTACTGGACTTCTAGTCTTTATGATGGCCTCCTGAAAAAGTTGTTCCTCTGGCGTGTGTGTAATTGTCAGTGGTGTAATGAGATAATTTTGTACAGCATATCCACTATCTCCAACTAGAATGGCTGCACCAAATTCTCCATCTTCAAATCGCCTCTTAATTCTTGAAGAATTAAAAATATGTGAGTCATGAGATGAGCCTGACCACCTAGCCACAATGTCTCGAATCAACAAGGAAGAATCAGACACAGTTTGCACATTAATTGAAAAAAAAAATCCTTGCGATTTCTGAAGATTTCTGCATCTCCTCCACCTGGTGATTGTATTTTCACATGTGTTCAGTCAATTGCACTTATATAGTTAGGAAAACGCGAAATCGTATAAAATCCGTGCTTAACCCTTGCCGTTCCTTTAGGTGTTGTTGGCATGTTGATATAACGCTGTGACAAATGTCCTATAGCTGTAGAAACTTTTGCAAGGACTGAGAGAACAGAGACTGGAATTAGAGTACAGAGAGTGGACTGAGAGGACAGAGAGGAGCCTGGGAGGATAGATAGAGCACTGTGGGATAGGGAGTAAGCTAAGAGAACAGAGGGAACGGAGACTGAACTGAGTGGCAAGAAGGTGGAGAGCGAGGATAGTGAGTAGACTGAGAGACCAGAGAGTGGACTGAGAGGACAGAGAGTGAACTGAGAGAAGATAGTGGACTGAGAGGAATGACAGTGGACTGAGAGGACAGAGAGGAGCCTGGGAGGATAGATAGAGCACTGTGGGATAGGGAGTAAGCTAAGAGAACAGAGGGAACAGAGACTGAACTGAGTGGCAAGAAGGTGGAGAGCGAGGATAGTGAGTAGACTGAGAGACCAGAGAGTGGACTGAGAGGACAGAGAGTAGACTGAGAGGAATGGAAGTGGACTGAGAGGACAGAAAGTGGACAGAGATTACAGAGAGTGAATTGAGAGTACAGAGAGTAGACTGAGGGGCAGAGAATGGAATGAAGGGACAGAGTGGACGGAGACGACAGGGAGAGGACTCAGACAACAGTGTGTAGCCTGAGAGGATAGGGAGTGGACTGAGAGGATAGGGAATGAACAAGAGGAGTGGGAATGAGCTAAGAGAACAGAGAGTGAACTGAGAGAAAAGAGAGTGGACACAGAGAATGTTGAGTGTATTGAGAGAAGAGAGAGTGGACTGAGAGGACAGAGAAGGGGCAGAGATTACAGAGAGTGAATTGAGAGTACATTGTGTGGATTGAAAGGACGGAAAATGATACAAAGAAAACTGAGAGGATGGAGTGGGCTGAGGAGAAAAAGAGTGAACTGAGAAGACGCAGATTGGACCGAGAGGAGAGAGAGAGATAGGACTGAGGTAGTAGAAAAGGGAAAGGAAACAGAGTGGACCGATATCAAAGAGAGAGTACCAATACTGAAATTACAGTGAGTGAGCACAGAGAGGACTCAGAAGAAAGAATTCTGACTCGCAGTTTCCCCAGTTCACTCTCAGTCTTCTCTCTATCCTCTGTCCACTGTCTGTCCTCTTAGTTAACTCTCAGTTCACTCTCTGTACACTCAATCCACTCTCAGTTTTTCACCCCACTCTGTTCTCTCAGTCCACTCTCTGTCACCTCAGTCTACTCTCTGTCCCTTCCCTGTTCTCTCAGGTCACTCTCTGTTCACTCTGTGTCCTATCAGTCCACTCTCTGCCTTCTCAGTCCATTCTCTGTCCTCTCAGTCCACTCTCTGTCCTCTGAGTCCACACTCTGTGCTCTCAGTACACTCTCTGTTCTCTCAGTCCACTGCCTGTCCTTTCATTCCACTCTCTGTAGGCCTACTCACAGTCCACTTTCTGTCTTCTCAGGCCACTCTCTGTATTTTAGTCCACTCTCTGTACACTCAGTTCACTCTGTCATTTTTGTGCCTTCTCTGCCCTCTGCCTTCCCTCTGTCCACTCTGTCTCGTCTCAAAGTTCAGTTCATGAAGGAAAGAGAAGAGTGAGAATAAAACAATGACTGAGAAGACAGTGACGACTGAAATTTAACGGAAGGGGTTCAATATGTAAGGTGTTCTTTAGATTTAGATTTTCCAGCAAATCCTTCATACCCACATTAATGAATTTTAATTTTAAGAGGCTCGAACTAAGGAGATAACACGCTCACTAGGTTCAAACTACAGTCCGATATCAAATGGAGGGGGTTCATTATGTATACAAGTTTAGATTTTTCCTGCAATTCTTTATTCCTACAATAAGCAATTATACATTTTCAGGACTCGGAACTCAGGAAGTAATTCCGTCATTGGGTTAAAACTACAGACTGTAATGTGGCGGAAGATTTGCAGTGTGTATACAAGTTTTTAGTTTTTCCTGAAATGTTTTATTCCTTTAATAAAAAATTATAAGTTTTCGGGGCTCAAACCCAGGAAATAATGCCGTCACTGGGTCAAAACTACAGACTGTAATTTGGCGGAGGTCGAGCAGTGTGTATACAAGTTTTTAGATTTTTCCTGGAAATTTTTATGCCTCTAATAAACAATTATAGCCTACACTTTCGGTATTCGAACTCAGGAAATATTGCCTCACTTTGTCCAAACAAGAGACTGTAATTTGGCGGAAGATGTGCATTGTCTATACAAGTTTTTAGATTTTTCCTGCAATTTTTTATGTCTCTAATAAAGCATTATAAATTTTCGAAGCTCAAACCCAGGATATAATACCGTCACTGAATCCAAACTACAGACTGTAATTTCGCGGAAGTAGAGCATTGAGTGTACATGTTTTTGGACTTTTTCTGTAATTTGTAATACCTATAATGATGAATTATATATTTTCGGGGCTCAAATTCGGCCTTAATTGGTTCCTATGTTGGCGGTTCCATAGATGAACCGTTCCTACTACAAATACAATCTTTGTAATAAGACAGCAATATTTTACACTCTTTGCGCGTCTTGTACTCTCTGCTCACCCTGCATTAGGTTTTTATCGAGAGGAAGATTGGCATAAGTAACAATTTTCGTTACAGTGGAGGCAGAGACAGTCTGTAGTTTGGACCCAGTGACGGCATTATTTCCTGGGTTTGAGCCCTGAAAACTTATAATTCTTCATTAGAGACATAAAAATTGCAGGAAAAATTTCAAACTTGTATACACAAAACACATCTTGCGCCAAATTACAGCCTGTAGTTTGAACCCAATGACGGTATTATTCTCTGAGTATGAGTCTCGAAAATTTATAATTTTTTATTAAAGGAATAAAAAATTTCAGGAAAAACTGAAAACTTGTATACACAATGCAAATCTTCCGTCACATTACAGTCTGTAGTTTTAACCCAATGACGGAATTACTTCTTGAGTTGGAGCCCTGAAAATGTATAATTGCTTATTGTAGGAATAAAGAAACGCAGGAAAAATCTAAACTTGTATACATAATGAGCCCCCTCCGTAAAATATCGGACTGTAGTTTGAACCTAGTGAGCGTGTTATCTCCTTAGTTCGAGCCCCTTAAAATTAAAATTCATTAATGTGGGTATGAAAGATTTGCTGGAAAATCTAAATCTAAGAAAACCTTACATATTGAACCCCTTCCACTAAATTTCAGTCATCACTGTCTTCTCAGTCTGTTTTATTCTCAGTCTTCTCTTTCCTTCATGAACTGAACTTTGAGACGAGACAGAGTGGACAGAGGGAAGGCAGAGGGCAGAGAAGGCACAAAAATGACAGAGTGAACTGAGTGTACAGAGGGTGGACTAAAATACAGAGAGTGGACTGAGAGGACAGAAAGTGATCTGAGAGTGCAGAGAGTAGACTGAGAGAATAGATGGAGCACTGTGGGGATAGCGAGGGAACTAAAAGAATAGAGAGGGATCAGAAAGTGAACTGAGAGAAGAGAGAGTGGACAGAGAGGATAGAGTTGACTGAGAGAACAGAGAGTGTACTGAGAGCACAGAGTGTGGACTCAGAGGACAGAGTGAAGACAGAGAGTGGACTGAGAGGACAGAGAATGGACTGAGAAGACAAAGAGTGGACTGATAGGACAGAGAGTGATCTGAGAGAACAGGGAAGGGACAGAGAGTAGACTGAGGTGACAGAGAGTGGACTGAGAGAACAGAGAGGATACAGAGTGTGGATCGAGAGGACAGAGAGTAGTCTGAGAGGAAAGAGAGTACAGAATATGGACTCAGAGAGTAGACTGAGAGGACAGAGTGGGGTGAAAAACTGAGAGTGGATTGAGTGTACATAGAGTGAACTGAGAGGACAGAGAGTGGACGGAGAGGATAGAGAGAAGACTGAGAGTGAACTGGGGAAACTGCGAGTCAGAATTTTTTCCTCTCACTGTAATTTCAGTAATCTTTCTTTGATATCGGTCCACTCTGTTTCCTTTCCCTGTTCTACTACCTCAGTCCTCTCTCTCCTCTCAATCCAATCTGCGTCTTCTCAGTTCACTCTTTTTCTCCTCAGCCCACTACAGCCTCTCAGTTTTCTTTGTATCACTTTCCGTCCTTTCAATCCACGCAATGTACTCTCAATTCACTCTCTGTAATCTCTGCCCGTTCTCTGTCCTCTCAGTCCACTCTCTCTTCTCTCAATATACTCAACATTCTCTCTGTCCACTCTCTTTTCTCTCAGTTCACTCTCTGTTCTCTTAGCTCATTCCCACTCCTCTTGCTCATTCCCTATCCTCTCAGGCTACACACTGTTGTCTGAGTCCTCTCCCTGTCGTCTCCGTCCACTCTGTCCCTTCATTCCATTCTCTGCCCCTCAGTCTACTCTCTGTACTCTCAATTCACTCTCTGTAATCTCTGTCCACTTTCTGTCCTCTCAGTCCATTTCCTTTCCTCTCAGTCTACTCTCTGTCCCCTCCGTCCACTCTCTGGTCTCTCAGTCTACTCACCATCCTCGCTCTCCACCTTCTTGTCACTCAGTTCAGTCTCTGTTCCCTCTGTTCTCTTAGCTTACTCCCTATCCCACAGTGCTCTATCTATCCTCCCAGGCTCCTCTCTGTCCTCTCAGTCCACTGTCATTCCTCTCAATCCACTCTCTGTACTCTCAGTTCACACTCTGTACTTTCAGTTCACTCTCTGTACTCTCAGTCCACCCTCTGTACTCTAATTCCCGTCTCTGTCCTCCCAGTCCTTGCAAAAGTTTCTACAGCTATACGACATTTGTCAGCATGCATTATATCAACATGCCAACAACACCTAAAGGAACGGCAAGGGTTAAGCACGGATTTTATACGATTTCGCGTCTTCCTAACTATATAAGTGCAATTGACTGAACACATATGAAAATACAATCACCAGGTGGAGGAGATGCAGAAATCTTCAGAAATCGCAAGGAATTTTTTTCAATTAATGTGCAAACTGTGTCTGATTCTTCCTTGTTGATTCGAGACATTGTGGCTAGGTGGCCAGGCTCATCTCATGACTCACATATTTTTGATTCTTCAAGAATTAAGAGGCGATTTGAAGATGGAGAATTTGGTGCAGCCATTCTAGTTGGAGATAGTGGATATGCTGTACAAAATTATCTCATTACACCAGTGGCGTATACTGGTTAAAGGGTTTGGGCTACCGCTGACCCTATTATTACACAAACTATATCTAACAATTACTTTAATTTTAATTACTATGGTAAAACTAATAATACAAAATTATTACATTATGTTATATTATAAACTTTTTCTTTTGTAATTTCCTTGGGCTACCACTGGTAGCCCCGGTAGCCCGCAAAATACGCCCCTGCATTACACCACTGACAATTAAACACACGCCAGAGGAACAACTTTTTCAGGAGGCCATCATAAGGACTAGAAGTCCAGTAGAGAGGAGCTATGAGGTATAGAAAAAAAGATTTCCTGTTTTAGCTACTGGAATCAAACTAAAATTGGACAGAATTCAAAGTGTAATTGTGGCAACAGCTATTTTACACAACATAGCTTGCAATGAGAATGAAAATATACCTCCTGTTACTGATGACCAGTTGGATGCAATTAACGCTGTGCATAACTTCCTTTAAGTAGCTAACAACCGCCCAAATGTAGCAGAAAATAATGTCAGGCGAAACCATCTTATCCATCAGTACGTACTTCCATGATTTGTTGGTGAACCAATGAAGAAAGAGATTAAATTATCATAAAATAAGTTTCATTCACTGCAGTACATGTAACATTGTTTATTATTCATGTTAAACTTGCATATTTTCAAAATATATTATAACTTTACTTCACTTAAGTATTACCAGCATGACTAAAATTTGTTTGTGATTCGGTGAAACAAAGGGATTAAATTAACATAAAATGAGTTTCATTCACTGCAGTACATGTAACATTGTTTATTATTCATGTTAAAGTATTTTCAAAAGTATTATAACTTTACTTCACTGAAAATTAAGCAGTACCAGTAACTTACACCATAATTATTAAGCATAAAATTGTTATTTTTTAAAACCTGACATATTATCTTGTGTGGTGTAGCTTTAGATGCAACACAACCACCATAATATAGAATCTAATGATGACATGACAACTGTAACTGTGTTGTATAAAATATTACTACTGATACACAAATATTTTTACAGGAGAATGGAGAAAGTTACACAACACAGAGGTGCACGCATTGTATACTTCACCTGACATAATTAGGACCATAAAATCCAGACGTTTGAGATGGGCAGGACATGTAGCACGTATGGGCGAATCCAGAAATGCATATAGAGTGTTAGTTGGGAGGCCGGAGGGCAAAAGATCTTTGGGGATGCCGAGACGTAGATGGGAAGATAATATTAAAATTGATATGAGGGAGGTAGGATATGATGGTAGAGACTGGATTAATCTTGCTCAGAATAGGGACCAATGGCGGGCTTGTGTGAGGGCTGCACTGAGCCTCCGGGTTCCTTAAAAGCCAGTAAGTAAGTACACAAATATTTTAACACATTATAGTGTAGTCACAATTTATGTAAAAATTCCACTTTATTTTAATTACGCAGTGATGTAAGAAGTTAAAATATATCTGCATTTGTGTCAAAATTATATTAATGTCGGATTTCAATTAAAGAAAGTAACTAATTACTTGAAATATGCAGTGTGTTTATTTTATAACATATAAGAAATTAACTGGAGGGAATATACTGTATATTTCATATTATGTTCATGTTTATTAAAATAATTAGAAATGAAACTAACAATTGATTTATGAACATTTTGATGTCATGTTATAATTAGGCCTAGCCTATGGTTTTTTCTTATGTATTATTACTATATTATAAATAAGCCATATATAAATTATGTGATAGATGATAACATGCAATAAATTTCGTTTTTCAATTGGAATTAAGTTAAACTGCCTACTGATTAACTTGTTATTCAATTATTTAAGAAGCTACATAAATTTGAGTACCGGGTCTTTCCCGGGGGTAAAAGGCGGTCAGAGCGTGGTGCCGACCACACCACCTCATTCTAGTGCCGAGGTCATGGAAAGCATGGGGCTCTACCTCCATGCCCCCCAAGTGCCTTCATGGCATGTTACGGGGATACTTTTACCTTTTTTTTTACATAAATTTAAATATCTTCTGTTTTAAGTAGCATGATAACTGATGTGATATGTTGAATATGGTATTATTAATACAGTGAATGATATAAACCAAATGACATTATGAAAATATCAAAATGACATCATAAGATATTACGACCACAACAAAACTGAAGTTATCAATATATAAGTTACCTAATGTGATTTAATATGTTAGATTAAATTTTTAAATTTAAATAAATAAGAACATATAGACTTGAAGAAAATGAACACCATAGCTACTTCAAAATCTTGTGATTTCAGTTAGCTGTTTGTTTTAAGGTCCAATTCCCTATTCCTAACATCAAGTTCAAGAATTCTTCTTTTCATCTCAAGATTAAACTCCTTATTTTTATGTGAAGTTCTGAGAGGTTCATATTCTAAAATTCTTACTTTTTTTTCCTGAATTCTCCATTGTCTGAACCCAGGACCTTACAGTGTACGTTAATCAGCTTATGATAATCTGATCAAAATTCATAATGGACGATGAAACAATCATACAGTACAACCAACCGTTTACTGAAATAAAAATAATATAAGAGGATGATGCCTATTATGAATAGGCCCTGGGGTTAGGTCACTGAAAAACTGAACAGAGCAAATGTTGGCACCCTAACCTCTTTCTTTAACTTTATCCCTTCTATTACCAAACAAAAGGCTGTTTTTATTACATTATTTATAAATATTCATTTTGTCCATGTATTTAACAATTATTTCAACATCCTACCTTAAATACTTTTTCCTGCTCCCTTGCTCTGGGTATTTGCCCATTCTAACCAATTATAAACTAGGACCTGTGAATATTACATAACTAGATTAAATCACATACTACAACGTTAAAAATAAAAGCTATTTCCCTTAGAATTATCAAGATCCTGAGTACATCAGGTAGGCATAATTTAGTAGGTTACCGAATACGTTAAAAAGCTGCAAGTTGTCTTCTTGAAATTAATGGAATCATGATTTTCGGAGGTAACGGAATAAACTAAAGGAAATTAATTGTTATATTAAAATAGAGCCACATATTCCTCCAGATAATGCACATTAACACAAGACAAAAGTTACTGTACGATCTTGCCTATCAGAGAAAAGTGGAATCGAGAATACTTTCCAATAAATTAAAAAAAACAGCTGATTAAATGATACACAACACTTCACATGGGTATAAATGATTTATTTGTGAAACTAGTAGACGGATTTCTTCTTTATTCGCGTTGATTTGATTATAGCATCAATTTTCTGGAAACAACTGACATGTTGGAAAGTTGAAAACGTATAATACGTGCCATCAGTAATCTTGGCTCTTATTGGCTAGTTGTTGTTGTTATTCAGTTTAGCCAACACATGAGCGATAGAGCTCTATATAGACAGAGTACCGCAACTGTCTTCCCTACCGCTTGCCGACAATGTGGTGCTCTGATTGGTTCACGTGACCTCGCGCGCTTCTCTGGACCCAAAGCCCGCTAGTAGTAGCATAAGAAAAGCATTGAATTCAGTTAAATACCAATTTTCTTCTAAGTTTAATGGCAGTAAAATGCCACAATGTTGTGCATATGGATGTTACACAAGGCAAGAGAAAGGTGTACATCTTTATCGGATACCTCAAGAGCAGAGAGATAAGGAAAGAAGAAAAATTTTGGGTGGCAAGGATAACCCGCGTGTCCATTTAGAAAGTAAATTATCATACTAAGTACGGATTATATAAGACAAAGGTAGCATAAAATGGACAAGCTTACCTTGGAGCTCTGTACTGCTGTATACTAATATTTCTATAATTTCAGTAATTGGATGCACAGCTATGAAAATAATACTTTATAATTTCTACCATGGAGGAAGTTGCTGTTACCTCGTCTGACAAATTTCTCTGAAGTTGGGGAAAATTGAACAAAGTTGAATTCTCTGTCTGGCGCAACATCCAGGCGATGACGGTATTCTGATTTTTTTCTTTGTCACCTTTATTGTTTTTATTAGCCGCCGATCCATAGAAATGACACTGTACGAAAATTAATAAACTTAATATTTCGTAAGTTTATTATGCTAGAAACAGTAGCCACACGGTCTTTCATACACACGTTACACAGATTTTTAACACAAACACATGGATGAATATTAATAACTAATAATTACATTTTTTGTCATTAAACCCTATGCGCTTTTCCCTACAAAAGGATCCACTTCCACTGTTCGAAAAACGCACTAACTTAACACAAAGTAATGTAGAACAGTCGAGAGTGACTATCAGACTGAAGCGCTCAAACAAAAAAAAAAAAAAACTGACGTTTAAAGTCAAAGTAGTACTGGAGAAGAATTTTAGAAAGCTGAAGGACAAAAAAAAATCTTTATTTTGAAAGGAAAATTGACACATGTAAGATTCTTGAAAATAGGCCTAAAACCTTTGTTACACGTGCACTTAGAATTGGGAGAGAAATAAAACCATAAAAACGAGACATGACGGTCTCACAAGTTCAATGAAAAGAAGGAAAAACGGCAGACCTTGCCCTTCAACATTTCTGAAAAGTAGATACTTTCATTCTATATTAAAAAAAAGGAGTTACCCATTTTTAAAGTTATTGTTTTCGTAACCCGGTAAGTGGGTTGGATGACACTTTCAATGTTTCGTTTTAGAAATTCGTGGCTGTTTGAGGATCACTAGAAGAAAAAAACATTACTTGAGCTCTAAAAATTTGTTTCCTTTTAACATATCCCTTTAGTTACTGCTTACAGAAGGTCAATATTTTTCTTCCCCTTTTATGACTCTGCCTTTCCGAATACTGTATTCAACAAAACTCTTCCCCTTTTACGATCATGTATCCTACGTAGAGAAGAGGAGATTTTCAATGTAAAGATACGACACATTATTGACCAGTATAACTAAAAACTATCCTCTAAATAAGTCTCCGAACATATTACAGATATTCCTAAATGAAATGAAACAAAATATTATTTTGTTATTAATTAAAAGGGCATGATAAATCGAGGAGTAGTGCAAAGTGTGGTATTAGAAGTGTTGGAATGAGAGAGACAGTTCGAACTTTGAAATAATTTAGGTCCCATTACAAAGATTACAATGTTAAAATTGACTATGGATGGAAGAACTCCCTAAGTCAGGTTACGTACTTATTTCAGATAATTACTGCAGAATATGATTCTCTGGTGCCTGTAGAATGTAACAATAGTTCGAACTAAGTCATAAACCTTGATATTACACTATTTTATTAAAAATAAGCATCTGAAACTGGAATAATGACGTAACTCAAGAAAATGAGAAACCATAGGCCTAATAGTAAAATTAGGTTACTAAACCATCTTTCACTATTGCTACTTGTCGTCACTGAAATTCTCTGCCACCTGAAGCCAAGAGCTGCCGAACTTTATTTTCTTTTAAATGGAAATTAGAAAAATATCTTATGATGAGTTGCCAGACCTAACGCGTTGCAAATATTTAATGCAATGTATTCCGCTGTATTTACTTTTATTTTTTGTACCTTATTTTTATTGTGTAATCGTGTAAATCGTGTTTATTTATCACTTAACACCAATATGTATCCCACTGTGTTGTTTTATATTATTTATTATTATTAGTCTATTTTTTGTTGTGAACATTTTATTCAATAGTCGGTTTCTGCTTTAATTATGTGAATCTTACTTAGGCCTACTTGTAATCTGATACTAATATGTATTCCAATGTGTTTATTTTTATTTTTACTGTGTACATTTTTTATTGAATTATCGGCTTCTGTTTTTGTGTGATTATTATTTGATTCTAACAACATTAATATGTATTCCACTATGTTTATTTTTATTTTATGAGTAAATTTTTATGTAACTACCTATTTTGATTTCATTGTGTACCTAAATCGTATCAGTATGTAATTACTTAATTCCGATCCAGTTGTTGTTCAACTATGTAAGGAAGTTTCAATCCTAGTTGAGTGTAAGAGAAGGCCTTACGGCCTTAACTCTGCCAGGTTAAATAAAGCCATTATTATTATTATTATTCTTATTATTATTAAACCGTTAATAATTGAGTAAAGTGTAATTTCACCTACGAACTATTGTAAAGGTTAATTTATGAAAGTATGAGAATTTTAACTAAATTTTTTATTGGTGCATTTTTTTACTAATTTTCTCATAACTGCATTTTTAGCTACGCACTTCTTCCATCAATCTCGACAATAAATGCTAGCCTTACAAACATATTTCAGGCAACGCATTTTACTGAGAGTGACCGAAAATGGCCATGATTATAATAATTTTATATTCGAGTATTTGCTTCAAATAATTTTATTTCAATGTTCTAATTTATTTATCTATAAGTTTGTGTTTGCTTTAAAAACAAATGTACTAAAATTACTAAAATATTGAGCTTTTATTGGAGAATATTGCAAACAAATATGAAAGTAAGTATAGAGTTCCACTGAAAGTGAATAGGCCAGTCAACTTATTTCATGTATTCTGTTCGATATTGTATGTAAGTAACTGCCATCAAACTACATAATATACTTCTTAAAATTCTACTTGTAAAACAAGAGTGTTATGGTCTGCCAGAGTTTCCTAGTTCAAAACATATCATGGAATAATACTTGCAGTACGCCTACATTATATATTTGCTCTCCCTTCTTGCCAGAGCTGATGCACGAATAACATGTATTTGCAAGGCTTCTAATTGAGATATTACATTTAAAAGTTCATAGTGTCATGCGTGAGACATTTAGCTACATGTCAGTATATTTACAATTATTATCAGTGCTCTAGAATGGAATTTACAGCATAAAAACTGAGAGAGCGCGTCAATTTCCCTATTCCACCAATGTTAACAGAGCGAGCGCTTGGGTCCACCGTCGACCTTTGCGGTACTCTGTCTATATAGAGCTCTAATGAGCGAGCCCCTACCATGCCGTAGCGGAGAATTGAGAAATATGTTCCCAAATAGAAGCAGCAGAAAGCCGCCATTTGTTAGGTAGAAAACGCGCGGGATTTCGAAACCGCTATTTCAATACGTGTTGTATTGCGTATCCGAAAGCCAAATGTTTTTGCTTAAAGGAACAATACTTCCTTTGCGATACCTTTAATACCGTGTCTCTACTGTCAGCAGAGTTGCTAGGTTTTCTGAGAGGGAAGTCGGGATATCAGAAGCTAACCTAAGACATTAGACTTGTCAACAATTTACCCTATCATAAGATTTATAGCAGTTTTCTGCACAGTGTTCACGTGCTTTTTAATGTAATAGGCCTATTCGCCTTCGTGAGAAACACTAAAATACGAAGGACACACAGTACAGTGAACACGTCCACACATGTGGAGTAACGGTTAGCGCGTCTAGCCCCGAAACCAGGTGACCCGGGTTCGATTCCCGGTCGGGGAAGTTACCTGGTTGAGGTTTTTCCGGGGTTTTCTCTCAACCCAATATGAGCAAATGCTGGGTAACTTTCGGTGTTGGACCCCGGACTCATTTCACCGGCATTATCACCTTCATCTCATTCAGACGCTAAATAACCTCAGATGTTGTTAAAGCGTCGTACAATAACCTACTACACTACAATAATTTTTTCTTGTACTAACCGCGAATAGTCTATGTTTTAACAATTTGCTAATAAATTAATTTTGGAACCGGTACTGCAACAGTATCACTATCTGACGATGAATCCATGTTTAAACATAGTTCACTAAACTACAAAACGCAGCAATTGTGTCTCTCTGTTATTAGTGTAATGTACGACATAAAAACGGTATCTTTCTTGCCAGTGAACGCACTTGAAATACACAATGTTTACTAATTGCGAGAACAGCGACTAGGGATCGGAACGGATTAATCAACAATGCGGTAGAACTAGAAGAAGTATTATTTTGCGAGTTTAGTTATCAGCTGGGCTACCTCATAGACTTACTAAATATCCGCAGGTTATCTCTGTGTTTACAATGTTACCATTTGAGTCAATATATTCATATAAATAAAAATATCGGATAATCGGAAATACAGACTAATTTGTTTAAATATGTTCAAGGCTAATAACTGTAAAATCGGGATTTTTGTCTCTCTTTAATCGGGACTCAACCAGGAAATTGGGAGAATCCCACCTAAATTGGGATACCCGACAACCCTGGCTGTCAAATTTTTAATTCAATCTGTAGGTTAAACTGCTGTATGAAGTCAAAAAAGTAGTAGCAGCAGTAGCAGCAACAGTAGTAGTAATAATAGCAGTAGCAGCAGCAATAGCATAAGAAAATGTTTCATTAATCCGTAACTAAGACAGGAATTACTTTCATTCAGTTATATAAAAAATATATATTTCTATGATTTATGCAGTTTCTGTATGTTTAAGTTCGGTGAATAATTGTATTATTCATGTATGCACTGAAACAACAGCTGTTTGAAAAAAATAAATGCTATAGAGTGAGTGAAGGACAGTAACAGTGTATAATAACGTAGTTTGAAAGGTAATTACTATCTTCGAAATGAGTTGAACACACTGAATGATTCAATGTAGGGTAGAAATTCTCTCTGCGGATTTCACCTATCCACTTTCGGTTAAGGGCATCTTTACTCAGAGGAAACTTGAAGCATAAAGAGTCACATGGCAAGTACAATAGTTTGTCTTCTGTAACATAATATGGAGAACAAATCGTCGTAAAAATTAAGGATTAACTAACCAGTGAAATATAACATTTGTTCCTTCTTTATCGTTACATCCGTGTGCATTGCTGCAATAAAAAGCAGCACACGAAAGAACCATACTTATTCAGCTCTACCAAACAAATGGCCGCTCGTCGATTGTTCAATTTGGGAACATAACACTAGCGCCAGTGAGCGGTCTAGCGGTTATTTAGTAAGTCTATGCACATGTGAAGCCATGAGCATCTGATACCAACATTACTCTAAACGGGTGGGCTGCCAGCTATTTATGGAGAAAATGGAAGCATGTTTAAACTAAATAGTAAAGTTGAACGGGTTTAATTTGTCCCAAATTTAACTAACTTTGAAGAAAACGGCCTTAAACGTTGCAATATGACTGCCGCCATTTGTTATGTTGAGTCTCAGCCTAGATCATATATGTAACAGATAACTCCTCGCTACGTTAAAATCGGCAGCACTTTGAAGAGAACAACCGCCAGGATCGCCACCCGTCCGCCGTAAACGAACACGAGATGGCAGCACAGTCGCTAATGTAATTGAAATGTGTATTATGACGTGACTCATTATGTAACAATTAGGTGGCAGCGTAGTAAACCTGACAAAAGTTGTTAACCTCAAAGCCTGTAACCCCGACATATCTGTTACATATATGATAAATTTCCCGCAAGAAATTTTTCAAAGTCCAATGATGGGACACTGCGTATGCGCAAGACACAGACAAGTAAAGGAGCTACCACACCATAGATAAAGCTGGTGTTCCAACAGTAACATGTACTTAAACCGTTTTAGCAGGTACATTTCACAATAGCTGAGACTCAACATAACAAATGGCGGCAGTTATATTGCATCGTTTAGGGCCGTTTTCTCCAAAGATAGTTAAACTTGGGATAAATTAAACCCGTTCAACTTTACTATTCAGTTTAAACATGCTTCCATTTTCTCCATAAATATCTGACAGCCCACCCATTTAAACTAATGTTGGCACTAGATGCTCATGGCTTCTCATGTGTTGGTTACACTGAACAACTAGCCAGTCAGAGCCAAGATTACTGATGGCGCGTCAGATCACAGTAAAAACACAGTCTAATATATACAGTCGCGCAACTTCAACACTTTTTTTTGCCAACATTCACGACACTAGCGCTCAAGCGGCAGGCAAGGCACTGGTCATAGGGTTGATACAGCCAGCACGTGCTTTAAAGGTAAGCGAGATGTTATAATAACGTTTTAATCATGCGTCGGAATAAAGGCAATGTGTGCAATGACGAAAATTGCAGTAACAACAAGTTTAAATCTCCGAATTTGTCGTTCTTCAGATTCCCTAAAGACCAAGAGAAAATCATAACTCAGTTATAACCTATAATCCACGTTGTAGGTAGCCTACGTATTGTGTTCTATAAAACATTTATTAGTTATCAGTTACCTATTTGTATGTCGGAAGGACAGTTTAAATAAAAACAAAGTAAATACCTGTTACAGTATATTATTGTTTTGTATAGATCATGTGTAAATGTGTAACCATTCCGATTTTGGATAATGTATCTACAGTTTTTAATGCAAGTAATTCCATAATTTTTGTATTCGTGTTTTTTTCTTTATATTTTTCAAGAGTTGAATGTTATATTGCATTCAAGTAGGGATTATGGTGTTAATTTTTTCAAGAATTCATGGCGTATTATAATCGTTTTGCAAAATATTCACTTCTTGAATAAATCCAGACTGTGTCGATAAATTTCTGATGTGTTGGTGTAGATACATGTGGCAGACGTATTAAGTTCTCAAGAAATAAAAGAGCCTTTTTAAACTTAATATAAAAAGCAGTCTTTTCTCTAATAATTTGCATGACTGTTATTGGTGTTGATTTTACATTACCAGTGATTATTTGAGCCGTTCAGAGCAGAAGTGGTGTAAGTCAAAATTAGGTAATGAGGTTTAAAGTAAAAATTCTGTAAAATACAGCGCAAAGTAGCAATTAATATATTCTTCGTGCTATTCACTGACTACTAATAATGTAAATAAATTCAATATTAACTGCTACTTTGCGTTGTATTTTACAGAACGTTTACTTTAACCCTCGTTACCCATTTTTGACTTACACCACTTCTGCTCTGAAAATAAAATTAGGTCTACATTTTCTGAGTTAATTGAAGTTACCATTTTTTCAACAAAGTTGTGTATCCATTTGTTCTCATCTACGTCATAATAACAGTAAGTGCATGTAAATTACGTATTATATAGGTAGGGTCAGTTAAAATTAAGCTTACGTGTGAAAACTGGAAATGTAATGTAAAAGGCGGTAAACTTTCCATAAAAATTTAAACTATAATATCAGCACTATTAGCGACTCAAAATAATAATAAAAAAAAAAGAAAAATAATTAACTTCATAAATCAATGTCTGTCAAATTAAGGTTTAAATCTTCCCCTTTTTTATTTTTAAGTTTACCTCAGCGGCCGAGTTTACCCCAATTTGCGGTATGGAAAATAGTTAATTTCTCAGGAAATAGGGAGAGGAGTTCACCACGCGATGTACCCTACGAGATATGCCCTACAATTTTTACTCTTCTCACAGGAAATATAGAGTTCCAATGGTTTATAAATATATTTAGGAATGAATTGAATTAACCGTCCACGTACAAACAATTATATTATTTCAAACCATGATACGTGATCAGGGCCATGATTCAATTGTAAGGAGCTGAAAGAATTACTTTTATTCCCAGTTTCTGAAACTTGTAGATTAACTGCGTGTGAAATTCTTCCAGGATTCTAAAGTAGAATTAGTAAGAACCATATACACTTATTGTATAGCATAAAAATATAAAATAAATTACGCAAAACTCGTTTTCTGATGTGTTATCATATGTAGTATTCACACTTTTAACTTGCGTGCCGCTAGAGGGCTATTGTCGCGCCAGCTGTCAAATGTTGGCATATTTTATACATATGAGTTGCGTGACTGTGTCTATTAGACCGTGGTATAAAGAAGATACAGTAAGGTCAACTAGCCCATTTCATGGGAACAATTTCTGAGTGCGCATGTCACGAAACCGGGTGTATTGTCTGGAACCTCCACCAGATGGTTCTCCATCTACGACAGCCTGGCTAATTTAATATTAACCCATTAATGCCCGTAATTCCCTGTGTGAGATTTTGGCGTCATATTTCTGTTATGTGATCCTGGAAGAACCCTAATCACTATAATTTTATTTCATTCATGTACCTGCAACCTAAATGTCCATTCTAGGCTGGCAACTTTAGTTGCCACTGGGCACTTGCGTGTCTAATATTTTGTTATTGTGAAATAAATTCATCTTACTTCAATAAAAAACTTTTGCTTTATTTAGCACGTAGAAATTTACACACACTACATAACTTTAGACTATTACTTTACACTCTGTCCATAATTTTTGTGTCAGATATAAGGGAAATGTCGATTTTATTCAATACAAAATAGTCCTTATGCATCAAGAAATGTTCTGAAACACGAATCAGGGTGAAGCGCAGCATCACTCTTATTGCAAACGAATTTTGTACGAGAACCACATACATGATATCTTCGATATTTGGATAGACCTTTCTCGACTATATGGCCTTTATTGTCCTTACGCACTTCATCCAGTACTGCGGAAAATGATAAGGAGCCACGGATTCCTGGTGAGTTTGCTGTACAACCATATGACTTCAGGAGATGAATGACGCATTGATGTTTGTATTCTACGATACAGAAGCCATCCTTGAACACTTATTTATTTTATTGGGTTATTTTACGACGCTGTATCAACATCTAGGTCATTTAGCGTCTGAATGAAATGAAGGTTATAATGCCGGTTAAATGAGTCCGGGGTCCACCACCGAAAGTTACTCAGTATTTGCTCGTTCCTTGAACACAAGTTACATCCACTGCCCATCGGAAATATGGCTACCATCATTTCTTAGTATGGATGCTGTGACGTAAGTAGCTATAAACTAATCACCA
Organism: Periplaneta americana; assembly: GCF_040183065.1. Taxonomy (NCBI): domain Eukaryota; kingdom Metazoa; phylum Arthropoda; class Insecta; order Blattodea; family Blattidae; genus Periplaneta; species Periplaneta americana. The sequence goes on from NC_091124.1 coordinate 129,169,052, forward strand.
ATATCAACACCACCCATGTTGGTATTATACTGCGCTACAGGTCCTGGAACGTTGACAAATTTTCTTCCTATCAGCTCTGGAATATCTGCTTGCCTTTCTCATGGGATCAACAGGAGAACTGTAACGACACTGCTGTTATTCCATCGGACTACCAGCAAATCGTTGCAAGTAGAGGATGCCATTTCACCTCGGGACACTTTCTTCCAGACTTTTGTTTTCAGCAGATTCATTGAGTCAGTGATTCTGTTTTCCCGTAGAGTTCCAGTGGCTCCGAGACTTCTGTTAGTAAGTCCTTGCATCAGTCCAACAGTTGTGAAGAGATTATCGAAGTAGAGCTATATTCCTTGTGGTAACTGCACATGAGCAACCAATCCCAAAGCAACATTACTTCCTTGGCCAAGACCTGTTTCAGGAAGGCGAGTTGAACTTCCACAATATGGTTCAGCATGAAAGATAAACCCAGATGGATCAGCAGCAACCCACAATTCGAATCCGAAGCGCACAGGCGTTTCCCTTATGAATTGATGTCCATAATATGGAATCATACTTTCATCAATGCTTACACATTTGCCAGGAGACACCTGTTTGAAGGAAGCGTTCAGTATATGGAAGAGTTGTCTCACTTTATAGAGAGAATCAAGACCATCTAATCCGTCATTATTGGTCAGGTGAAGGAATCTCAGTAGTTCATCAAATCGGTTGCGTCGCATAAATTCTGACACTATTGGCACATGAACATCAGGTTCGCTTCTACAGTAAAGCCTTCTTGATGGCAGTTTGTGGTACCCAGACAGAAGTAGAATACCGATTAGAGTAAGAATCTCTTCTCTTCAGGCATTCAAATTATGCATAAGATGCTGAGCCACACATCTATTGGTTTCCATAACTATAAGGTAAGTAATTCTGTAGAGAAAAAGGTTCTGAGAGCATCTAAAGGAGATTTTACTGTTTCTCTAAGTAGATCTTCAGCGTTGCATCGAATATCAGGACTCCTTTCCTTGATTTTGAAGACTGCCGCTTTGCTGTCTTTGCTCCATTTCAGATTTGAAGTAGTTAGCTTCAAATTTTATTCCAATTATTTTATAATAAATGTATAAAACCTCTATACCTACAGTTAGCCTATTTACATAACGATAATACAATAACAGATGAAAATCAGATATATTATTACCAGATATTACGTAAATAAAAATGTACTACAGCACGGAATCGAACTACGAACTAGTCAGTAGTGAAGAAAAGAATTGCTATAATAAATTGATATTATGTCATTGTTCGTTTTCGGAGTTAGCAATGGTAAAATTTTGAAGAATATGTAAAAGTGAATAAAAAAATAATCGTAAGTGCCCACTGGCAACTAAAGTTGCCATACAAATTCAAACCAGTCTAATGAAATTGTGATAAGTTGTAAATTAAAAACCTATTAGTACAATAAAATTGCACATATTCTTATTAGATTTATGTAATTGAAATTGTTGTGCAGCAATTTTTAGATATAATTTTACTTACATTATTGAAGGAATGTGTAGCAGTCCAGAATCTTGTGTGTGCACTCCTTATTAATTTCTTCTGTACTGACGACATAACGAACGGATGCGATAAAACTCAACTCGAACTAGAGGAGGATAGTTGAATCTTTACACCAATTGTTGTGAACAATGAACAAATTTACAACTGACCAATCAATGAAGCTTTTTGCCTTGGCAACTTTAGTTGCCACTGGGATATAATGGGTTAACTGAAAAGATTTATTACTCATCTTTTAACAGTTTGAAAGACATGAGGCAAAGGAATGGCAACACAATCATAATAATTACTTCCGTATGTAAACATCATGAAAATATTCACTAATTGACGCTAATTTTAAAGTCACTGGCAGATTCTTAGGTTGGTAACGCAATATTGAATCATTAGCTACATAGATCATGACATTCGTTTCGATGAGGGTACGTCAACAATGGATATAATAAAATTTTGTTGACTGGCTAATATCATTATATTAGTGATGGATATTATTTCATACCAGTAACGTTATACTTAGGACTACATGATTATTCATATTATCGACAGTAATATTTTATACATCGATATTGATTTCGGTTTCCAAATTGGAATTAACATACACATTAAAATTTCTAACTGTATCGGTTGAATAGAATATCTCTAAATAAGTGAAAGAAAACATAACCTCGGCTACATCCGATTACATTGCTGTACAGCTAGCTCTTGGATCTAGCTATGAAAGAGCAATTGAAAAGGTACAAAAATTCATATGAGCAATGACCCTTGTCCGTGTAGTAACATGCCGTAGTTTGAACTCCGTGAATGCATTATTTCCTGGGTTCGAGGCTTGTATAGAGATAAGTAATTAGTATACGTGTGCAGTTAAAAAAATGTCAAAATTTACATACACAATGATTTTTGCCCACAGTAATAAGCCAACTTTGCAAGGGAATTATTTTCTGAGTTCGACCATAACAAAATTATAAGACGTAATTAGGGTTTGGTGTAGGCTCTTGTGTCTAGCAATGGAGTTAAGAATTTGTATTACTGACTACAAAAAATCCTTTACGAGAATGGAAGAAGGTAAGAATTTGTTAATTCAAATGTGTTGTTACTGCAATATATCTTTTACGAAAATGGAAGAAGGTAAGAATATTGTAATTCAGACATAGCCTAGGCTAATACAGTAAAGGAAAAGTGAAAGAAGTTACCGGGATTTATCTATTGCCAGTTAAGCATTGTCCACCAAGTGCAGTAGTCCATAATGATTTAAGGATTACGTACGTAGTTATGTGATAAAAGTTGCAATAGATAATTATTAGCCACCGGCGTGGCTCAGTCGGTTAAGGCGCTTGCCTGCCGGTCTGAAGTTGCGGTCGGGCGCGGGTTCGATTCCCGCTTGGGCTGATTACCTGTTTGGGTTTTTTCTGAGGTTTTCCCCAACCGTAAGGTGAATGCCAGGTAATCTATGACGAATCCTCTGACTCATCTCGCCAAATACCATCTCGCTATCATCAATCTCATCGACGTTAAATAACCTCGTAGTTGATACAGCGTCGTTAAATAACCAAATAATAAATAAATAATAATTATTAGGCCTTCTTTGTACACCTAGGTAGTTTGGCCTACAATTAGTAGCCTACATCGGATATATAGTGAACACATTTTTAATTATAACAGGTTACCTCGAATTCTTGTTTATTTATTAAATGTTTCCCTGATATATGTATTTTACAACATATTGTGATCCAAGATGAAATGCAATGGATATGAAGAAATAGGATAAAACGGTAAGCACTTCGCTAATAGTATGTTTTACTTCAATCATGAACACTGCAATTTTATATGTATTTTGAAAAAAAGTGAATTTTCATTAGACCTACACAATGAAGCACAAATATCACTACAGAACAAAGGAATAATTACAACAGTTAATACATAGTTTCATCTGAAAGTTTAGCATGTCTGAACAGCTGATCACTAAAATAAGCTGTTAGCTCTGCCGATACTAGCGACATGGTTGGATTCATTGAGAACCAGACTTCCCTGAGCTTGATTTTAGCATGGATAAATATATAATAGGATGCGAAACTTAATGAGTTTCCCGTAACACATACTAGAGGCGCTGTTGTAGAAATTGATCTTGCTGCCATCTATTTCTGGGAGGGGCGTTATTACATCCAGCAGCGCACCAAGTAGCGAAAAGAGTAATTACTCCATGCATTTAGCAGAGCACCTGGTGACGAAAATGTTAAACTGTGCAGAAAGTATTCCCTCCCACCCTCATCGATATTAAAAACGAACCCAATTTAAAATAAAACATTTACGGTTTCCTCACAGCATATTCTACTGAAAATTCTTACCGGAGCCAACAGGAAGATAAAAGAGACGATGTGTTTTACACTACTCGATTAAAATATAACCATATAGAGACAAAAAAAAGCAAAAGGTTAGATAATTGGGATTGCATTCTTTGGGTATGGACAAGTCTGCAAGAACTACTTAGATAGTTCAATTTACTGTTACTTTACAATACATTCAACAACACTATTTTTACAACGTCCATAAACATCACTGTTTAACATACACTGCTTATACACAAACACGTATCACTTTATGTTCACTTATTAGCAAGTTTCAGTCCGCCATCTTCCCGTACAGCAATATCTCGAACGGATAAATAGAGAACTCTCGATGATGTACCCAACACATAGTTCTAATATTCACCACCTACGACGTTGGGCGCTGATCACCTTATTTCAAACCCCCAAATCCAGATGGTGCTGACCGCAGTTTCGCATCCTATTATATATTTATCCATGATTTTAGTACCAACAACATCAAAGGTGCCGACAAGAGTTGTCTCTACTGTATCTTCTTTATACTGTGGCATAGCGGGACAAATACTGCAGTTGAGCCATAATTTCTTATATTATGTTGCTCCCAATGTGCATCATTGTTAACTTATGAAAACAAATGAAAATTAACATAGCATATAAACACTATTTGAAGAAAGATAGACGATATTAAGTAATATTCAGCGTTCTTAATGATCTTTGGATGGAAAATAACAATGGGTGAATGTAGAGTATCCAACGCCCACTGAACTTTTATCACTGCCAATCGTATATGCAAGGTAGGCTATAACAAAAACCTAAACTAACCAAACCTAACCTGTCAAGGAAGCAACAAGTTATACTACATATGTGTAAAATCGGCAGTGGCGGTGCGTCAATAAGAGCACAAGAACACGTGAACACCTTGTTTCCATTAATGCACGACTAGTTTTATTATTTGATACCGTATTGACGTAGTAGGGATGTATAATATCAGAATCGAGTATTTTAAACTTCCCGCATCTTGCATAAACTTCTTGTGTAAACTTGGCAACATCCGTTCACGTACAAGCCGTGCTCTTTTCGAGATGGTTACAGGAATTTCACGCATGCGCGGGAGAAAATTGTCTTTAGCTGGCCGCTTATGACTCGTCAAGAGCACAAAGCGTTAAGTGAACATGATGAGTATCTATCCTACAGATGTCAGGTCCATCGATGCCTATCGTTCACGTGCTATATCTCGAGGAGGAAATTTAATAGCCTGTAGATGTCAGCATCTGACTGTAGGAACGTTTACTTACGTGGATGTGTGTACAGTGCTGCTACGAGAGTGTAGTTTGTGAATTACTATACTTCAGTGTCGGCATAATAGCATAGTTTGGCTTTCAAACACGTGCTGGCTGACTGTGGTGGTGGTATGAATTTAAATATCTGTATGGCAGTGTATAATATTTAAGAATAATATTTACTGGCATGTATTTATAGTAATCTATGCGAATGGGATTACAATATTGGTATAAGCTGTAGTGTATCAGTGTGTTGTGAATCAAAATATATTACTGAACACACGCGTTTGTAAATAACGAGACTGTGGCATGTATTCATTTTTAACAAACGTAAACAATGAACTCTGTTCAAGTAATTTTGAAGAGTAAAGAATTGGGTAAACTGGCTTACCAAGAAAATTGGAAATAAAAAGACTGAGTTTCATTAATATTATTATTATTATTATTATTATTATTATTATTATATGTTGTTTTGAATTTATATACGGTTTTTTTCTATAGTGAAACATTGGAATCATGACATTTCATATTAGACTAAAAGTACGATTTCAAATTCTCTTCGATTGTGGAACCACAAAATTGTGAACACACATAATATTTTATCACGAGCCGCCACTGGAAATCGGTATAAAATATAAATTACATACAGGTGAGCATATAAAAAAACAGTAAGTAGAATCATATCTGATTAATAAGCCTAAATTACTTTAGGTTAATGTAAAAGTGGTCTATATCTAACGACGTCTCCCAGCAAATTAATTCATAAAAACAAAAAAATCGTGTTAGAAGATTGAATTTGTGAATTTTCTCTGAAACTTTCCAAATATCTGTAGGCAGTCTTTTACATTAGATTGCCGAAAATTGGTTTATAGCGCAGCATTGGCAGTGATAAATGTGTGAAATATTCGTTCAGTGGGCGGTGGATACTCTACATTGACCGGATTAAATATTGCGAAATTCTTGTACATTCATTGATGCACGATTCAATAGTTTTCAGTTGCACCGCACGGATATTTTGATAGTATGTTGAAATTATAGGTTATGTTTACTCTACCAATACTTCAATATTCGCATTTATACATTATAATTAAGCATAAAGTTACGTGTGATAACTTGTAAATGCAATTTGTCTCCATTTCAGTTGTATTTATTCGTTTCTTACGGTACTCCAATCTAAAGTCTGATTAATGTACTATGTTAGTAGACTAAACTAGCGCAGAGGTAGTTCCTTTGTATTCATACTCCTTGCATATACGGATCTGTGACAGGTTAGGTTTGGTTAGTTTTGGCTTTTATTATGTCTTGCTTATACGATCACCTGCACCTCCACAAAAAATCTCTTATAAATTCAACGATTAGATGTGTAGCAAACTGAGATTTGTTGCTATTGTATTTGAAGTCAGCTACATGTTCACTATTGCGTGTCCGAAAATTTATTTTAGTTTGCCCTATGTATTTACTGGAACAGTTTTTGCACTGTAATAAATATATCCACTATTAGAAAATTTGTTCTGATTTTGTAGGTTATTAGGAATAATGTTGTTGAGTTTATTATTTGTCCTATAAGCTATGTTGGTTTTTTTCTTTTTTAAAGAAATTGCCTAATTTGTAAGAAATGTTACCAAAAAATGTTATGGGTTTCCAATTATTACTCTTAATTTTTTTGTTCAGTTTGTAATAGTGTGGTGTTTGTTTTAGTTTCTGTTTTGAGTTTATTCTTACGTTTACGAATCAAATTAGTTATAATTATTTTACTAAAACTCTTGTTTTGTGCTAATTGCAAGATATACTTGTATTCTGTTTGACAGTTCTTATTATTTAACGGTATATTAAGTAAACAGTCAATTACAAAACGAAAGTTACTGATTTTATGCGTGTATGGGTGGTTGGAGTTGAACTGAATAGAATGGCTTATGGTAGTAGGTTTTCTAAAATGTTATAATACAAATTGGAGCTTTTTAAGGTAATGTTTAAGTCTAAAAAGTTTATTGACCTATTGTGTTCGACTTCTCAAGTGAACCTGAGATTAGTATGTAAGTTACTAAAACTATCTAAGATTTTGTCGTGTATTGCATTATTATTGTTGTAAAATATCAGAGTATCATCAACGTAGCGAGCGTAAAACTTAAAAACTGTAGGCCTATATTAAACTGTGCAAACAAATCAGGTACCTGTTTATTTTCCAAGTTCTGTAAAAGATTTCCGCTAAGAGGCCGATTTGACATGGAATATTAGTCCTCTTGCATGGAATGACTCATTTTCATTCTAAGGTGCGTACACACTTAGCGAACGAACAACGAACGAACGACAAACGAATGCATTCGCTGATTGAAATCGGAACGTGTGTACGTCGCAGCAAAGACAAACCGATCGTTTGGTTTGCCTTCGGAAGTGATTCGTCGCTTGTCGGTACATCAAAGGAAGTTGGTATTCGTTGTGGACGGGATTTGCTACTAGCTTGTATAGATTGACAAATCGAACTGAACCATGGATAAATATATATTTATCCAAACCATGGATAAATACATATTTATCCATGCTGAAACCCTGACCGAGTTACTACGTGAGCGCTGGCTGTCTTGGGGTGGAGCAAGTGAGAAAGCACGGGGGGAAGGGAGAGAGCACTTGCAGGTCCACTCACAGTTTGTCAAACCTGCTAACAAAAGCTTCGAACTCTAGATAAGGAAATACTACACGAAGCCAAACCGGAACTAAGCAACATACAAAACAATATCAAGGAGAATCGCCTAAATGAAGCAGTCGAAAGGATACACCATATAATAACAGCAGCACAACACACGCAGGCCATCATACGGAAGGCTAAACCTTGGTTTGACTCAGAATGTTACCGGGAACGTAGAACCGTTCTGAGATTTCTTCACGAAGCAAGAACATTGGAAGACTCGCATGTTAGGAGACAATATGGAGAGGCCAGACGGAACTATAAAAATCTCCTATGGATTAAGAGAAAAAACACAGAGGAAGAATGCAGACGATTAATTGAAGCTGAAAAAGACAACCCTTTTATGGTACTGAAACCACGACAACCATCCTTCGCTTCAATGATCGAGATGGACACATCAGAGAAACATAGAAAGAATACCCACTGCACCACTCCAACCTTCACTAGCTAACTTCCCCAGGATCACGCTAGAAGAAGTCACCGTGGAGATAAATACACTGAAGAAGAGAAAAGCTGCAGGACCGAATATAATCTTCAACGAACACCTGAAGGAAGTACAGATCGCACTAGCAGAAATATGAGTGGATCTATTCAACAAATGTATAGAGATTGGGACGATCCCAGATGACTGGAGGATGTCGTACATGAAAGTAATGTACAAGGGAAAAGGAGACACCGCAATGGCAGACTCATACAGAGGCATCGCGTTAGAAAGCATGGTATTCAAACTGTTCACAAGAATCCTGACGAACAGACTGACTCGAGAGACAGCTCACGGGATACCTGACGAGCAGTTTGGCTTCACTAAGGGGAGGTCAACATTGCAAGCAATATCGAATCTGACTGCAGACATCAAAGAAACGTTACAAGAGCCAAAGGGACAACTACACGCCGTTTTCATCGATTATACGAAGGCCTTCGACCTACTTGACAGGTCGAAAATAATCGAAAAATTGGAAGGCATGATCGGCAGGGACAACTACCTCACAAGAATCATAAGATCAATGCATCACAACCACGTAACACTACAAGATGGTACAATCCACTCCAGACCTATTCTACAAACAAACGGCGTACTACAAGGAGACCCACTGAGTCCACTCCTCTTCAGTGTAGTAACTGCAGATGTAATGGACATAAAGGACAACCATCCCCCAACGAATATCTATATATACGCCGATGACGTGGTCATGACAGCAAAGAACATAGAAGACCTACAGCACATCTTCAACAGACTTGTAACCTGGGCAGACCAAAACGGACTAACGATTAACGAGAAAAAGACACTACAGATGACTTTCCGAAGAGGAGGGAAACGGAAGGCGCAAGATACATTAACATACAAAGGTGATGACATAAAAATCACAAACTCCTTCAAATATCTTGGAGTGACATTCCAGACAACAGGAACCACTTTCGGCCTACATGCTGAAGAAAAAGCCATAGCCGCCACTAGAGCCATCAACGACATACGACACCTACAGGACAGCTATGAAGTTGTTCCATGGAAAGATCATAGCCATCCTTACCTATGGCATAGACGTGGTTTGGGAGTATTTAAAAAAAAAGGATTTGAAAGCGTGGGAAAAAGTCAAAGCCACATATCTGAAAAGGGTACTTGGAGTGTCGAAGTTCACACCATCCAGACTGGTCTATGTGTTAACAAGGGAATCCTTTCTGATCGAGGATCTACGGTATTCACTAATTCTGCCTTCCACAGACGCATACAAACAATTTCTAGAAGAGAATACACAGAAAAGGAACAACATAGACGACGAGTTCTACGCCACTAGCGCCATGGTCGACCGAAGCTGGACTGGGACTAATCAACGCATGAGGAACGTAGTCACAAGGCTAGCAGTGCATGGATTTCTCTTCAAAGTGTGCAGCACAACACAATTCCATACAGTGTCCGAGAAGTGTGTCTGTAAATTCTGTGGTGCAAGGTGTGACAAGTATCACGTCCTGCAGTGTACCGAGTGCCCAAAAACAGTGACCGAACTTAGCACAGAAGACTAACGAACAAACATCCTATGCACACTTGTGCGCATTTCTTCTTTATTATAAAAGCATTAAAAGGTTGACTAGTTGCCTGCAATGCTAGCCTACAGTCGAGGCAAAAGTGAAGAATCCGTTATTGTAGTAATAGGCCTACTGGAGAGTGGTTCTTCTATTGGTCGCGATGCCCACACACACCCTCTCAGATATTTACATGGTGATTGGGGACTGAAGGACGAGGAGCGAGGGAGAGAGAAGAAAGAAAGTCAGAGATTCCAGAAGTTGGTGTGTTTTACGGGGTTTCACTTGAAGTTGTCAAACTATAGTTCGTAGCAGAACGCAGCGCTTAGTTCAATTTCACCAACAGGATGTCGAAACTGGAGTGGACGGAAGACGCTGTTATAAATCTTATTAATGCATATAGGGAGCAGGAAACTTTATGGAATCCCAAGCATCCTACTTACCACAATAAAGTAAGAAAACATAATGTTTGGAAAGCTATTGGAAAGATGTTCAGCAGTAAAGTAGGCGAGCCATATATGTACAAAATTTGAAAATTATTTTTATTTATTTATTTTCAGTGGGTACATATTTTTTGTTTATTGTAGGGAGCAGAAGTCAAAAAGAAAACTGAGTCCCTACTGACATCATTCCGAGGAGGGAAAGACAGAAGTCCATAAAATGATCTGGAATGGGGAGTGAAGTGTACGAGTCAACTTGGTTCGGGTATAAACATATGTCGTTCCTTTTGGACAAATTGACGCCCAGAAAAAAACAAAGCTCCAACCTTGTGCACACAAAATAAATTATTGGCACTGAAAAGTGCTTTTCGTAAGCATGATGCGTATTCGAAAAACACAGAAAAATCTCTCTTTTTAGTATTTTAAGATAATTATTGTCAGTGAGGTATCCGTGTATTGAAACTTTCCCCTGTCCTGCAGTCGTCCCTTAATAAAATCTTCCAGTTTCTCAATTATAGCTGTACATACTTCTGGAACAATCCTGGTAATCAGCTGTTTCGACACTTTGAATAAATACATTCAATTTGTGTACGAATCTCCTGTAGAAAGATATCGAAATGTTAACAGTGGTGGCTCGTGAACTTGTGGATTGGGGGAGCTGCAATAGATTTTGGTATATATAAACTTCACATCGATATATCATTACTAATAAGTATAGGACAAAAATAAATGCAGTATATGTAGCCTACCTTTATAACCTTCACTCCATGCAGTATTAGCAGTGAAAAAATGGAAAAATTACCTGTGAACATTCATTTCTTGTAAGTGAAGTCCATCCTTCTGTTCTTGTGCTTTATGAACTCCTCCATTACTTATTCATTGAAGTCTATTTACGTCTCAACAAGTTTCCTTTCAATTGTCAACATAGCGAGTGCCGACAGACGATCCTCGGACATTGTGCTACGTAAAAATGTCTTAATTCATTTCAGTGTGGAAAACCATCTCTCAACTTCCGCCGTAGTCATAGGGGTTGTTAGAACAATTTTTAAGAGAGAAAACACTTCACTTAGAGAGTTTTCGAGTCCACTATCTATCAGGATCTGATACAGTTTCAGGACACGAGATTCTTCATGAAACTCTCTCCTGTCATACAATACGAACAATTCTGTTCGCAGACGTTCCTTCTTTAACATTGGATATGCTGCTGCTGTGTTTTCTAACTCCTTCTCCGAAAATTCTTTGCAGTAAAGAGCGAAACGGTTGGTCTGCAAGAGTTTAGCGGCTGCAAGGTGTGCGGTGAAATCAAATCTTTCTCTGGCTTGGACACAAATCGTATCGCAAATTTCTTTTGGAGCTATGGCCATAGTCTTAGCATCGGTTTTCCTTCTTTTGGCAGAAGCATGTTCTTCATCACAAGATTCACCACACCACTCGCTCCTGATTCTGGATATGACCGCATAAAAATATTCCAAAGCTATATTGATATCGGCTGATGCAGCATTTCGATTTTGAAGCTGATCGTAAAGAACATCTACATGGGGCATCACTCGATGAAAAAACGACAGCCAAAACAAAACATTTTCGTCTTCTAGTGCCCATAAATGGCCTGTTGCTGGTTGATAGGTTGCGGGATTTTTTACTTTCTGTAATTCTTGACAACACTCTTTAAGTGGCTCCAAGTTTTCATGGACAGTGTTCACAATTCTACTGTTGAAATTCCACCTAGTTGCAGAGGCTTGTGGAAGTTTTCGAGAACATACTTTATCGAGTACAGAAGTGCGCTGTGGTGATCTAGAGAAAAAGGCAGAAATTCCAGAAAGGTCACTGAGAACTATCCGAACCTGCGAGTTTTGGGATGCTTCCTGCTGCATTATTAAATTTAGCTGATGGGCATAGCAATGAACGAAGTGAGAATTTGGATAATTTTCTTTCACAATTGCTTGGACCCCGTTTTTACCCCCACTCATTACGGCCGCTCCGTCATATGCTTGGGCTATTAGTTTATCGTTGTTTCCTTTAAGCACCTGTCTTAACTGTTCTAATAGGAAAGAAGATAAACTATTAGCGTCTTGAGATGACGGATTTGTAAACCCCCAAAACCTTTCTTGCACCATACCGTTATGTTCATACCGAAAAACCAAAACTTTCTGAGTCTGTTGGGAGACGTCTGTGGTATCATCACCATGATCGCTAAGGAACTAGCACCATCGATTTCAGTCTGAATTTCAGATCGGCAGACACTCAACATGCAATCTAACAGTTCATTTTGAATTATTTTAGAATTGCCTTTAAAGACAGTGGCATGTTCCAAATGATTTTTGAGAGGCTCGTTTAGATTACTCGCGAACTGTAGCAACCCACGAAATACACCAGGGTTCTTCGAATCGGTTTTTCATCGTGTCCCCTAAGGGGAAGTTCATATTGGCCACAGAATTTTATACAGTCAATAATTTTTGAAAGAATTTCACGAGTTTTCGTCACTTCTTCGTTATGTTTGAGAATGTTTGTTCTGTACGCTTCACTTAGTTGCGCAGCAATATTAGTTTTACCTAACATAACCAATGAAACAACATTTTTCAAGTGAGACTGCGAAGATTCGTGCTTTTTAATTTTTAGGGGCAAATGTCCTAAATCTGTCACACCACTACTAGTCCATGCAGCATCACCACCGAAGAGGAGGCAAGGAAAACAAAATACAGCATTTTTTTGTTCACATCCACACAACCACAAATGCTTAGCGTAAATTTCACTGTTAAACTTCCTTACGTATGCACTATTTCGGCTAAACGAAGCTTGAGTAAGATTTAAGTCGGATAATGGACGACCCTTTAATTTCACTTCAATCTTCTCCGCAAAGGAAAGTTGAGAAAAATTAATATTCTGTAATTCACACACACTCATGCTTGCACATTTGCACTGGTTAAGTTACGGTACTAATATGTCACACCGAAGCAACACTCGGATATACTGATGGTCAACAATTTTCTAAAACCGGAAAGAGGTCTCTTTCGTATTTTACATGCTATATCAAAAGGACTCTACTCGCGCAATCATTTTGAGTTAAGGAGGCTGGATATATAATAATAAGGCAAAAGAGGATATTAATTTCGTTATATTAAGTCGATAAGATTCTACAACAATAAGTATGTGAAGAGAAAATAAAAATTTTGTCATTAAGTTTCAAGGGAATAGAGGATCCATTTGACGTAGCATTACAATAGCTGTGTGGGAGGGAGGAAAGATCTTCCTTGTGGCCTGGCTCTGCAAGCCACTTCAGCGAAATATGGGTTTTAAACAGCGGCAGTTTCCCTCTGCTTCCCTTCACCTCTCTACCCCCTGACCATGCAAGACACACTATCTATGAGCTGTCCCACCCTGCAGATCCCAGGACGACTTTGAATGCAATGTCAATTCCAATTCTATGCGAAAAAATATTATGCATCAGATAATAGTACATATTCCTGGCCAGATGAAATATAAAGCAATTTACTTAAGAAAAGCTGTAAAAATTATGTATTCTACAAATTAAAATAAAAATTATTTTTAATTTCTGGACAAAGCAGGGAGTGCTGCAGCTCCGCACCTTTTATGGGCGAGCCGCCCCTGAGTGTTAATATGGTACTAAACTTTCCTGAATAGGTATTGCTTCTCGTCAGCCTGTGTCTTTCTTAGAATATTTTGGCCCTATTTTGCACAGTTATATTTCGAAGTCTGTTTCTGAAATGCAACAGAAGTTGTGAAACTGTCCCGATTCCATTCAACGTAAATCATGAAGCAAGTCAGTGCCTCTATATTGATTTCGCCTTTCGTAGAGTGGCGTCTGCCATAATCGCCTTTTGTTTTTTAACTTTCTTTTTATTAAACTGCCTATAATAACAACGGCTGTACTTGCTATAATTATATTTTCATCTGCCATTATTGCGTATAATCAGTGAACGTGAATGTTTTCTGACCATTTGCTGATGATTTGTACGTTGCTCCAAATAGCGAACGAACAACGAAATTTCGCTTCATCATTCGTTCGTTGTTCGTTCGCAAAGTGTGTACGCACCTTAATGAAATATGGATTAATATTCTGGGAACATTTTTATTTTACAAAATAAAACTGTAAGAATAATGGCGGGTATGCATAAAAGGACATGTAAAAATATTTTCCAAAATTTAGAAACTTTGATCTTGCCTTGTTAGTATATTCATTCCTTAATGAAGTTTCATATTAAAAACCGAGATACATTTAGTACTAATCAAGACATTCATAATTTTAATAAATACATAAATCAAATCTTCACCTATATCTTTTGTTAGTCTAAGCTGTTATAAAAAATGGAGTTCACTATTCATGTGTTATAGACTTCAGTGCACTGCCTATTTAACTCAAAGCTTTGAAGGACCATGAAAAAAAAGTTTAGAACAGAATTAACCAAATTTATACATACTCATGCATTCTATATAATTGATGAAATGTTTATTCTTATAAATTGACTATTCTGTTTTATATATGAAATCTATAATTTTGTATAGCTCAGCTAAATATGATTGTAAATCGAATGAATTGTGTAGGCTTTAAATTGAATAGTAATCAATATAGCTCAACTGATGATTTGTTTATGCTTGTAATTTGAAGTAATTTGCATATTATGTATTGTCAGTTTTTGTATAGGCCTATCTCAACTGATTGAATTGTTTGTGCTTTTAAATTGAATTAGAGGATTGAATCCGGCATCGGAATTGGAATCCGGTGTGGTTTACTGGATAGAGCGTCAGCACGTAGAGCTGAAAATACGGGTTCGAACCCGGTGCCAGAGAGAATTTTTCTCCGTTCTACCGATCCTTCATCATTCAAAAAACATGCCAAGTTCCTAATTTCACTTCTGTATTTCTACGCAAATCTTCTTTCTTTTTTTGCTTCTCTCATTCAATTCCTGAAATGTCTTCGTTAGCCGTTTCGGTCGATTCACTACTTTAGGAATCGCGAATATTCCTTCGAGTCACTGTTTTTTTTAGGAACGTATTCTCTTTTTTTCTGAGTTATGGTCTATCTTCATTACCATTTGGACTTAAAATGTGAACATTTACATTTTATTTCTTTTATTTGTTCGTCTCAAAAATTTTTATAGGCTAGTAGGTAATTTTTCACAAATTCTCTAACTTTTTATTAGTGTTTGGTAAACTGTGCCGCTGCATCATGTTACACAATTTTCTTCAAGTCATTGCATTCACGTCCGATGCCCTAAAAGTTTGAACAATATAGAACAGAAATAAACATAGGATCACAGAATCTGTATATCTACTAACAGGTCTAGTTTATTTTCACTAATCTTACCTTATTTCATCCCTTTAAATCTGAATTTTCATTTTTACGTAGTATTTCTTCCTCCCCTCATATCTTGTCATGTGGGACCCTAAAGATTTTTTCCAAAATTTAAATTTTCTAAATTCAAAAAATGATTTAACTTCCCCTCCATTTTTCCTTCAACATACTTACTTACTTATGGCTATTGAGGAACCCGAAGGTTCATTGCCACCCTCACATAAGCCCGCCATTTGCCCCTATCCTGTGCAGGATTAATCGACTCCCTATCATTATATCCCATCTCCCTCAAATCCACTTTTTTATTATCCTCCCATCTTCTTTTCGGCCTCCCCAGAGGTCTTTTTTCCTCCGGAATCACAACTAACACTCTATATGCATTTCTATATTCGCCCATACGTGCTACATGCGTTGCCATCTCAAACGTCTGGATTTAATGTCCCTAATTATGCCAGGTAAAGAATACAATGTGTGCAGTTCTGCGTTGTGTAACTTTCTCCATTCTTTTGTAACTTCAGCCCTCTTAGCCCCAAATATTTTCTTAAGAACCTTATTCTCAAACAACCTTAATCTCTGTTCCCCTCTCAAAGTGAGAGTCCAAGCTTCACAGTCATACAGAACAACCGGTAATAGCTGTTTGATAAATTCTAACTTTCAGATTTTTTGACAGCAGACTAGATGACAAAAACGTCTCAACCGAATAGTAACAGACATTTCGCATGCTTATTCTCCGTTTAATTTCCTCCCGAATATCATTTGTATATTTTGTTACTGTTGCTCCAAGATATTTGAATTTTTCCACGTCTTCGAAGGATAAATTTCCAATTATTATATTTCCATTTCGTACAATATTCTGGTCACGAGACATATGCATATACACGTGTGTATATTTTACAAAATAATTTATAAATTAATATTTCAACATCCTAAAATAAAGCAGTTTTATAAAATCTGTCCACTTTTTGCAGAAAAATTGTAACTTTGGTGATGTGTATAATTATGCACACAGGGTCGAAAAGGGTTAATGAGCTTATATTTTAGAAAACTGCGCGATTCTGCGGCTGATTTTTAAGAAATCGTGAAGCAGATGCCTTAACCTTTGTATTGCAGTGAAAAACAGTACCGGGAAATATCCGGAAGTGAACTAATACACTCGAGTTTTTTAAAATTAGCCTAAGAAAATAATGAAAAAACCACATTCTTTCAGAGCGCTTTGTCTTTGTCAAAAGATTTACAATATCGATGAACATATGTAGAAATTATTACAAAAACAGCCCTTGTCATTTTTAATGAAATTGAGTTAAGGACACATTTGCTACTATTTCAAATGTTTATAGACTCCAAAAATGACATATTTCAGGTGCAATAGCAGCAAGGATAAACACCAGTTGTACGGAAACAGCTGAAATGTGTTGTTCTATTTATTTTTATTGTTGTCTTGAAAAATAGCAATTTTGACAAGGGTTACTTTTGTAATAATGTCTTCATATTTAAAATGTATTCCCATTTACCGGCTTCATCAGAATCGGTAACTATTCACTTCAAACCATACAACGAATAAATAATATTAATTATAGAATGTAAGCTTACGCAGACAATGCCGAGAAAAGATATATGCACTGAAAGAGATGATCAAGTTTCGACTGTCATACGGCCTCAAGGTTTGCGTGAAGCGGTAGTGTAGGGTAGTTTATTGTTTCCTGAGAATTTACCTTTGCCATGTGGATTTTTTCCTACCTAGAATGAGTTTTAAAAAATCGATTTTTGGTCGCTTAAATCGGCAAAATACCCCAATGTGCGTCGTGACGAGGCGCCGGGAGTCGAGCAACTACCAAGATCGAGAATGCATGTGTAATGCGATAGCCAACAAGATGCCGACACAGTGGTCGGAATCGCTAAAAAGCCGGACAAAAGTTATGTTTCGAACTTCATATTAAAAACACAAAATTACCTCAGTAATAAGCCTCAGTAGTCATTCTAATAAGACCAAGTGTTTTCCGAAGAATACTTCAAAGATTCTGGTCAATACTTACGGACAAAGTGACACAAATCTTTCCTGATTAATCCTGCATTTTTATAAGTGAGATCTGAACATTGTGCCTGACTTAACCAAGCAAAGTGAAATACTAAGTACATTTTTTGGTGAATGTGTTATGGTCTTATGTATTAGGAACAATACAGTTTTCAGTATTTTTTGTTTCTAAGTACTGATAATAAATCAAGTTTTTATTGCTCGTGTTTTGGGGAAAAACAATTGTTTTAGAGTTAAAAGAATGCGCAGAAGTGTACACCGTGAAACTTATATATGTATATTGGTAGACATTTGTAAGTTTGTCACTGAAGGTTTCATCTGCAACACCCCGTAACCTCTAAATCAGACGTCTCCAAAAGCCTACTCGCGAGTAAGCCTCTGAACGGAACCGAAGCCAGTACGTAATGAGCACGCTCCGCCTCACCCATCTCTACCTGTACTGTACTCAATGTTTATGCGCAAAGGAAGAGCAGTGGTGTACTGCCATGATCATTGTGTTGGTCGGAGTGTTCCATCGTTTCACAATGTCTTCTAATCATGGACGTAGTACATTCAAGGGTGTGTTTAAATTCAACATGCGATGACAATATTCGACATTTCACAAAGAATATCGTACAATTATAGGCATGTTGGACATGTGAAAATAATTTATTTTGGGACATCTGTATAACTGTTGGTTATACATAATAATCAGTATATTACAATACGTTTACACTCAGTTCCGCATGACATACTTATAGTTTTTCGTTCATTTTAGGTGAAATGCGTAGGCCTACAAATATTTTGATAAATATAAAACAAGAAAATACAAACACAAATCACACACGTGCCCTCAGTCTTAAACAAAAAAAGCTTCTTGCTAGCTATGTTCTAGCTTGGAATATTGAAAAATCAATTAACCCTTTACTGCATAGCGTCCTAAAAATGGGACTTGCGCAAAATACTGATTTCTATGGAACTTTTTCTTGTTTAGTACAGTTGGAGGCATTGTTTAGAAGGTAAATTATTACATTGTATTATGGTATTGCAGTGTTTGAATTCCGCGCGAACATTTGTTCATACCAGCTAATTTTTTACAAGATGGCAGGATAACAGTATTTTGTGACGCACGGCGTGTAAGTTCATTCTTAGTTACTCTGTAATGGTGATACAGAAATCTGATTTTTATTGTCACATTATGAGTTGAATACTTCAGTTTTCATGTGGTATATGACAACAATAAATTTTTCTTATATGTTGCTAGGTACAAGGTGAAATAAACTGCCGTCCTAAAAATAGGACGCCATGCCGTGTGCACTCCTGTAGTATTCTTTATAATATGTGTACGGTTTCCATTACATTGTTTTATTTCCAGTCTAACCGTGAGCGAAATTCTGGGGTTAATGGAAAATCAAAATAATAATAATGAGAGTCTAATATATGTGACCCCTCCAGAAGATTTCCATGATACAAATAAATGCAGTGATAAATCGGACGACGAGCATGAGGCTTATTTGAATAATCTTGGCGGTAAAATGCTACTTAGTAAAAAAAAAAAAAAAAAAAAAAAAAAAAAAAAAAAAAAAAGGAATGATGATAATGAAGATGACATTGTTGATGAAAGTATGCCAGAGTATTCTAACATAAAAGCTGCAACAAATGATTTTGGAAGTACATTAGACAAAAATGAAGCTGAGGTTTCTCGCACAAGTTATTGCCATCCGAAAAGAAGGAAGCTAATATATGAAAATTTCCAAGACAGGGAAGGTAATTCCAGGCTAGAAGGCCATCGTACTACTACAACTACAAGTACTATTATTACTACTATAACCACCAACGTACCGCGCCGTGGCATAGTGGTCTAAGGCAACCTGCCTCGGACTCGCGTTACGGAATGCACGCTGGTTCGAGTCCTCATGGGGGAAGAAATTTTCTCATGAAATTTTGGCCAGTGTATGGGACCGGTGCCTACCCAGCATCATCATGCACTTGTGGAGCTACGATAGGTAGTGGAAATCCGGTTTCGAAAACCAGCTATAACGGCTGGGGGGAATCATCGTGCTAACCACACAATACCGCCATTCTGGTTGGATGATTGTCCACCTCTGTTTCGGCATGTGAACGTGAGACCAGCAGCCGGCTGGTCGGTCTTGGCCCTTCATGGGCTGTAGAACTACGAATTTTTTTACAATCACCACCATCAGCACCAGCGCTAGCAGCAGCAATAGCAGCACCATCACTAGCAGCAACAGCAGTACCAGCGCTAGCACAGAAACAGCAGCACCAGCGTTGGCAGTACCGATGTTAGCAGCAGCGGCAACAACAGAGTGGTGATCCATCTTCGCTTATTTTCTTGATGTTGCCGTAGTAAATGCTTGGTTTCTGTACAGAAAAATTAAGCCTCAAAACTCTTCAAAACCGCTCCTCAACTTTTGCCGTTTCCTGGTTTTTACATTACTGAAAAGGCATGGGGTGAGTTCCCACTAAGGAAAAATTGTTCCCATTCCATCAGGAGACATAAGATTTGATGGTCAACACCACTGGCCAGTTCAAAATGAAACTCAGCGAATGTGTGCTAATTGTACAGGGAAAGCAAAGTTCATCTGCAGCAAGTGTCAAATTGGACTCCACCCTAAATGTTTCTGCCCTTACTACACAAAATAGTATTGTACAATGCGTAGGTTTGTGTGAGAAGGGCAGTTGAACCACTGATTCTAATGTGTATATGTATTTGCTACATAATAAATACATAAATACAATTTGAATTGAAAGAGGGGTTATTCTCTTCAACTACTGTATCACTGACCATTATGCATAGCGTCCTATTTATGGGACGGTCCTTAATTTTTATTCCAGAAAGTAAATAAAAATAAAAATGGTAAGAAGGCATTCTTAAGTCACCAACTAGCAAACTTAAACACAGAAACGCATTTTTCAAGTTATTAATAACTTTATGCAGTAATGGGTTGCCTTTATAGAAACATCGTTTATAAAATCGTGCATACAGGACGTTACTAAAATACTGTGTCCAGAACAAAGTCAAAGTTTAAGAAAATTATATTGTTTCCAATTGCAGTTCAGAGAAGGAATTTCAAGATTGTAAATGTAATTGAATCTGAAGTCGAAACCACAATTAACCAGTTTGTAGCTTACTCATTTGCATTGGACGAAAGCACTGTGTCTGAATGTCTTCTAGATGTAATTGAGGGGCGTTTTCACAAAACTCGTTATCTACAAAATCTTCTTTTTTTTCAAGACAACTCTTTTCTAAAATACACAACTGTAGATACCGAGTTTTGAAAAATATCTTTTATTTAAAGATCAATTTACTGATATACTTACCAACTTTAGCTTAATTCTGATAGCACCATTGGATTCTCCTGACCCAAAAACATAAGGATACGCTAAAACCTCAAAATCTAAAAAAATGTAGATAACGAGTTTTGTGAAAACGTCCCTCAGTTACAAAATACAAATGGAGAAGATATTTTCCAGGCACTGAAAGGCACCATAGAACAGAATAGGTTGAATTTGCAATGGCTTTTGTCAATAGCAACAGACGGGGCTCCAGCTTCATAGTATATCAAAATAATATACAAATGTATGATATTTCTTATTCTTTTGATGTTATTATTTGTAAACATAAGCAGAGCGTAGCCGCGACCCCCCACTGATCGCTTCCATCTGTTGAGGTACGAGTCTCTCCCCCTTCTCTAGCCTTACAGCACACGTGTTCGGTGGGCAGCATCGAGAGCACGAATGACGATACGATTTTTGGAGACCTCTGCTCTAAATCATATCTGTGCACCTGGTCCGTCAACATGTGTCGCGCCGTACGCACTTACCGTGAGTTATGTTTGATTACTTAAAGACTGAGGAGTGATTTGTTGGAAGTAAACAACAAAGGCCCTTAATATTTTCTATATCCAGAAGACTTTTGTTTGTTTCAGGTCATTGTATAATGTGTGCATAATGGAGTGTGTAAAAATGAATTTACGTGTTAGTTGCGAAGAAATTTACAAGAAAATTAAAGAAAAGAGTAATAAGACTCTTGTGCAACATGAAGAAAATGTTGTATAATATATAAAGAACAAATGTGAATTAAATTTGAACAGTCATAGCACAAAGTCACTAGAAAGTGTAATAAGAATGTGTTTTTTCCTTCAATATTATCAGCGTTAGAACAAAATTAGTCACCGCAGCGAAACCACGTATCTTCGAAAAAATTCAGACTGATTAGAACAAGAAATTAGTTACCATTTATAGACATTTCTTCTACTTCTTCTTATTCTTCCGAAAAGTGTTATCAATGATAGTAGGTTGAGGCGCACTGCTACCATTTGTGCCGCTCGTCAGATGTTACAGGCATTGGGTTTCGGGGTGGGCGCAGTGGAATTACGACGAAATAACAATGCAAGTTTATAGTAAACAGTGTAATTGACAAAACGGTAAATAAGCAATACATAAATGAATTGATGTGATACATGAATAATGAAGTCGAATAAGAAAATGGTGTAACAAATTAGAACCTGAGAATATGTGTCGCATACGATATTCACCAACTTCAATCTATCTCAGTCATTCACTACTCCGAATACATAAGTCGCATATAACGACATACATGGCTGAGTCCTGTTCGACCTGAACAACAATTGTACATTACTCTCACCATGCCTGAGTCCCATAGATATAAATACAGTATCTCCTAAAAGAAACGTGCAAGCATTGGAAGGCAACGCACGCTCAATTAATATAACAAACATATTACTCAACAGTAACAATAATTTCAACTCACAATGACACATCTGCGCATTATAGTACGCCAGGAGATAAACGCAGAGAGAGAGAGAGAGAGAGAGAGAGAAACGATGAGTAATACTGAAATCATCTACACCGTGTCATCAATTTAGACTTCAGAATAATAATGGCCAATATAGAAAGACCGATTCGAGTATACAATGCTCTTCTCGCGTCTTCTACCCAATTCACAATCCAATATACGTTATCAACATCTGAACAACGTAATAAAATTAATATACTCTTCAAACCAATAAACACGAATAATTACCGCAAGAAATAACATTAACTATACTGATCCTCGCAACACCGTGTTCCTCAACATGCTAGCAATACAATCACTCAAACAACAACCTTTCCAAGTATACTTGTCGTCACAACATCGATCTGCCTAAATGAATTGACGAACTCGTCTGCCACAGCAACTAACTAAATACAGTCCCATTATTCACGATACAAGCCCGAAGTCCTAAGAATAACTCCGATGTTTAGCACTAGGCGACTGGTCCCTGAGTGTGTAATTCCGATTTCTACAGTACGACGCCGAGTTCCTGAGTGGCATTATTCGTTCCGATCTCTACAGTACGACGCCGAGTTCCTGAATGTGTAGTTCTGATCTCTACATTACGACGCCGAGTTCCTGAGTGGCATTATCCGTTGCGATCTCTACAGTACGACGCCGAGTTCCCGAGTGGTATTATCCGTCTTCTCGTAGTTACCACGAAAGCTCGCTTTCTCTCTCTCTAGCGTATCCCATGACCCAGCCAGCGAATATGAAAATAAACTGGAATTATGGGCGGAAAAGTTGGCGTTGTCAGCAATATGGCGGAATGCGAACGCTGTTGATGGTGAAACGGGCTAGTAGAACTGGTTGAGACGTGGAGCTCGGTTCAAGGTATAGAAATTTTTCAAAATGTCAATACTGTATGCCGCCAAAGTAGATAAAATTCTTGTTCATGGATCTATAATTGTGCAGACAACTCAGTTATTTTATCGGTTGCAGAATTATTAGAAGATGCCATTGAGTCTAGAAACTAAGATGTGACAAAATTTCGAGAAAGTTTTATTCGAAGAATTTCAAAACGAGACGACAATTTAGACCTCTTTAGCAGATTAATGTTGACTTCTTACCCATTAATTTCCAGTTTGAATAAACTACCGAAGGAAAATAAAAAATTAAATACATCTTCAGAAGTGCTTGGTCTTGACCTTCAGACAGTTCTGTATTTCAACTTGTCTGCATTTACAACAATGAAACTACACATTGCATCCAAGGCACACTTCTCAGATGCAAATGCTCAACACCTTCGTAAGTAGCAAAATGCATACTTTATTTCTGCTTAGCCATAAATTTCATAACAAAATGTATAAAAATGTGGATGTTATAATATAATTTAGCACAATAATATAATGGAATTTACAAGTGTGCAAGTTCATACAAGTTACATTATCAGTAGTATTAAATGGTACGTAACATTTTGGATATCCTTACAAAACTACGAAAATATTAACGGATTATTGGTGTTATTAAATGAAAGAATGTACTCACCCAGAAAAATACAATCCTTAATTGAATTTCGATTATAACTTATACAGGTTACATATAATTTTAAACTTGTGGATTACATAACTTATGTAACTTTTTAACCCTTACATTAGGGATTACTGACGAAATCGTGTACCTAAAATGATTATAATTATTCCATTTATCAATTTTTGCAATAAAATAACAGGAATGTGATAAAAAATACCTAATTTGGCCCTTATTACTTAGCACATAATTACCTCAACTCAAGAGGGATAGGTAGTTATTCGTTTCCAAATGTGATTAAAATTTGCAAACGTTAGATAAAGTTATTAGTAATAAGTGTACCAAATTTCAAGTTAAAATGACCACTAGAAAGGAGTTATTACTTTTGTCCGGGTCTTACGCGATTCGGACCACTGTGGCCGGCCCGGTGGAACATTCTACAACAGAGGTCTCCAAAAAGCGTATCATCATTCATGCTCTCGATGCTGCCCACCGAACACAGTGTGCTGTAAAGCTAGAGAAGGGGGAGAGACTCGTACCTCAACAGATGGAAGCGATCAGTGGGGGATCGCGGCTACGCTCTGCTTATGTTTAAAAATAATAATATCAAAAGAAAAAGAAATATCATACGTTTGTATATTATTTTGACATACTATGAAGCTGGAGCCCCGTCTGTTGCTATTGACACAAGCCATTGCAAATTCAACCTATTCTGTTCTATGGTACCTTTCAGTGCCTGGAAAATATCTTCTCCATTTGTATTTTGTAATTACATCTAGAAGACATTCAGACACAGTAAAATGTTCATTAACTCCTCAGATGAAAATGGCTAGGTGAGGTTTGTCATTTCTATCTGTGCTTTCGTCCAATGCAAATGAGTAAGCTACAAACTGGTTAATTCTGGTTTCGACTTCAGATTCAATTACATTTACAATCTTGAAATTCCTTCTCTGAACTGTAATTGGAAACAATATAATTTTATTAAACTTTGACTTTATTCTGGACACAGTATTTTAGTAACGTCCTGTATTCACGATTCCATAAATGATGCTTCTGTAAAGGCCTTAATTGATTTTTCAATATTCCAAGCTAGAACATAGCTAGCAAGAAGCTTTTTTTGTTTAAGACTGAGGACACGTATGTGATTTGTGTTTGTATTTTCTTGTTTTATATTTATCAAAATATTTGTAGGCCAACAGTTATACAGATGTCCCAAAATAAATTATTTTTACATATCCAACATGCCTATAATTGTATGATATTCTTTGTGAAATGTCGAATATTGTCATTGCATGTTGAATTTAAACACACCCTTAAGAACTTTCGAACAAATTAAGCATTTCACATTCTCCCCACTAACACAAAAAAATGTCTCTTCCTATTCATCTTTGAATGTATTACGTCCATGATTAGAAGACATTGTGAAACGGTGGAACACTCCGACCAACACAATGATAATGGCAGTCCACCACTGCTCTTCCTTTGCGCATAAATATTGAGTACAGTACAGGTGGGGATGGGTGAGGCGGAGCGCGCTCATTACGTACTGGCTTCGTTAGGCTTTTGGAGACGTCTGTTCTACAACATTCGATGATAGCAGAACGACGCCGCTCATTCCCATCCACTTAAGGACACTGGATTATCATCTGGAATTTCTTGTTGATACCAGGGAACCAGAATACTAAGAGGTTACGAGTTATGGTATTGAGTTGTGAGTTTAATTGTTTGGTTTTCCACGAGAGACACAGTAGACGAGATTTTGCTTTGTTGCGCGTATCCATGGGACTCATCAGCGCTGCAATGGGGCATTAACGATTGTGTATTTTGAACGTAGTGTTGCGCGTTTATCAAACTTGAGCGTTGTTCCTTATTATCGTTTGGTTTAGATGAGAACTGTCTACTGTGGGGTTTTCTAGAACTTCTCTGGTGAAACATAGTAATTTTCGTTAGTGTCTACGTCTGTTCCTGTTGGTTTCTGACTGTATTAATCCACTTTCAGTTATTACCCATGGGGTATTCTAGTCCTTTCCAGGCGCATTTTGTCTCCCGGGGACTATTACGAATGATATTATATGTTCTCCATCTAGCCCTGACGACTGTATATTTGGAGACATTATTTTAAGAGGCTTACGAGTTTACATTTTATATATCTAGCTGAACTTTAATCTTTTATATAATTATTGTTAATTTTTTGCTCCTTTGTAATTATAATATTATTCGAAATTTTCTCGGGCTTCCAGCCAGGTCATAAGTTGGTGATCCACCGACGTTTCGAGGATGTTCATCTTCCTCATCTTCAGGGTTAAGTGATATCTGAGGGTTAAAAGTGATCGAAAAAATCGAAAAATCGAAAGAGAATTGGGAGGAAAAATTTTAAAAGGTACGCAAAACGCGTCCTTGCAAGGGGTTGGGGGCTGTACAAAACTAAATATGTGAGCTCCAAGCCTGTTGGCCACTAGTCTCACTCCGGGTTACGCTGCTCCACTGAAGGAACTCTAGAAAATTTTGAAGGGGAAGCCGAAATTGGACGTAACCTCTTAGGTACCACATACGCGAGGGGGACTGAGATTTGATCAAGTGATCACGGAACGGGAAGAGGAAGAGCTGGCTGGTGTTTGCCGTTAGGATGGCAAGACGCTGTCATCTGTTCGATGACAAAGCATGTGAAGGGCGTCGGAAGAAGCGCAGTGAAATCTAAATCTGCAATTTGAGAGGCCCCTGTCCTTTCAATTTGCGACTAATTGAGTGACCTCGTATATTTAATAGACAATTCATATGTTCTGAACTAGGGCATACGTCGTTTATAATAAAGGGGAATATATATGGGGAAGGGCATATAGGTCCGTGGTCCATTTCTTATAGGGCTCATCCCGACATTTGTCGTACCTAGCTCCTTAATTTATAGTGCCAGAGGGAGTCAGCCGAGGAGCTGTGCGCCGATTGGCTGTTATTAGTGCGGACCGCGGCGAGAACGTTGCCGACGTGTCGTCTTGCTTTGTGCTTTCCAGCTGCATGACCTTGGGTCTCACGGTGGGCTCGGCGGACGAGTTATCCGCTGATTACGGCCCTTCGTCCGGGCGGTGAGAAATTTAATAGCCGGTGACCATGCCGCGCTTAGTTGGAGACCCGAGTCCCGGTTCAGGTTACCGCGTTCCGCCGCTATGGCCAGGGTTTCTTTTACTCTTCTATCCCAATAGCCCGCACACTTTACCAGGACCTCGGTGTTATTGCAATTAGCCCTATGGCTTTTTTCAATGCAATGTTCAGCCAATCCGGATTTTCGGGCTGCATTAATCTGATGCTTCTTTGATGTTCCGAAAGACGCGTCGCTATTGTGCGTCCAGTCTGTCCAATGTAAGCCGCATCACATTCACACGGGATGCGATAGATCCCTGGTACTCTGAGGCCTAGATCGTCTTTTACTGATCTGACCTTGTTCCTGATTTTTGGCGGAGGTTTGTGGATTGTTTTTATTCCATGCTTGTGGAGCAGTCTGCTTATCTTTCCCGACAACTTCCCTGTGAATGGGAGACAGGCTGTGGCTGGTTTTTCCGCTTCTAGTGAGTCCGTGATGGGCTGCTGCTGCTGCTGCTGCTGCTTCTTGTGTCTTGCTCTATTCAAAGAGGCCGTGATGTCTTTAGCCAAATATCCATTCTGCTGGAGGGTGAGCTTCAGGTGTTGAAATTCAGTGTCTAATTGCTCCGGGTCCGATATAAAGATTGCTCTATGGGCCAGTGTGTTAAGTATGCCCATCCGCTGCGCTTTGTGATGGAAATTATTCGCGTTCAGGTACAAGTTGGTGTGTGTGGGTTTACGGTATACCGCATGGCCCAGAGATCCGTTGTTATTTCTGGAGATAAGGATGTCCAGAAATGGGAGTTTACCGTTCGTTTCAACCTCCATAGTGAATTGGATCTGGGGTCGTAGACTGTTTATATGCCTGAGAAAATCTGGTAATGTGTCTTGTCCATGAGGCCAGATGACGAACGTATCTTCTACGTATCTGAAGAAATGTGTAGGCTTTAATGGCGCTGTAGCTAGTATTTCATGCTCCAGATGTTCCATATAATAGTTGGCGATGGCTGGTGAAAGCGGAGAACCCATGGCGACTCCGTCTATCTGTTCATAGTAGGTGTTGTTCTGTAGAAAATATGTGGAGGTGAGCGTGTGGCGGAACAATTCCGTGATGTCAGGTGGAAATTGATCGGAAAGCAGTAGCATGGCTTCCGAGAGTGGAACCCTGGTGAAGAGGGACACTACATCGAAGCTGACTAGAAGGTCGGACGGTTTCACTTTGATGTTGTCGAGGATCTGTACAAATTGTGTAGAGTTATTCACATGATGTACGCACCCACCCACCAGTGGTTGCAGCAGTTGGTGAGATAGCGGGCCAAGCGGTACGTAGGGCTGCCAATCGCATCCACTATAGGCCTTAGCGGTACCTCCGGCTTATGTATCTTGGGTAGACCATATAACCAGGGTGGTATACTGCCTGACGGTGAAACTAACCGCCGATTCCACTGTGAGACCCAAGGCCATTCAGCCGGAAAGCACAAAGCAAGACGACACGTCGGCAACGTTCTCGCCGCGGTCCGCACTAATAACAGCCAATCGGCACACAGCTCCTCGGCTGACTCCCTCTGGCACTATAAATTAAGGAGCTATGTACCCTCAGATATCCCACGAGGTCGCCCATTTCATTCGTCGCCTCGGCCCTCATAAGGCCGCAGGAGCCGACGGTATCCAAGGAATTATATTGCAGCATCTCCCAAAGTCAGCTATGAAGCGCATAGCAGAGATAATTAATAACATCTTGGCTTCCGGTCACTATCCCAATCCCTGGAAAGAGGCTCACGTAGTTCTCTTTCCAAAGCCCGGAAAGGATAAGACGAATCCAAGCAACTATAGGCCTATTAGTCTCCTCAGTTGTCTCAGCAAACTGGCGGAGCGGGTCATACATAGACGCCTCACTGAAGTAGTGTTGCCCCAAATCAGGAACGAGCAGTTCGGTTTCCACCCTGGTCGTTCCACTACACTCCAGTCACTCCGCATGACGGAGGACATTACCTGGGCTATGAGCACGAAGCGTGTAGTAGCTGCAGCTTACCTGGACATCGAGCGAGCATTCGACAAGGTTTGGCATGAGGGACTCCTCGTTAAGTTGCTGGGCATGGGAGTCCCAGATGGAATGATACGCCTCATTTCTAACTACCTCCGAGGCCGTACATTCAAAACCCGTGTAGGCACTAGTTTCTCCACCCCCGTGAAATTCACGCAGGGTTCCATTATCGGGCCCATACTTTTAAATATATTCATTAATGACCTCCCGTTCCGCTATATCCACGGCAGAAGTAGTCATCTGTATATCTATGCAGACGACACTGCCCTCTTGGCGATGGGCAAAACCTATAGATTAGCGTCCCGTAGATTGCAGTCGATCTTAGATCACCTCCAGCCGTGGTTCCACGACTGGAGAATCAAGGACAATGTAGAGAAATGTCAGGCCATACTCTTTTCACTAAGAGCGAGGCTCGAAGACATACCACCACCACCCACACTTTTCGGACGAGAAATGCCGTGGATGAACCAAATTAAATATTTAGGGATCATTATGGACTCTCATCTCAACTTCCGAGATCACATCCAATCCCTTCTTCGTAAGGCCAACGGGCTGATAGTTAGACACTATCCCATTCTGGCGGCCTTAACTCCTGACAACCTGAGGGTAGGACTTACCATGTATAAGGCCCTCATTCGCTCTGTCATTACCTTTGCCGCACCCGCATGGGGGTTTGCGGCAGTGTCCCATCTCCGTAAACTCCAAGTTATCCAAAACCAGGTGATTCGACTCATTACCCATCTCCCCCGAGTCGCCTCGAGAAGAAAGTTCCATGATGAACTAGAGTTGCCAACCATAGACGAGTTCATTGCTCGACTGGCTAGGAACCTGTATGCGGAAGCTCGTGCTAACCCCAACCCGCTCATATCTGGCCTCGGCCAGTATGATCCTAGGTTACGGCGTAGACACCAGACAGGTCCATTAGCTATACTATTGAGACAGGAGGACAGGGAGGCTGGCGTTACTCCCAGGTTTTGGTAGCCACGACTCAACTCCATGAGACTCCTTGGATAGTGCAACCGCTGTAAAATGACCTTGTCTTAACTGGGCTAAACAAAATCCCTCCATAACATTTCTACATTGTTGATCGATGGAAATCTAATAAAGCCAATTGGCTAGTATATATCCATCGATTCATAGAGTCATTCAACCTAAGAGCCAACTGGCTAGTCTCTGATATTGAGACAACTCATCCTGCCTAAGGTTTTTCCGTGGTTTTCCTAAGGCGCTAAGACAAATGTCGGGATGAGCCCTAAAAGAAATGGGCCACGGACCTGCACTCATATCCCCATGAATCTCCCTAATTAACTCTAAATTAATTAACAATTTCATCTCTCACCCCTCTTCGCAATTGAGCCATCATATAGCCAAATGGCTGGTCTCGGAATTGAGACAAATCAACAAGGCTCATGACGACAATCACCCCTACATAATAGCCAAATTGGCTAGTCTCTTATATGAGACAACTCATCCTGCCTAAGGTATTCCGTGGTTTTCCTCAGGCGTAAGACAAATGTCGGGATGAGCCCTATAAGAAATGGGCCACGGACCTATATGCCCTTCCCCATATATATATATATATTCCCCTTTATTATAAACGACGTATGCCCTAGTTCAGAACATATAGAAATTGTCTATTAAATATAGGAGGTCACTCAATTAGTCGCAATAGAAAGGACAGGGACCTCTCAAATTGCAGAATTAGATTTCACGGCGCTTCTTCCGACGGCCTTCACATGCTTTGTCATCGAGCAACAGATGACAGCGTCTTGCCATCCTAACGGCAAACACCAGCCATCTCTTCCTCTTCCCGTTCCGTGATCACTTGATCAAATCCCAGTCCCCTTCGCGTATGTGGTACATAAGAGGTTACGTCCAATTTCGGCTTCCCCTTCAAAATTTTCTAGAGTTCCTTCAGTGGAGCAGCGTAACCCGGAGTGAGACTAGTGGCCAAAAGGCTTGGAGCTCACATATTTAATTTTGTACAGCCCCCAACCTCTTGCAAGGACGCGTTTTGCGTACCTTTTAAAATTTTTCCTCCCAATTCTCCTTCGATTTTTCGATTTTCCCTCAGATATCACTTAACCCTGAAGATGAGGAAGATGAACATCATCGAAACGTCGGTGGATCACCAACTTATAACCTGGCTGGAAGCCCGAGAAAATTTCGAATTATCACGTCGCCAGGAAAGCTTCAGTAGTTATTATAATATTATTGTTATAAAATTATTTAATGATTAGTAATTTGCTCGCTCGCAACTTGCTATGAGACAACCATAACCTTACCGCTATCACATCCTATCGTCCTCTTTAATATTGGGAGTTTTCCCAGTTTATGGTTCCAACACAATAAATTAAACATTTAATCTCCCTAAACATACATATATACAATGTAACATAATACTGCAAAAATGAATACCTAATAAAGTGTATGGATTGTTTCATTCCCTGTCTTTTGTTCATATCCAATGATGCTTTGGAAGGATCTAATGTCAATTCCACTCCCGGGTATATTCATCATTTATAGCCTATTGTACTACTGCATCGTGTAAATTTCTTTATTAGTTTATGCGTAAGACAGTGCATTGTGTATTCGAATTACTGTAGATTAACTTGACTCTACTGTGTTGTGTAATTCCTTAATAATTTTCTTTTCTTTCTTGTGCTCTCTCAGCGTCATTTCTGTAGTTATTCAAAATATGAGCAAGGCACACAAAACCATTTCACACACAAGCAGTGATATCTCTCTGGGTTACTATTTCCAGTCCAATAACCTTCCCGAGGGAGCGAGTTGTTGATTCTGGACCACGCATTCCACTCATTGCTACACATTATATTTTAGTTTAGATGATATGGTATTCCGGTGTAAACTGGGTTTACTCGCCTCTTGTTAATGACGTTTTCTCTACTGAAGTAATAATGTATTCCTCATGCACATGACGAACTTGGTGTAATTTGGCGACCAGGGATTTCGCCAAATTGTGCTCACTTCCTTAGCATTTAGTTTCTTTGAATGTTATTTAAAATATTACCAGATTTATTTTATTTACTGTGATAATTATGCATTTGTGTTAAAATTATGTGTTTTCCACACATTGCAAGTTTCAGATTCATGACTGTTTATGGATTTTAAACAGAATTTAAATACTGATCATTAAATGAAAACATAACGTCTTACTGCAGAACAAGTTGTTGCAAAGTACGCGTCTTGAGGTTTTCACGATTAATGTGAATAGAAATAGACTTTTGGGTAGCTTATCGTGATCTGGAGTGAAGCATCTAATCTATTTCTTGCAAAAGTTGATCGGTAAAAGATTGGTCACAAATATATATATATCAAGTTTCAGAACATGGCATAGGTCAAATGCCAAAAAGTTTATTTCTGAGATTCGCTTATAACATTATCAGTTTTGATCATAAGTCGAAAATCTATCACTTATTTTTTGTACCGATTGATATTAGATCCTAATGCTATTAACTTTCCAGAGGAATTAATTTTGTTGTATATTAGACACAATGTAAATATAATTATCGACATTTTATCTCTCCAAGTATGGATTTTTACTTCGCAATTCGTATTGTTACTTCTCATTCATGTTCTATTATGGACGTTGCTCGCACAAATAGACAGATTTTCTTTGGGTTTCAAAGTTTCTTCATAAACAATTGAAGGTATTATAATAGACTTTAACGAAATTCTCTCATTCTAAGGGAGCCAATTATATTGCGAAGGCTTCAAGTAATGCATGTTCTAAGATCTTCTGAGTGTTTTTGCTTCGTGAGATCACTACTATTTTTAGATCTATGATCAATTTCCTTATTCATCTACTTCACCATAGTGTAATAGAGATAATGTCCAACACTTACTAAATGCCGCTTTAAAGGTTATAGTCTTTATGTTTTGGCACAGGATAAAAATTACTATCACGGCCACATATTACTTTCATCGTAGTAAGTCTGCTTAGCAAAATATTTTTAATTCTAGCAGTTAGGACCAAGAATTATATTTTGATTTACTTATATTAATTGTAGAGTAGAATAAAATTATTAAATACCTGTTATTTAAAGTAGAAAGGGACTGCACATTTACTATTACATCTGTTCAGAACTCTTGTATGCTAACCGAACTACATGCGGCTTCTTTCTTTCCATTGATTCCCGACATCAAAGAACATTAAAACTTTCACGGGTACTAGAATGGAGCGGAACCTTCCAATCATGGAACAGTTTCCAAGAGTATATTACATTATTAATAATTAAGAATGTTCCCATTTGTTTCATACTCATATCTTGATTTAGATATCACTTAAATTTTTCACATATATATAGCTTTCGTTCTTATAAACACGGAAATATATTATAAAAATACGTACCGGTAACTATAATTTCTTACAATGGTAAAATATATAACACATTTTTAACTGCATAGTCTAATGGAATGATTATGTGATTGTTAAATTTTGGCGACACTAATTTAAAAGCAAACTCGGATATGATTAATTAATTAGTCGAAAACATAAAAAGAGGATTGATGTAGAAAGGCAATATTTTGCTATATAAATAAATAGATAGATAGATAGATAGATAGATAGATAGATAGATAGATAGACAGACAGACAGACAGACAGACAGACAGACAGACAGACAGATAGATAGATAGATAGATAGATAGATAGATAGATAGATAGATAGACAGACAGACAGACAGACAGACAGACAGTCAGACAGATCTTAATCTACAATATCACTTGTCTAAGAAAATGAAAGTATAAAACAATTCTTTCTACGATATGCCACATGGCAGAGAGGAACAAAGTGTGGGGAATGTTCAAAACTTCAAGGAAAATTTTACGAATCATTCTAGGGGATTTTAAACGACGTTTTTATCAACTGCAAGACTATTCCGTGTAGTTAAAATTCGCGAAAGTGCTTTGTTATTTGGTGAGAAGAACTACAGGGTTAACCGTAATATTACGGGACATTACATAACTACACGTAGACTATAATTATAGAGCATTTACAAACGAGAGAGAAAGACGCAAAGGAAAAAAATATTTTTAACATCATTCCTTTTACGAAAGTCTAAAAAAAATAACTAACAAAACAATATGCACAGAGAATCTGAGGGTTCACACCTGTGGAATAACGATTAGCGCTTCTGACCGCGAAGCCAAGTGACTCAGGTTCGAATCCCGGTCGGGGAAAGTTACCTGGTTGAAGTTTTTCCGGGGTTATCCCTCAACCCAGTATTAGCAAATGCTGGGAAACTATGGATCATCAACGCCGGACTCATTTCACCGGAATTATAACCTCCAATTTCATTCAGACATTAAATAACCTGAGATGTTGATACAGCGTAGAAAATAACACACTAAAAAGAAGTACCTGTGGACAAGTAACACGTTGTCAAGCACCTCGCACAATAATGTGCTCACTCATCCGTACCTTATTATTCAGTGGTATAAAATAACGCTTTAATTGAAAATACTTGAAAACAACAATTTAATGCATCAGAGTATTACGTTTATTTTATGTCATCACACACATAATCACACAGCGATACATATGATATTTGCAGATGGATCAGCTACTCTAGTCATACAACTGAATAGTCAAAACATAGCAATTCGTCAAGATTTTTCTTCAAAATATCTAAAGAGTTGAGTTAGTATCAGGGCAGGCCGAACAAGCTGCGGATTAACTCGATGAAGTGGTCCACATCAACTCCTTTGTCACTAAGATTCTGTAGTAGTTCCTGGTACTTTCGCATGGCGCTTAAAGCTGAAATTATGTTCTGGAATAGGAAGGAATTAATTATTTCAAATATAGAATCAAAATACAGTCATAGTCATAGGCACACTTAGTGTTTAAAATGATTCGGAATTTTAATCAAGAATTTAGAAAACGCACCTGGAATTCCGGAGATCGTATAGCATCGTAAAGGGCCTTGAAGTCGGGGCTAGTCTCCATTTTCTCCGGGAAGAGAGCCTTCAACTCGTCAACTGGAAGAATGGCGATGACATCATCAATCAGTCCATTGATTCCTACACCTCTGCGAGCGTGTCTTCGAGATGGTGGGACAAATGGTGGCAAGCCAATGATGGAGTGGTTCTCGTTGATGTAGTCCACGACATCGAGAACATGATCCTTGAGGAAATTATAGAACTGCAACACAAAATCAATTCAACCTTATTTGACATGCTCAATAAGAAGTATCAATCATATTAGTAGAGAGAGCATGAATATGTACTCACGTTAGCGAATTCGGGGAGTGCTTCAATGGTATTGATAATTTTGTGGAAGTCGTCAGACTGGAGGTATGCCACACGAGACGATAAAAGTCACCCTCGGCTCTCTTTTTGCGCATGCGCCATCGGTGTAGTATTTCCGCTTCCGGTGTGATGCTGGGCCTCGTTGTAAGCATAAAAATTGTTTTATTCACCGCATTCTAGATTCACCTTCGTCAGGATCATATATTATTTACATTTCGGTGATACAAGTTACGTAATTATAATAATAGTGCATTGATAGATTTCACAATTATTACTCCAGATCCTGTTATCCAAGTCAAACGTTATTTTCGTATAATTGTATTCCAGAATATTTCCTCATAAGTCTTGATAGGCTATATGTATTAAGAGTTAATTTCTGGTGGTAGTATTGATATTAAACTTGGCTAACACAATATTCCATCTACAACTTCAGAGGGGCGGCAAGAACTAGCGCTGAGGTAGTTCTGGATATTTCAACTGTAAACCAACTTACGAATCTCGTGATATGCAAATAAATATCACCAAACGTAGGTGCCAACTTCAGAGGGGCTGCAAGACACTTTGTGTCCAAATTTATAAAACCAGGGGCATCACATCCAGTAAAATTAAGAGTGATCTCAGCCTTGTTAACAATTCGAAGAGATATTCCTATGTAAATAAAGCGGCGAAACTAGCGCTGAAGTAGTTCTGGTGATTTCGGAAGTGAAAATTGTTGAATTTATAAGGGTTTCTTTTTATGTAGATACAGTTGATCGTATATGCATCATAGACAAATATATGCATGGCGTAACAAAACCCTAAACTAACCAAATCTAACCTGTCACAGATTCGTATATGCAACATGTATATAAGCGGGGAACTACTTCAGCACTAGTTTAGCCAAAAATTGAATTAATTTGTTTGAAAGATGAAGTAGGTTATAGGCCAAAGATTATTATTTGAACTCTATAGAGAGTAGTGGTTTGGTTCGATTGGAACATCTCGGAAAAAAGAAGATATATATATATTTTTATTATTACCGGTATAGACCTATATTCATTATTATTTATTATTCCACAGTTGAGTAACAAAATGGACAAGGAACCATCCAAAAGAACAAATCGGGACACCCTTAGAACAATAGCATTTTAAATATCATGGTAAATTAGAAAACATACTACTAACTTTATGAGTTCCTGTAGGCCCTAAATGTTTTTATCCATCTAAATCACTGATAGAGGAGGTCAGCTGTCGAACATGTTAGTAAAGCAATTCACAGTGCCGCTATCTTTCCTGAATTTGAGATCGGTGAATCTTCACACATGCAACAGAGTGACTCCACTTCTCTATCCATGATCCACATTTTTGTAGTTCGGTTCAAATCTATGAACTATTGGGATCGAACAGTAATGGTCCTAAGTCTTACCAAGCGGAAATAACACAGAGCTAACAGTTAATTAACAGTGTATGGTAATTATGTAGTAATAATCGGCCAGGCCTCCATATTCCCGCAATAGAGGTCCAGGGCACCTTCGTTATCATATGTATTTTCTTTTATTAAATTTCGTTTGTATATGATTAACTTGTCATCCAGTATCCACTTTACACCCTGGATCTCTGTTGTAGTAAGATGATGGCCTGGCCGATATGACCTGTCGATGGTTTGTTTCTACACAATTATTAAAATATATGTATATACTTGGTAATGTATCTATCTTGGATCTCTATTACGGGAAGATGGCCTGGCTGATGATTACTACTTAATTACCCAAAATTTAAAACTAACCATTATCAACACTCGTTTCTAGGTTGCTTTTTTTTGTTATGATCGTCGTCGTAGGTGTGTGCTCGTTAATTGATTAGCAACGGCTATATAACTACTGATAATGGATAAATGCTTAATAAAGAAAATTGTCCCCACTGAAAGTGTAGTGAACGGGAATACAATGATAAATTGGGTTATATTAATGATAGTGAAACTAATGGCTCATCGTCGGGTGGCGATCAAAACCTTGTAATTCCAAAACTGGAAATTTTACAAGAGAAAGATATAATATTACTGATACGATATCATGTTCACGTGCTCTATTTTATGTACATGTCTTAAATGTCTGTTTAAATTCGACTGTTTACTAAATATGGTACTGCAATGTTTGCATACCACAGGCATTATTACAGAAGTTTGAAAACTAATCCATCAATCTCGAATGAAAGTAAAAGGAATCCAGTTCACAATTACTGCGGTAAATAAAACATTTTTATGCTTACAACGGGGCTCAGCGTCACACCGGAAGCGGAATTTCTTCACCGATAGCGCATGCGCAATAAAGGGAGCCGAGGGTGACTTTTATCGTCTCGTGTATGCCACTAGCTCTTGCACTTCGGCATCGTTGGCGAGGTAGTCCATGGCGATGGCGAGGATCTGATCGGTGGGAATGAGTGCCAGGAAGTCGTTCAGGTCATCTTGAAGATTTCGTTCCGCTGTTGAATAGGTATAAATATGTGATAAATACATGAATATTAGTACCTATAAAGGCCTATACAGTCAGCATTCCTCTCCTAGTCTGACCTACATAATTCTACATTCAATAGAGTTACCTCGAGTGAGGCCGAAGAGTGCCCTGATCAACTCGATGTAGTGGTATATATCCACGGCCTTGTCTCGCAATTTCCTTAGAAGATCCTGGTATTATGGCATGGCGTTCAGGGTCTGCACAATACTCTGCATGAAGGAACATTACGTTAGTTTAAGGCACAATCATAGAACACATTGGTAAATCTTCATGTCTACTCTACTCAAAAGTAGACAATTATCATATTATTCATGTAGTACAAATGTGGAAAAACATTTGTTTTATTTAAGCTTTTACACTACACAAGTTTTATCTGGAATTCAGGAGACCGTACAGCATCGTAGAAGGCTTTAAAATCTGGACTAGTTTCCGGTTTCTCCTGGAAGAGAGCCTTCAGATCGTCAACAGGAAGAATTGCAATGATGTCGTCTATGAGACCATCGACACCAACACCTCTGCGAGCATGCTTGCGTTGGGATGGTGGTACGTAGGGATCCCAACCAAGTACTGAGTGGATTTCGTTGATATAACCTACGGCATCAAGGCCGTGGTCTTCCAAGAATTGCACGAACGGCAATAAAATGTATAACTCTTGCTTACTTTATGTTAGTTATATAAGGACGTCCAAGAATTGCACGAACGGCAATAAAATGTATAACTCTTGCTTACTTTATGTTAGTTATATAAGGACGTCCAAGAATTGCACGAACGGCAATAAAATGTATAACTCTTGCTTACTTTATGTTAGTTATATAAGGACGTGGCTGGAAGTAGCCCTTCGACACTAAAACAATATCATTGGTATTTAGGATAGGCCAAAGTTACTCCAAAGTGTGAAACTAAATGCATGTTGAATATGCTGACTTTCGGGTATCCTGTCTGGATGTACTTGGACAGAATGGTGTTATAATTTTAAAAAACACTTAAGACCTGCAACAGACGGAAACTCCATGTATTAGCTTTGGAAACTATTAGAACAGAAATTTTGGCATATAAACTATTGACGTGATTGATTACATCTTACGATATATCAAATTCTTGCTGTCATATTATCGAAACCGAGGTATTTCTTATCTGTTTCAGGAACTGATTGAGGATTTGGAATTGTTTAATTCATTCCAACATGTCATTTAAGTTTTCACTTTGTTATTTAACGACGCTGTCTGTTACTGGTTCATTTAACATCGATGCAATTGTTTATAGTGAATCTTATTTTACTAGATGAGGGCGAGGATTCGCCATAGATTACCTGACATTTGTCTTAGTGTTGGGGAAAACATTGCGAAAATGCAACCACATAATCAGCCCCAGCAAGAATTGAATTTACTCGCGAGCACAAGTCCAGTTGAGCGTTTAAACTCTTTAACGCCTGAACTACGCTGATGATACTACGTCGTCAAGAACCGGTATGATAGACCTGCTGATGAGCTGTATCATCTTATATACCTACAGTAATATTGTGGTTCTAGTACACTTTCATTTCAGAATATTAAAATGGAATGAGGCACATACATACATACATACATACATACATACATACATACATACATACATACATACATACATACATACATACATACATTTTTTTAATTGAAAGAAGAAAATTGGGAGAACAAATTTAAAAGGTACGTAAAACGCGTCCTTGCAGGGGTTTTGGGGCTGTAAGAAACTAAATATGTGTGCTCCAACCCTGTTGGCCACTTGTCTCACTCCGGGTTACGCTGCTCCACTGAAGGAAGTCTAAAAAATTTTTAAGGGGAAAAAACCGAAATTGCACGTAACTTCTTAGGTACCACATACGCGAGGGGACGGAAATGTGATCAATGTGATCACGGGACGGGACGAGGAAGAAATGGCTGGTATAAATCTGCACATTGAAATGAACTATGTCATTTCGCAGTGCAGAAGGAATCGAGAAGACACGTTTGTTTGCCGTTAGGATGGCAGAAGTAATCTTGCACATTGCAAGGGGCTTTGCCATTTCGCAGTGCAAGTGGAGTCGAGAAGACTCTGTCGTCTGTTGTTCGATTACAAGGCAGGTGAAGACCGAGAGAAGAAACGCCGTGAATTCTGAATCTGAAAATCGAAAGGTTCCCTGTTCTTTCGCATTGCGACTAGATGACTGGCCTCGCACATGTCACAGGCAATTTTATAGATTCTGAACTAGGGCCTTACGTCGTTTGTTAGAAAAGTGGGAATTTATGGGGAAGGGCATATAGATCCGTGGCTCATTTCTCTTAGGGCTCATCCTGACATTTGTCTTAACGCCTTAGGAAAACCACGGAAATACCTTAGGCAGGATGAGTTGTCTCAATATAAGAGACTAGCCAATTTGGCTTTTAGGTAGGAGGTCGATTGATTTATGACTTGAGCCTTGTTGAATCGTCTCAAAGTAGAGACCAGCCATTTGGCTTTATGTTGACTTAATTACGAAGAGGTAGACAGGGATAGATGTAATTATGAATTAAATCTATATGTACAGTATATATATATATATATATATATATATATATATATATATATATATATAT
This sequence comes from Periplaneta americana, assembly GCF_040183065.1. Lineage (NCBI taxonomy): Eukaryota > Metazoa > Arthropoda > Insecta > Blattodea > Blattidae > Periplaneta > Periplaneta americana. The sequence continues at coordinate 129,209,442 of NC_091124.1, forward strand.
ATATATATATATATATGCAATATTACACTTACGTTCCCGAATTCCTGGAGTCCTTCAACTGTTAAAGCAGTCTTGTGGAATTATTCTCCTTGCAAGTAAGCCACAGCCTCTTGTACTTCAGCATTGTTAGCCAGGTAGTCCATAACAATGGCGGGCACAAGGGCTAGGAAGTCATGGAGATCATCCTGGAGGTTGCGGGTGGGTAGGGACTACCTGGAAGTTTTTTTAAAGTGCGGTAAATTATAATTATTCTTCTTTTAGAACCTACTGTGATGTAAAGTGGTTTTGAGATCAGAGCAACATTTCCAATGGTCCATGAAAACTTACCAAATGTAACTCCCAACACTGCCAAAATCACAATCGGAAGCTTCATCTGAAAATAATAAATGACCATCATTACTACTTTTTATTTTTCTTTATATTCACTGGTAGAGAAAAGGAAGAGTTCTCTCGTCAAGAGGTGTATTTATTTCTTTGTCAATCCCTTTATTAAAATGATTTGTACCCTTCCTACGTGTTTGGTAATTATACGAGGGAGAATTAAAATGTAACCTTAATTAATTGTTTTGTTAATTGAATATGTACAATAAGACTACAAACAGTTAATCAGTTTTCAACATAATATAACAGGAGCACTAGCATTGAACGTACTGGGGAGTATGTTGAAAACTGGTGAAGTGTTAGTAGTCTGACTTTACATATTCAAGTAAAAGACAATTATTAAAGGAAGGTTACTTTTTACTCTCCCTCGTAGGCCTACATATTTAATTAATTCGTATTTAGTCAACCTTGTAACCAAACTATACACAATTAGAATAATTAGATGTAGAGTAGATTAGTGAATTGAGAAATCGTTGTATGTTACTGCATACCAGATCATAATAATCTATGTATACTTAATCGGTACCATATTTCATTCTATGAGCTTACAGGGAAAAATTATTTCTGTCATCTGTTAAATTTCTAAGACTGGAAAGTTGCAAGTTATTGTACGTCAGATGTAATCGGCATGAAATTTGGCAGTAAGTTTAGGAATTACACATTCAGCGAAATGTGAGAAATAATTTCGTTAATAATTGAATTTTGTTGCAAAGTTCACAATTTCATTTCGTCGTTGTTAGCACATTTGAATTTTTTTCCAACGGTAGTTTTAAATGATGTATAGGGGAAGTCGGGGGAATATGGCCACCTTAGTATTATTTCGGGTGCAATATCGCTCGGTTTTTTCTAATAATTAATTTTTCAGCTGGGATATATTTCCTAAAAACTTAGCTTTATTATATAATAATCCTGACTGCTTACTCCTAAACGTATGCAAGTAAAATTAGAAAATGAAAGTTAAAGTGTTTTGCCCATATTCCTCCGAGTGTAGGGGTAAAATGGGCATTAATGATGTGAATCATAATCAACTGAAAGAAGTGAAAAAACACTTAAAATACTTGAAAATATAACTGTATTAACTATAATATATATTGTATATGTAATTTGTGATGGTTATTGCGTAACGCCTTTGGCAGATGATGTGACTCTTTGGCGATGAATGACGTTTGGAGATTCTAAGACATTTGAATCAGTGGAAGGAATTGTATGAATTGTAGGTTTGTCACCTTACGTTGCAGTGCCAATGTAAGCATAATCAGGAATCATGTTCAGTGGAAAAGAGCCTTAAGCTCGGAAGACATTTACAGCCAGACATACATTTACACATCTGTTCCATGCTTATTTGACAATGGAAGCAAACTCGACCTTCGTAAAAGGTCTCCTATGTTGCCTGAAGAAAGCTGTAGCACCACTGTTGTAAGTTTTCTTCAGAGGACCAAACAGACCCCTATCTGCTGATTGAAGCCAAGCTGTGGTGTGTGGAGGAAGACAAAACATACATAATCCCTTTTCTATTGCAAAGTTAAGAGTGTCAGGATTACAACTATGTGAATCACGACCATCTACTATCAAAATTCCAGGTGTATGCTTACTGATGATGAAATAATCAACGAAGATCTTGATTATTGAGAAAAATATACGAGATATGATCATTAATTCCTAGATTGTGTCTGCTGTGGGCGAAGGAATCACGTGATTGACACGCGTGAGCAGCAGTGACACTAGACGACCTTGAAGAAACGCGAGACAAAGTTTCGAAGCGCTATCTTCGTTGAGACCTGTGTTACACAAGGTTTTGTTAGCACGTGCATCCGCGCATTTGCGAAATCATGATGGACTTGAAACTGGAGCAGAGAGCCAACGTCGAATTCTTTGGGAAATCGGCAACCATAACCCATAGAATATTGAAGCAAGCCTATGGGAATGAAGCAGTGAGTCAGGCGAGATGTTTTGAGTGACATTCGCGTTTCAGAAATGGCAGAACATCGCGGAAGGACGACGAGAGGTCAGGTCTACCACACATGTGCAACACTATCGAAAATGTCGAAAAAATTCAACAAATTGTGCATAATGATCCTCACATCCATTTTGAATATGAACGACCACAACACTGGACAAAGAACAAATGGATGCTCCATGACGACACTGCGCCAGCTCACAGAGCTCTCGCAACACTCCAGTTTTGCACCCATAATAAGATAGTCGTCGTTCCTCACACTTTTCTTCACCAGATTTGGCGACCTGCGACTTTTTTTGTTTCCGAAGATGAAATTCAAGCTAAAGGGTCACCATTTTGGCACCGTGAAGGAGATCCAACGCGGATCACAGAAGGTGCTTGACAGGGTTCAAGAACGCGACTTCCAGGAGGCATTCCAAAAATTGCAGACACGTTGGGATCAGTGTATAGCTGCCCAAGTGGACTACCTTGAAGGGGATGGCAGCCAAATTGAAATGAGGTAATTTTATTTCCACTTATGGGACAGGTCTCGGAATTTAATGATCACACCTCGTATCTCCGTTAATGTAGGCAGACTGCTTGTTGAAGTACATCGTACTGACAGCAGGCAGCTATTCTTTCTGTCATTATTGTCCTCATTCTTTTTATATTGATACTTGGAGGAAAGTAGTTCCTTGCTGCATTGAAGCAGGCCACAAGGGTAATGGTTTCTACCTTTTCTTTAGGGTAAATGCAATGCACCACTTTGTGTTCTTTGGGTGCAATGATATCTTTCACTCTTGTAATCATTTGTAGGCCATTTTCATCAACATTGAAGAGTTATTTTTATGAAGTGTAATGCTTGCCCATTGTCCCCCGAACATTAGCGCCCATATTATCCTGACATGTAGGGTTTACTTTCAACAGTTGGCACTACCGTAAAATATTCACAAACAACGTCTGACGCAATAGAACGGCAGTTCAAGATGTGTATTCCGTATGTATACTATTAGATTTAAACTATTTTCTAAAGTTCATGTGTAATCTATTGCATATAACATATCTAAAATAAGTATTGTCAAATTTTAGTATACTTTGAAGTCAATACTCACGTTTCAGATGGCTGTTTTAACAATACGAGACAATACCGCACAGCGCCCTTCCCACAGTAACCATTACGATACTCTCACTTTATACTAACCGTTATTAGCGAAGAAACATAATTAGTTCAACATAATTAGTTTCGACATGAAAACGTAATATTGCCCATATTCCCCACGTGCCCATATTCCCCCGAATTCCCCTAATATCTCCATTTGATACATATATTAACTGGGAAGGTGCTTTATACCGGATTCAATTTTTGATATTATAAAATTGGCAAGTGAGAGAAATACTTCCCCTATATAAGCACTTGAATGCACATAATGAGAGCTCCATTCTTTCCTGACCTCAGCACTAGAATGACTTGGCGTGGTTGGCAATACTCTAAAACCGCTCTCCTCTCTGTAAGGTTCAGCAAGCCTACTCAATTTGATAAGCAGCTAAGTGAACCTCAGTTTCGAAATTGAATTCTTGGCAACAAGGTAATACCATCGACACTTGAGATTGAAGCCAGAACCTTACAGTCTGTAACCAGTTACTCTGCTGAGTTATTCGGCCGCATAATATAAACAATTTTAATATCTATATATGTTTGCTGTTCAGAGACTATATTATTTTAAGTTTTATATACATAATTTTATAAACTTTTATATTTTCGCATGGAATGTCTAATTATTTTGACAGAAAGAAAATATTTATTGACTCTCATAAAGACATTTAAATTTAATATAAGTTTAATATTTTCCGTTACTCTCAAATGAATACTTGTGAGTAGAAGTACTGCATTCCTGATGAACAACATATATATATATATATATATATATATATATATACATATAATTTGAAATGGTAATGGAGATTACGGAAATACGGCTGAATGGATCTTAATGAGTGATCCCTCACTTTGAAGCTTGGAATCCAAAAATGTGCGGAAAAATAGTGGTTTTCAGTGAAATGTTAAATTTCCTAAGTAATTTCCTATTTTCCAAAATCCATCTGTCGTAAGTTTTGAGAAGTAATGGCTTTTCAGAATGAGACAAAACACACACACTACAATATACATTATCACACGAAGATCATGACCTGCAGGATTGCTTACATATTTAGAGCTCAGATTTTCTGACATCATAACGCCAATATGTCGATCTCCATTTGTGTATGTTTTAAAACGTCTCTATATTGACTATTAAAAACTTCAAGACTTAGGCCTACTACAAAGAATTTACAGGCCTGATTCTGTGGTGTTTAATTTTCCGAGTACAGATTGTGTTGGATATTAAAACTTACAAAAGTAAGAAGGTTCGATAGCATTATCATTAAAAATGAAATATTATTGTTATTATTATTATTATTATTATTATTATTATTATTATTGTCATATTACGAGTATTTGCCACTAATGATACATATTGATGGTATGGATATAATGGTGATAAGAAAGTGAAACCTTTTGGTGTTGTATAAGTAGGCACCCATATATTCAATGCGTCTATTATGACTGGGTCCTACCCCTCACTCTGGAAAATGGCATTAGTGAAACCTTTTTTCCTAAATCTAACACACCTTCTACAGTAAACCAATACAGACCGATATCAATTCTTCCCACTCTTTCAAAAGCATTAGAACATATTGTACACGGACAACTTACGAACTATCTCGACGAACACAAACTCCTCGATGACTATCAATCGGGTTTTAGGCATGGACACAGCACTACTACAGCCCTACATAAAGTGACTGAGGACATCCGTGAAGCTATGGATAGGGGTGAAGTAACGGCACTAACTCTTCTCGATTTCAGCAATGCCTTTGGTTCTGTTGATATCGACTTGCTTCTTGCAAAGATGAAGGCTTTGCACCTGTCAGACAATACCTTGAGCTGGATGGACTCCTACCTACGGGACCGCCAACAGTGTGTTTCACTTGATAATCAATTCTCCCAATGGCGATACACAAAGGCGGGAGTGCCGCAGGGCTCCGTATTAGGACCACTACTTTTCTCTATCTACATTAATGACGTATCAAAGAACTTACAGTATTGCCGATATCACCTCTATGCCGACGACCTACAACTTTACATACATTCCAGACCCAATACGATCAATGAATCGATTGACAAGTTAAATTGTGACCTAGCCACTGTCTCCACTTGGGCGGCCAATTTCGGACTCGCACTTAATCCAAGTAAGACTCAAGCCATAATTATTGGACATAAGCGTTTAGTTAACTCCCTTAATAACAGTAATCTTTCAGTTGTTACCCTTAACAACACGCTAATCCCTTATTCATCTGTCGTAAAAAATCTTGGCTTCTTTTTTGATAATAATCTAAGTTGGAATTTTCAAGTTAAAGAAACGATAAAAAAAATCTGTTCCTCCTTTCACTCTTTGAGTCGCTTGAGAAACTTCTTGCCCCAGCAACTAAAACTTACCCTAGTACAAACCCTAGTAATGCCGTACTTCGATTATTGTGACGTTTTGTTAAGTGATCTAAGTTCTGAACTGTCAGTCAAGTTACAGCGAGCTCAGAATATGTGCGTCAGATACGTGTGCAACATCCGACGATATGATCACATATCACCGTCCTTCGCAAGTCTCTCGTGGCTCCGACTTAAAGAACGCAGAACTTTACACTCTTTGTCTTCACTCTTTCGAATTCTGCACACCTCAACACCAAATTACCTTTCGTCTCGTTTCTCTTATCTATACTCTAACCACGACGTAAATACCTGATCACTTATCTGTGGCACGCTAAATATACCTCTTCATAGAACATCTTGTTATTCCTCATCTTTTACAGTATCCACCTCGCGTCAATGGAATTCCTTGTCACAAAGTATTAGGGGCTGCAAGACAACAAACACCTTTAAGAACAGCTTAAAAGATAACCTTATTAGCATTTCACTCCAATCATACTGATTTAAAATATTACTGACTACACTGTTGCTTTTTTCCTTTAGACATCATCCTGATTGTGCTGCATTTTCAAAATTGTCTCATAAAATCTCTTTCTATTATCTAATATCATTTGAAATATATTAACATTCTATGTATTTTAGTTTAATTCTGCTACACAGTTTATTTCAGTGTTTAATTAATAGTTCATAGTATTTTGTTGTTTAATTCGTAAATAACTCTTGTATACATGTAACTCTCATCTAAATCAAACTGTTGAATTCTTTGTAAGTTCATGCATATATATATACACTTTTTGCTGGTTGAGTGGAAGAGAAGGCCTTACGGCCTTAACTCTGCCAGCTAAAATAAATCATTATTATTATTATCTTAAATTAGACCTCCATTCAATAATTGAATGGGTAACGGATATACAGTATATATAAAACTGAAAACCACAAAACTTACGTATGATAACAATATTGTTATTAAAAATGAAATATGTTTACAGTTATTAATCAAGTGTTGTGTGCCTTTTCAGATATTTAATGACGGTGCGGTGTAGATTCTTTAATTTTCCTGGGATGTAGTGCAGTACTAAGGAAGAAGCATTAGTAATTGATTCATGCTTCCCATTTCAGCTGCGTATTTAAACGACATCAAAATTAATACCATATTCCGTTGGTTTAATCGATTCGCTCTGTGATCGCTGCCAAGCAGAACATTTTGTTGTAGGGAAAGTAGCAGGGCATTTCTCTTGCTGCCATGATGACTTAGTTTATTTTCCGCAACTAGCAGCGACTGCAACACGGAAACTGCTAATAATTTAAAATGAACAATTTCATTTAGGACGTAGGGCTATATAAGCTCTGCTAAAACATTTGCCTTATTTTTCGTATCTCAGAAAATGATTTCTCACAACATCCTGCACTGCTGAACACACATAAATAATTCTCCGATCTTTCGAAACTAATAATTCAATACGAGCTTTAGCCAATTATACATCATTGATTCATCTTATAATTTACATGGCCAAAATGATGTCCAGCATTCACAGGTACTTAATACACTCCAAAGAAAATTATCAGATATTGTTGCTAACAATTTTTATGCTATTTCCTGCAATATCCAGGACAAATATTGGCAAACGAAGAAAACGTGTGATTTATAGATTTAATTTCGTTGATCATTTTGTGTTAGTTCAACGACGATACAATAAAATTGCTTCAGAGCAAATTGAGAGTGGTTTTGTCTCCGAAGAAGTAAGCCCTAACTGCAATCTGATGATTTATCCCCATCTCTTTTATTATGGAAGTTATAACTCACAATTGAGCCGTTGAGAGCAGACGTGGTGTAAGTCAAAAATGGGTCATGAGGGTTAAAGTAGACATTCTGTAAAATATACAGCAAAGTAGCAGTTGATATTCAATTTATTTAAACTATTAGTAGTCAGTGGATAGCAAGAAAGAAATATTAATTGCTACTTTCCGCTGTATTTTACAGAATTTGTACATTAAACCTCATTAGCCAATTTTGACGTACTCCACTTCTGCTCTCAACGGCTTAATTATTGCAACACAGTGCTCATGTCAGTAAAACAACCTGACTAAAATGATTTTACGTCAGTTTGTATCACTTTCGATTGCTGTTCGTAACCATTTATCACAATTTCATTAGTCACACAAATTAATGCAGCAAAATTTAGTAGACCAGTATTGCCGGGAGGAAGAATAAAGTTTACAATTTCGAAGGAAAAACTGAAAGGTATTACTTACTGATAAAATAAGAGTTCAGTAAGATCTTGTAGTCTCGCGATCACTTCACCAAGATCTTTTAGCAGGAAATATAGTGATACTGTCCGCTACATTTCAAGCCAGTTCATTGAGTTATTAAGTTGATTTGAATGTTACATCATTATTGTTATGAAGCAAATAACTTTCGAAATGTCTGGTATTCTTTCTGAAAATGAATCTGAAAAATGTTTATTTTAACTTCTAATGAATTTAGCCTGCAGCATTTGCTGCCCAAGCCACCAGTTATTATATAAGGTATAGTGCCCAATATTCGTTCCGTTGCCTAAATTCGTCCCCCACAGTATTTCGCCCATAATGTGTCGCACCCTGGTGATGGTCAATACAGACTATCCCTCTTTATGCAGTAGCAAGCGTGCTTTCAGTTGGAGCGAGTGTTATTGTCTGTTTAGTTGTTATTTAAGTTTTAAATATGGAAGGTGGGAAACTATTCTTCTTATATATTCTCAGCAGTGTTTCTCAACCTAAGGTACGTATTTTCATAACATTTTTTGCTTCTATATATAGAGTAAAGTGTGTAGTGTAAGAATATATATTAAACGGAGTGGACATTGCAGCGTGCTTAGAATAACATGCCGCCATACGTTTGTAGTGCACATGCCTATATTTAGTCCCCCAGGGTGTGTCTAAATTTCGTCCCCGGGACGGATTTCGGAATGCTATTCCCATATCATGTAATTTCAACAAGACTGTTGTCATTTATATTTCTGGTGGGTTTCAGATGGGAAAACGGAAACTTTGGAGCAAGGAGGAAATTATAGAAACCGTTAGGGAGAAAAAGGTGGGCTACAAATTGCATCTAATCGACATTAACCCACCCAAGTGACAGAATATCAGGAAACTGAATCTGAAACTAAGATTCTGTGATAAGTCCAAAAGATATTCGGAAAGTTCCAGTGATAGAGCCATCGTCTTCCAATAGGTGTGGCACAGCACTTCTAGTAGCGAGTACACCCCATAACAACAATGCTCAGACAGCAGCAGAAAAGCTAATGAGTCTGAAAACCACAAGCGAAAGCAGACGAGAAGAAATCTCAATGTCGACATCTGCAACACTATCGCTTCACAATCTGCAACCTGTTTCAACAAGAAAAAGTGCACCGAAACAAACAAACAATAAAATTTCCTGCGAGTCTTCTAGCGACAGACGAAGTGATGATGAAGACAATGATGATGAAGATGTACGAGTTCTTAAAATAAGTTCCAAAAGGGTGTAGTAAGTAAACGGGAACATATTTAGAAACCATTTTTGTTGCATTCTATTCTCCACACTTCAATTACTTCTCAACATAGTCTCCACCATTATTGTGGCATTTATCGAGTCGTGGCACAAGTCTTTATATCCCCTCATTGTAGAATTGCGATGTGAACCACTCCCGCACTGCTGTTTTCACTTCATCGTCGCCATCAAAACGTTGACCACCGAGGAACTTCTTGAGGTGCAGGAAGAGATGAAAGTCACTCGGAGCCAAATCCGGACTGTAGGGGGAATGGTCAATTTGTTCCCAGCCAAATTTCGAGATGAGATTTTGGGTGTCACGAGCTGTGTGTGGCCGAGCGTTGTCATGAAGCAACACAACTCCGTCGGTCAGCATCCCACGTCTTTTGTTCTGAATTGTGCGACGGAGCTTCTTCAAGGTCTGACAGGTTTCACCCCGAGTCAAGAATTCGATGAGTAGGACTCCTTTTCTGCCCCAAAAACAGTGCACATAATCTTGCGTGTTGACATGGTTTGTTTGAATTTCTTTTTCCTTGGCGATGCAGTGTGCCTCCATTCCATGGACTGCTGCTTCGATTCAGGTGTCATGTGAGACACCCAAGTCTCGTCACCTGTCACGATATGGTTAAGAAACTCATCGCCTTGCTCACTGTAACGTGTGAGAAAGCTCAATGCACTGGAAGCTCGTTTGGTTTTGTGTTCTTCGGTGAGCATCTTGGGTACCCATCGTGAGCACAATTTTCGATATCGTAATCGATCTGTCACAATTTTGTAGAGAACACTTCGCGACATTTGTGGAAAATTCAAGGAAATCGAAGAAATTGTGAACCTCCTGTCCTTGTGAATTTTTTCATCGACAGTACGCACCAAACATCATTGATCAAAGGTGGCCGAACGATACGCTGCTCGTCATGCACAGAGACGCGGCCTTCGTTGAACTTTCTAACCCATCTCCTGACCCTTAACCCATCACTAATGGCATCATCACCATATACCTCACAAAGTTGACAATGAATGACAGCTGGTTTGATGTTTGTCGCATTCAAGAAACGTATAACAGACCGCATCTCACAGTCGGCGGGGTGCTCGAGCACTTTAAACATTTCAACTGATCACAACTAACCACACACACGGACTGAAGCTCTGAAACTGAATGCACAGCTTGTCTGAGGACTGAAGAAGAAAACACGCATGCGCAAAATAACGATTTCAGTGATGCGACGGCTATAATGGAAAACGGAACTTACTTTAAGAACACGTCTTGTAGTATGCCCATTTTGTGGAAAAAAAAAAATTGAATACCATAAACAAGGACAGGAATTGATAAAATGCACTCAATGCTGACGAAATGTGTCCATCTTGTGAACACAAAAAATTTATTTGTGACTTGTGTCTGAATGGGTGAAAGATCAAATTGAATGGTTTTAGTTCCATTGGACGCATCTTAGGTTATTGTTAAACTGTGTAATTTTGTTTTCAAAGTGCTAAGAAACTTAAGAAAATATCATAGGAAGATTTTCTTTTTTACAAAATGTAAGTTTAAATAATTTTCTAAATGGTCTCTCACGTACTTTCTATAAATATTAGTTATTAATATATATCCTTGATGTTCTGTGTTTTCATTTCATTGTACTATTGTAATAATTGTCATTCAATAGGTTAAAAAGTTTAGGGGACGAAATTTAGACCGCTTTATTGAAATGTCAAAAATTGCACAATTTCATTCTTCATGTTTTATATTCTATTTGCTTCCAAATTTATGCATTTCGAATTCTGTGCTTTGTAGTTAAATGTTGAAAGTTCTTAACTAGATTCGATTCAAGTCTTCAACTCTAATGGTCTATGAATGGCGAGACAAAACTAAACCGGGGACGATAATTGGACACCCTACCTTATTTCGAATCTATTATGCGAAGTAGGAGAACTCCTGTATATTTTTAAATTGTAATATCTTAGTGCAAGAAAATCATAAATTTCAATTGCTGAAAATAAACACAAAGTAGACAGCTGCTTTCTACGCACGTGAGATTTCAAATTCATTTGAATGTGGGAGCAGACTTGGAAGTGTGTATTAAACTTAAAATTTATTTATTGTGATAATTTTAATGGCGAATATTATTACTGTTAATGTTTTGAAATTTAATATGGTTAACCCCGATAAGAATGACGTCCTATGTATAGGACACTGGACGTTTTATTTTTTTAACATTGTTGTGTAAGATTTTCATAGTCGGCAACCATGATATCATAATCCTTATGTGTTATAAATTGCCTCCAATTTTTTTTTTCTTATATTCAGTCTGTCATAGTCATAGACTCTCATGAAGACATTTAAATTTATTGTAAGTTTAATATATTCCTTTATTTTGCAATGAATACTTGTGAGTAGAAGTACTGCATTCCTGATGAACAACATCTATATATATATATATATATATATATATATATATATATATATATATATATAATTTGAAATGGTAATAATAATAATAATAATAATAATAATAATAATAATGATTTATTTTAGCTGGCAGAGTTAAGGCCGTAAGGCCTTCTCTTCCACTCAACCAGCAAAAAGTGTATATACATATGCATGAACTTACAAAGAATTCAACAATTTGAGATTACGGGAAAACGGCTGAATGGATTTTAATGAATGATCCCTCACTTTGAAGCTTGGAATCCAAAAATGTGCGGAAAAATAGTGGTTTTCAGTGAAATGTCAAATTTCCTAAGTAATTTTCCATATCTACCTACATATCACTTCATCGAATTGAGGTTATAAATATACGAATGTTACTACAGAAATATCTTAACTATAATATTATAGATATTAATGTATGGTACATATCTGTAGCATAGAATTTTAATGCAGTCAATAACTGTATTATTGGAGGCACTGGCAAACCTCTATTATTCGTTTTTGTCAACCGTCATCGTAAAGATGAGCAATCTCAATAACAGTTTCTTTATCAAATCGGAACCTTTTCTTAATTCTATATTATTATTAAATTCCACGGGATTGTGTTTAGGCCTTTCCCTAATGTAATGCTTTTGTACATTGTCCACTAATTCTAATAAATAATTCGACAACTTCCAAGACGTCCGCCATTTTTCTACAAAGTGACACTTTCGGCTCAAAGTGTGGTCGGAAGTACACTTTCATCCAAAGTGTTCCTTTGCACCAAAGTGTCTACTGTGCAAAGGAAAAGTGATAGTTTGCGTCTTCCAAAGGATACTTTAATCGAAAGTGTCGACTATGAATACCAGCCTAAGACTCGACAGAATGGGCGCTGCTACGAGCCCTCATGGGAGAACAAATTTTCTCATGAAATTTGGTCAGTGTATGGAACCAGTGACCACCTAGCATCGTTATGCACTTGGGGGCTAAGGAGCTACTCTAGGTAGCGATTTCCAGTTACGAAAGCAGCAAGCTATCCGTGCGTTTTATTTTTATGCGAAACGTGAAGCGCTGCAACAAGAGCGTTCTTTTATTACATTTGCTTCATCGTCGCTGCAGCAACCGTGCAGCAAATCCAAACACTACTTTACGAGTTTGCTGCACGATCCATCATGGAGGAATGCGTGTTTGGTCCTTTTCAACGTTTATTATTGTTAAACTAATAGTGATTCCATGTCATTATCATGGAAGTAGAAACTATTTAATATGTTTGTTACTTTCAAGGTTAAATTTATTATTGCAGTAATAGAAGTCAATATTAATTGTTCACCATTTTCCAGTCAGCTAACCGAATTGGGTTTTTTCGATCTTTTTTGCTGCTACAAAGTCATGAAGCGCTTTACTGAAGCGCTTTAAAATAACGCACAGTATATCGGCTGTGATGATGATCGTGGTAACTACATGATACCTCCATTATAGTTAGATGATCTTCCACCTCTGCTTCGGATTGTGAACGTGAGGCAAGCAGCCGTCTCGTCAGTCTTTTTTAAAAAAGCTGTAGCCCCAAAGATTATTTATTATATTACTACGTCTCGTCCTCGTCCTCCCCCACTCTTATTAATATTTCGAATTTTGTTCTGCCTTTAGGCAGAAATGTTTCGGTATAACTGAAACTTTTATTTTGACATTGTTATGTATATAAAAGCTAGATTTACTTCACGGTAGAGTCGACCGTGCTTACATTATATTGTGACAGCCGCGTGAGATTCGATCTCACGACCAGCAGAAGAAAGTGCTAGGTCGGCCGTGTTTTGGGCGGGTTGCGCGCGCATCTGCTTCCTGGGGCATGTGCTACGCGCGGTGAAGGAGGGGAGCAGCAGCGTGCGAGATTATTCGAGAATGCCATCCTGACATCCGTGGAAATCTTCTAGGCATGTGTCGATTATTCGAGATCGCGAACTCTCCAGAAACTATGGTTTGGTTATAAAGGAGAGAACGCAAGTGAACGTCAGTCAGTCAGTCAGTCAGTCAGTAAGCCAGTGTTGTTACAGTCAGCCAGCCAGTCTTGTGTACCGGAGTTCGACTTGAGTGTGTGTCCGCAACTGTGTGAGCATCCGAAGGCCTGAGTTCGAGTGCAGTGGACCGCAGTTGGAGGGACCTGAGTTCGAGTGCAGTGGACCTCAGTTGGAGGAACCTGAGTTCGAGTACAGTGGACTGTCTCTGAAGGTCTGTGGTTCGAGATACTGTGAACTCGAGTGACTGAGCTAGAAGAACTGTGAACTGAGAACTGACAGTTCTGATTTGTAAATAGTGCTTTGTGAACATTAGTTAAAATTAACAGTTCATTGTTGTTCTCAATATTCCAAGTAAATTGTGTTTGTCGTCGTGGAGTGTAATAACGAACACTGTGTTGCTGTGTGGAGAGCAAATCCCATTGTTGACGGGAGTGGAATTAAATTGTAGAAAGTGAAGAGTAATTGTTGAAATAATAAAATTACATTGTTGTTTAGTATAAAATTTACAATATACTGTATTTTAGCAGACCTGACTAGTCTTCTCGCACACAATGACGTTATATAGTTATCAAGCACACAATGCAATGATTTGTCGGCGTCGTAGTTTAACTTTCGCCGCAGGATCGCTAGTCACTGACCTTTAACTAAACTGATTCATACGGTACGTAACCATGAATAACAGACTTTTGTACATGCATTTGAAATAACATTAAAACAATCATGCAACAAATATAGTATAGAATATTATGTTACTTACTTAATTAATGTGTGTTATAAGTTCACGTGTTGAAATGCATTTATTTTCATTCTGAACAGTGTGGTACTACGTACTTGTCGATGATCCAACTGCAGTTTATGTTTTGTGCACATTTGTCGACAAGGGTTAAGTGCTGTTTTCTTATTATCGTACCTCTTCTGATACTGCCCGACAAAAATTGCTAATGTAAGGGTTGAGAAATTTGTATAATAGGACGTCACATAATTTTGACTCGTGACTATCATAGTTTGTAGGATTATCACATTTTCACACTAGGATTTTGGATCAGGACAGGATGTAGACTATCTTTAATTCCTTTAAAGGGATATTTATCTTTGTTGCAGAATCTAAGGCACTGACTATATTCAGGAATTTCGTTATATGGTTAAATATCTTCCTTCATTGAGGATTTTTAAGAGAGAGCGAGAGAGAGTGTAGGGATATTGACATCCTTAGATACAAATAATTGTTTCTAATTTTCACAGTTTACATCGTCCTTCACAGTTGATATCAACTAGCTAGCAAGAACTGCTAATCTTGCCGTAGTTAATGTGGTTAATAGTCAATGCTATTGGTGCCATTTCTGCAAGTTTTCTAGGGTGGGGGAAATAATTTTTATTGATGTTCAATTATTAATGTTATTTCAATTTTCATTCCGTGAAATACTATTCCTTTTGATTGTGATGCCACGTTTCTACACAGCATATTCTGAATTCCTATATTATTATCAACAGCATTAGCGTTCAGAAATGCAGATATCATGACTGTAGTTATGATTTAATGAATAGCCTGGACAACAACTACATTTGTCTGGTCATTACTCGCACTCATTCTCTGTTTGGAACTAAATAGAATTTCAACTTGATCACTGGACAACTTCCCTGTGAGTACAAAATGAAAACTTGACAAAAGAAGATATTTAATGCACTGTGCAGTTGAAATAGTTGTGAGAGTAATGACATCGTAAGTTTCTTTACTCAGGATCTGCGTCTTCGGATTTGTACAGATGTTTTTAAAAGATCAAGGTAATTCAGAAAATCAATTTTCGAACGAATTAAGTATGAAATCATCTACTTTAAAAAACGCCTTCAAATCTCGTCATGAAAATGGCTATGATATGTGGTATTTCTAACATTATGAATCTCAAACCAACTCCTCATTATTTCCAGGTCCACCACTGTGGAGTAATGATGAGCATGCCTAACCGTGAAACGAGCGGGCTCAGGTTTAAATCCTGGTTGGGAAAATTTACATAGCTGAGATTCTTTCCGAGGTTTTACCTCAACCCAATGAGAGCAAATGCAGGGTAACTTTCGGCGGTTGACTCTGGAATCATTTCGCTGGCATCATCCCCTTCATCTCATTCAAACGCTAAATGAAGTTTCGTAAAATAATAAATAAAATACAATATTTCCAGGATCTGTACAGTTGCATCAAAATCCTCAAAGCCTTTTATTCCGACTGCTGGGCTGTAATCCTTTAAAGTAATTGGAGAAGCAGTAACACTTTCAGAAAATGCTTGCACGGCTCTCGTAAAATTCATCTTTATTTTTTCTTGCTTATTTAAGGATGCTGTATCAACTACGAGGTTATTTAGCGTCGATGGGATTGGTAATAGCGAGATGATATTTGGCGACATTTTCTGTTAATTTTGACATGATGGTCCCATATGAACAAAAAAAAAAAAAAAAAACTTGAATATCCTGATGGAACTCAATTTGGTACATACATTCGAGAAAATTACCTGAAGAACGTTAGAGGCTGGGCATACTGCTATAGACTTCATAGAGGAATTAATACTAATATGCATATAGAGAGAATGCACAGGACCCTAAAATATGTTTATTTACATGGAAAAAATGTAAAACGATTAGACAAGGCAATTTATGTTCTGATGACTTTTGTAAGAGACAAACTCTTCAATAGATTATTTATTCTCACTAAAGGTAAAATCACGAACAAGCTGAAAGATCTAAGAAACAGACACAAGTCGAGAACTGAGCTTAACAAAGACCTGATTATTAGAGAAGAAAACGGATGGAAGATGCCTTCATCTTACGATGTGGAGGATGTATATTTTGTACAAGAATCTGTCCTTAGCTGCAACTGCAAGTAGTTGTGTATTGAATGTAACACCTGCATTCATCAGTACACATGCACCTGTATGATTCATCTATTAAATTGGACATTTAGCATATCCACAGTTTTTGTTTATTGAGAGCCAGCCAAAGTACTGAAGGAAGTTGGTCTAATACTGTTCACTGTAATGAAGAATATGATGGTTTATTTATTAATTTGGATGCTGAAAATTACATTGCAGAATGAAGAAATTGTATCCGAAATTATGAAGATAAGAGATTCCCATTCTACCTTGCCAATTACAAATCAGAAAGAAAAAGTGAAAGCAGAATTAATTAACCTTATTGATTCAGTAAGGACAGAAAATGAACTTGACGATATGCAACGACATAAAGCATGCTTGCAGAAAAGACTTGCTGCGATACGTTCCAATTGTGAATGTGAAGCTATGGGAATCTGCAATTCCAAATAAACCATACAAAGAAAAGAAATATAGTTCCTCAAACAAGACTGTTTTCTGTAAAAAAAAAAAAAACAAACTAAAAGAAAGAAAAATTAATGCTATGGTCAAACCTAACCCTGTAGAAGCTCAGAACTTTAGAATTACTTTATTGCAAGAGAAGTGATAGGCATACTATAGATCAGTACTTATAAAGCGAAATTTATTTTTAATTTACTGTTGATGGTTTGTGTAAATAATAACTGTACTGTGATAAAAAGTATGTAATGAGTGTCGTGTTAATATTAGGTTTCTATTCTTAAATAGTGCGATACAATGACTCGCATTTAGTGAAATTTAATTTAGGTGTACATATTTTACACTCAGTGAACTTTACAAACAATGATTCACGAAGTGCAGGAAGTTGAAATCATCAGTCATCGCGCAGAAATCAGGTATGTTACTCTATAAACTATGTCCAGGCATTTAATTAAGTCGATAGTGAGAGGGGAGATTTTCCGTGGTCCATAGATATTTTTATGTTTTCTCTACATACGTACAGGGAACAGAGCTCCTTTAATATTCGCATATTAATTGTAATTAGATTTATTTATATTTAATTGTAATACAGTGACCGAAAATTCAGTTAGGCCTACCTCAAGATATACATATATTAACATAAAAACTAGTGCTGTCATGGAGGCCATACGGGGCCATAAATCGTATGGGAACCTACAGTTTGTTTAATTAATCGTATGGGGAAAGTAACATTTTGTCTTACGGAGCCATACGGGATATGGGTGCCTAAGGTTTGATCGCAGACATCTGTACAGATCTTAGATCATGTCTTGCTGTTCCTAATATATTTTGTTTGGTGTTCATAAACAAACATTGTCCACTTCTGCAGCTCTGGAAACCAGAATTATATACAATAGTGGCTGAAAAAGAAGAAGTGCTGCAAATACACGCTCCAAGTATCATCGAGACGAGTGTGCATATACAGTGAGGCTCATGTTGCATTCTTTAAATCAAGCTTGTTGTACAATTAAAGTGTAAAAACAAGACAATTTCTTTACTTGTTTAATATTAAAATAATCTTTAAATGACAGTCGGAGAGATAGAGAGAGGAGAGTAAAACATATTTCAAGAGAGAAAACAAGGGGTTGGGCGTATGGTCTAGAGAAAAATTACCATGACAGCACCGATGAAGGTATAATATATCAGTGAGCACGTGCAGAATTTCCCCTCTAATCTTCGGACAGACACAATAATGGCTTAATCATGTCATATGTACACAGTGGCTGAAATACAGTATTTAAAAATAATTTTAGTTCAACTTAAAGTACTGTACATAATCTCCACACTGCACGGCATTCCGAGGAGCAGTATTGCCTGCCTCTCCTACGGCGTCGGCTGTCATTCGGCATAGCAGGTAGCCTCATTCGGCATTGCGAGGAGCAGAAGAAGAGGACTAAATATATAGCCCTCTTGGAGCTGAATTACTTACGTTCCCTAAACTCGGTGATCTCACCTTGCCTCGCCATGTCTCGCCAAGACTCGCACTGGCCTGCGTACCGTTCCGTGTCGGTTTTTGGTATCCGAGTCAAAGGGAGCGAACATGGTGGAAGGAAGAATACTTCCACCATGGAAGCGAATGGTGAATCCGTGCGTCACCACCAACGACTTAGAAAGAGAAGAATATAGATTGGCCATGTTTTCCTGTACAGCGCTCTTTGCGATGCCACCGCGAAACACGGCAATATGAACCACCGTTGTAAAAATTCGTCTGCTTACAATGTTGTATATACGGAGGTAAGAACTACAAAAAAACAAAGAAAAAAAACATGCCTGTTGTGTGTGCTGCATATAACTGCAATGTCAAAAGGAAAAAGACAACTGATATATTTCATGTAAATTGTATGAAGTTAAATCCATAGTTTTCTTAATAAGCAGCATTTTTTTCATGCATAAATGTGTAACAACGCCCGGCATACCATGCGGTGTGTACAGTATTTTTCTTTTCTTGCAGATTCCCTTTGAAAAAAAGGAACTCTTGAAACAGTGGATAATAAATATGAAACGAGACAAATGGTGTCTTTACGAGCTATTAATTTCTAGAAGTTCTTTCAGTACTCCATCAAAACACTTGTTTATACTCGATTTTGAATCTTGCGTACACCACTTTTAACATTTGAATATAATTAATTGATGAACTAGTGGACTTACTCGTGTTAAATATGAAATATCTGTCCGGTTTACAGCTGTTTCAGTGCTTCACGCACCATCATCAGAGCCTACTAGGTCGCGGCGTCATCTCGAACTTCTCTGCCTGTTAGGAGGGTGTGTTTTATTGTTGGAAGGTGTCGAATTGTGGAGTCGAATAGTGTGTGTGTACTGAAATTGATCTGTGTGTTGAGGATTTGATCGGGATGTGTTTTAGTGTGTTTGTATATTTCATATTGTTCCAGTGTGTTGAGTTCTTGGGTTGTGTGTGTAGGATTTCCATGTCCGTATTTATGTTATTGTATGTATGGTTAATATTGGTTATGTGATCGGCGTATGTAGATGTATTGTGTCCTCTGGTTATAGCTTTAATGTGTTCTTTGTAGCGTGTTTGGAATGATCTGCCTGTCTGTCCTATGTAGAACTTGTCGCAACTATTACATTTGAGTTTGTATACACCTGTGTGGCCGTATTTATTTGTTTGTGTTTTTTGTGTGTTGAGATGTCTTTGTAGTGTGTTTTCTGTTCTGTATGTTATGTTGTATTTCTGTTTCCTGAATGAAGATGCGATCTTATGTGTGCTTTTGTTTTCATATGTTAGTGTGATGTATTTCTTGTGTTCTTGGGTTTGTGTTGTGTTTTGTGTATTTTTGTGTTTGTTAAGTTTTTGTTTTGTCTTCCTTATGATATTGTCTATTATATTTGGATTGTATCCGTTTTCTTGTGCTATGTATTTGATTGTGTTCATTTCTTCATTGTAGTGTTGTTGGTTCATGGGTATGTTGAGTAATCTGTGTACCATTGTCCTAAATGCAGCATGTTTGTGTTGTATGGGGTGGTTAGATGTGTTGTGTATGTGTGTGGTGGTGGTGGTTGGTTTTCTGTATATTTTGAAGGTGTGTTTGTTGTCGATTTTTGTTATGGTGATGTCTAGGAATTTTATGGAGTTGTTGTTTTCAAGTTCTAGTGTGTATTGAAGTTTTGGGTGTAATTTGTTTATGTATTGGTGTAGTTTGTGTATTTGTCTTTTGTTTCCTTTGTATAGTATGAATATATCGTCTACATATCTGTGCCAGTATATTAAGTTGTCTGCATACTTGTTGTGTTCATTGTTGAGTATGTATGTTTGTTCTATGCTGTGTAAAAATATCTCTGCTAGTATGCTGGATATGGGTGATCCCATTGGCAATCCTTCTGTTTGGGTGTAGTATTTGTTGTTGTGTGTGAAATAGTTTTGCTTTGTTATGATGTCTGTGATTTCGATGATTTCTTCGATGTATTCTTGTGGTGTGTTGTTATCTGTGAGCATTTGTTTTAGTATCTGTAATGTGTCTTGTATTGGTATATTAGTGTATAAGTTGGTGATATCGAATGGTGCTAGTGTTGCACTGTGTGGTATGTGTTGTTGTTTTGTTTTGTTGACGATGTCTATAGTGTTCTTTATTGTTGTCTTTTCTCTGAATTTTATGTTGTTTCTGATGATTTTGTCCATGTGTGTGGCTAGTTTGTGTGCTGGTGCCTGTTTGTAGTTGATTAGGGGTCTGATAGGTATGTTTTTTTTTGTGTATTTTGGGTAGTGCATTGAGTTTAGGTGCTGCAAGACATACACAACAAAATAGAAACATACTTTAAACAAAACAGCATCACAGAACTCGAAAAGATCCCACCACACAATACCACAACACAATAAAAAACACAATCAACAAAAGCAAACACGTAATACCACACAACATAAAACTCCAACTCAAACCAATCAAACCAGCTGCACCTAAACTCAATGCACTACCCAAAATACACAAAAAAAAACATACCTATCAGACCCCTAATCAACTACAGACAGGCACCAGCACACAAACTAGCCACACACATGGACAAAATCATCAGAAACAACATAAAATTCAGAGAAATGACAACAATAAAGAACACTATAGACATCGTCAACAAAACAAAACAACAACACATACCACACAGTGCAACACTAGCACCATTCGATATCACCAACTTATACACTAATATACCAATACAAGACACATTACAGATACTAAAACAAATGCTCACAGATAACAACACACCACAAGAATACATCGAAGAAATCATCGAAATCACAGACATCATAACAAAGCAAAACTATTTCACACACAACAACAAATACTACACCCAAACAGAAGGATTGCCAATGGGATCACCCATATCCAGCATACTAGCAGAGATATTTTTACACAACATAGAACAAACATACATACTCAACAATGAACACAACAAGTATGCAGACAACATAATATACTGGCACAGATATGTAGACGATATACCCATACTATACAAAGGAAACAAAAGACAAATACACAAACTACACCAATACATAAACAAATTACACCCAAAACTTCAATACACACTAGAACTTGAAAACAACAACTCCATAAAATTCCTAGACATCACCATAACAAAAATCGACAACAAACACACCTTCAAAATATACAGAAAACCAACCACCACCACCACACACATACACAACACATCTAACCACCCCATACAACACAAACATGCTGCATTTAGGACAATGGTACACAGATTACTCAACATACCCATGAACCAACAACACTACAATGAAGAAATGAACACAATCAAATACATAGCACAAGAAAACGGATACAATCCAAATATAATAGACAATATCATAAGGAAGACAAAACAAAAACTTAACAAACACAAAAATACACAAAACACAACACAAACCCAAGAACACAAGAAATACATCACACTAACATATGAAAACAAAAGCACACATAAGATCGCATCTTCATTCAGGAAACAGAAATACAACATAACATACAGAACAGAAAACACACTACAAAGACATCTCAACACACAAAAAACACAAACAAATAAATACGACCACACAGGTGTATACAAACTCAAATGTAATAGTTGCGACAAGTTCTACATAGGACAGACAGGCAGATCATTCCAAACACGCTACAAAGAACACATTAAAGCTATAACCAGAGGACACAATACATCTACATACGCCGATCACATAACCAATACTAACCATACATACAATAACATAAATACGGACATGGAAATCCTACACACACAACCCAAGAACCAAAAACTCAACACACTGGAACAATATGAAATATACAAACACACTAAAACACACCCCGATCAAATCCTCAACACACAGATCAATTTCAGTACACACACACTATTCGACTCCACAATTCGACACCTTCCAACAATAAAACACACCCTCCTAACAGGCAGAGAAGTTCGAGATGACGCCGCGATCTAGTAGGCTCTGATGATGGTGCGTGAATCACAGAAACAGCTGTAAGCCGGACAGATATTTCATATTTAACACGAGTAAGTCCACTAGTTCATTAATTAATTACTTGTTTATAATTAATGATGCAATTTCACACAACCTATTGTTCAAGTCCCTAAATTATTTACTGTGGTTTTGGTCAACTGCATTTTCTTGAAAAAAAAAATGAAATTAACACTCTCTTCATTATATCATAAGCTTCACGTTTCGTAGGTGTGGATCTGGAGTTCATGTTGTTCTGTAAATGTGCAGGAAAACCAGCAATTGTTAGTACTGCCTTGTCAACAACTGCCTTCTACTCCTTGTCATGTACATATATTTGTCTTCTGAATGTGGAGAGCATAGGAAGCTGTGTTTCTTGGGATGCCATTTGAACCTTGTCGTGTTTTTTACCCACTGATTTAACAAATCTTTGTTTTCTAGAGGAAAAGTGTAGGTTTCTCTGTTGTATACCTAATGCGTAAGTAATTGCAGTGTATTATTTTTTATTATTATATTTGTAATTATTGAAATGTGTTTTTCTCTTACATTTAATATGTAATTAATGTATTTTCTGAAGAAAAAATCTTTAAGTATTGAGTGCTTTCTTAATGAACGAAATTATGTAATTTTCTTTATTTCTGTTCCTTGTATCCGTCCTGCTTATTAGAGAAGACTATGATCTGAAGCTTATAAAAAGTAGGCCTATTTCAAAGACAAACTATTAATCAAATAAATGGTTCACTAGTAATACAGTTAAACTAAATACGGATAAAAACCGCTATAATTCCGTTTCAAATCCAATAATAGCAATAAAATATTAAAATTGTATTTCGACACTCGCATCCAAAATAACGTAAAACTCTGTGGTAGGCTGTATTGTTGTTAGTATTTTGACTGGAAGGACATGAAAGAGCATAATTGAGCACCTACATGCAATAATGGGGTAGGGGAGATAAGGGGATTATGATCCCCACGGGGAATATGATTCCTCTATTTAAAACCGAAACTACTGAAATTTGCTCGGATTTGCTTGTGGGATATTTTATAATTGGTATTACTGCCAGCCAAACTCGTTCCCGCGATTCGTTAGCTGGAAGTAATTGTTCGGAAAGGAGGCCTTGTTTATTCACGTAAGTCTCATTCTTATTTTTGGAATTACTCATATTATTTGTTGTTCTAATTATTATTGAAAATCTTGTTTTTAATATGCTTTGAGATTTATGTTCTGTGTACTAATCATAAACATGCTGTCAGTAATTACTCTTAGGTCCTATCAGTTATAGGCTATATTTAATTTTCCAATGCATTCTGAGGCAAAACGATCACAACCGCGGCGGACAATTCGATCCCGGAATCATATTGCCCCATTGTAGTTTGCACGCAGAATTCAATTATGTAGTTATTAAATTTGTTATAGATCACGTCGTCATCATCATAATCATCATCTTTATAGTTATCATCGTCAGGGATGACAAAATAGAGCACAGGGAACGTTTATAGATGCTACACACACACACACACACACACACACACACACACACACACACACACACACACACACACACACACACTGGACGTAAACACTGATTCAATTTACATAGGCTCAAATTGTATGTTTTGTATCAGTGACAGTTATTTAATGTGACATGTTTCATATTATGTCGCACTATGTTGAATTGCTTCAGATTATGGTAAGAACTTACAAGCGGAAAACCAATAGGCAGGAGTGGTCAGAAGAAAGCATGGTGCTGCCATTAAGGAAGTGCAAGAAGGAGGAGCTTTTAAGACTGCAGCCAAGACCCATCAAGTTCCGGTTATGACACTGAAGAGACGTGTAGAAGGGATAAATAAGAAAGCTAGTGGACACAAAAAAGTTTTAGGGAGACCTCAGATATTAAATAAAGAATTTGAAAATGAGCTTGTTCAATATTTGCTTGATATGGAAGTTAGATTTTATGGTCTCACCAAGAAAGATGTTTGTAAACTAGCATTTGAATTAGCTGTGAAAAATGATGTTCCCCATCAATTTAATATTGGAAAAGGTCATGCTGGTAATGATCGGTTCACAGCCTTCATGCGAAGACATCAGGCCCAATTATCACTAAGAAAACCGGAGGCGACCTCTGCTGCGAGAGCGCAATCATTTAACAAAGTGTAAGTGAATAGATTTTTTGATCTCTATGAACAAGAATGGCAGAAATACAATTTTTCTCCAACACATATTTTTAACGTTGATGAGACAGGAATTCAAACCACACACCAGCCACCCAAAATTTTAGCTCAAAAAGGCAAGAAACAAGTAGGAGCTATTTCTAGCGCCGAACGAGGGACAAATGTCACTGCAGTTGTAGGAATGAGTGCAAGTGGGCAATTTGTACCACCTATGCTTGTATTCCCAAGAGTCAGGATGAGTCCCGAGCTCTCAGATGGAGCACCTCCTGGAACACTAGTCGTCGGCCAAGAAAAGAGTTGGATCAATTCAGAATTATTTGTAAAGTATCTGCATCACTTTCACTCTTATGTGAAATCCACTCCCGATAAAAAGGTGTTACTTTTAGTTGATGGCCACATAAGCCACAAGTTGCTACAGGCAGTGCAGTTTTGTAGAAATAATGGTATAGTTCTGGTCTGTTTTCCACCACATACCACTCATCGTTTGCAACCACTGGACGTCTGTGTATTTGGACCTTTAATGTCATATTACAATGAAAAGTGTCGTATGTAGTTGTGGAATCATCCAGGGAGAATTGTAAGGTTGCAGCAGGTGGCAAAACCTTTTGGACTTGCTTATCGCAAAACTGCAACAATAGACAATGCTCTATCAGGTTTTGAGAAAACAGGGTTGTGTCCATGTAATCGTGATATTTTTCCAGATTGGATGTTTCTCCCATCAGAAATAACAGATTTACCACAAGAAGATGTCAATGATAAGGAATGTGAAGCACGAAATGTTAGAGAGAAGAAGAACTTAACAGAAAAAGACGATGTTCGACGACAGAGTATAGGCCTAGATGGAAAAGTTGGAGCAAATCACCCAGATGAACAGATAGCTGGACCGTCAGGGAATAGGCCTAATTTCTGGCACAACAAACTAAAAATGAAGCAGAAACCAAACCCCCCAGAATCTTCACGTGACTCAGAAGATGACTGGCAATCTTCAGGACCTTCTTCAGATGATGTATCGATTGCTCATATTTCAGATGAATCAGAATCAGCAGAAATAAACAAAAAAGAGGCTAATACAGGAAAACCCTGTGTCGGTCCTTATGACATAGCACCTCTGCCAATGTTGGACATAACTGAAGGACGACCAAAACGAGGGAAACGCTCTAGTACTGCCCTTGTGTTAACTTCTGCTCCGAATATGGTGAATTTGAAAAATAAATCTTTGGCTGTTAGCTCATCTGCTGCTGGAACTGCAAAGAAAAAACTGAACTTTGAAGACAGAGTTAAAGAACAGTGTTCAACAGAGAAGGAAAAGGATGCAATTTGTATGTTGTGTTGTGAAGTCTGGTCAGCATCGAAGTCTAGAGAAATGTGGAGAAAGTGTAACGACTGTAAGCAGTGGGCACATGAACTGTGTGCAGGAATTGATCGCATGTGTAAAGTTTACCAGTGTGATTTGTACCGTAAATAGCCTAAATTGTTGTGACCCTCCACATAACTGCAATTATTCATACTCTTACGTTAAAATGCAATAAAATACGTCCCTTATAAAAAAAAATAGTATGTTTTGGTAGTGAGACAAAGTGAGCAGTGGGCACTGATCGCATGAGTAAAGTTTACAAGTTTGATTTGTGCCAACAGTAGTGTACATTGTTGTGACACTCTACATAACTACAATTATTCATACTTTTACGTTAAAATATGATATGTTCTTTGTAAAAATGTTGCGTTTTGGTAGTGAGGCAAAATGATTCCTTGGGGATCATATTACCCAGTTAACGGGGCAAAATGGTTCTTTACAATAAATATAAAAAAACTTAAAAATAAACAAGAAAAACATAAAATATTGTATCTTTAGCAGTACTTAGCAATGTAACTGATGTAAAGGTTTCAAGATATTCAAATATAAAGAAAATAATTTTAATTGTTACGCCTGTGAATTCGAATTTTTCTTAAGGGGATCATAATCCCCTTATCTCCCCTAAGTATGAATATATTTCGTAACTACCTATCCCATTATTGCATGTGGGTGCTCAATTATACACTAATAATAATCTGTGGTGTCAGTGGCCATTTCTCTTAAGGAGCACAGGAGCAGTGCACCACCTCTTCAAATAACACATGTTTTTAAATGTATATCAACGAGCTGCAGTAGCTATGTGAGCGACATAATTCTTTATTATAATACTATGCAAAAATAACACTGCATGTGTACTGTTCTTGTTGACGCCTGGGACTTACGTTTAGCGTTCGACACTTGCGGCACACTGTTCCATTGGAGCATGCGCAGTAGTATTGTTTCACTGGCAGGCTTTGGAGGGGTTAGGAGCACTTTCAGATGTGTTCTCAAGCTCGTTCCATCAAAAAGTTTTAAGACCTTTACACGAAAAGATAAAAATAAAGAAGATGGGTAGACCTACACATGAATTAAAATTATAAGTGACGAAGAACAGTAATAGAGAAGTGACAAGAAAATTCAACAGTCGGACTTACGAAAAATGCAATATGCGGCTGCAATATAAAATACGCTTTATATTTTCTTTCCTTGCCTCTTGTTCGACGGCGAACATTTATTGACAAAAACAAGTACGTTTTATGAATTTTATTTATTTTTCTGTTTGAATTTAGGCCTGTGCGTTGTAACTAAATAATGTTGATTATCGTTCTGCAGATATGATTGATTTGAAGCACATGAATGAAAGAAAAAAAACACGATTCTTCAGCTGCACACATCAACAATAATGTTAAATTAGCAGTGTTGGGTCAAACAAACATACAGAAACAATTGGATTCAATTGGATTGTTGAACTTCACAATGATAAAGATACCAAGAACAGAATGATATGTGCGTGCGGTTTTGTGGAACTTTTAGTTGGCTTTAAGAGGTCACGAAGACGGAAACTCATCTTTAAACGCTAGTATTTTTCTTGGCCTCATCAATTATTTCAGTTCTGAATTAGACGCACTCTTAAGGAACATTTGGAAAGAGGAACAGTGTTTAAGAGCACACCAAACACTACTGTATACAGAAAGAATCCTTCAAGCCATTTTGATGTATGCCATGATGAGATTTCAAAAGAAATAAGGAAAGTTGCTGACTTTTTTGCAGTTAAGGCTCATGAGACGACACACGTATCGAATGCTTGTGAACGTGTGAACCTGTGTTATAAAACGCAATATAGCGAAAACAATCTTATTTACGAAATGCTGCAATAGAAATTGAACACTTTACTTTGCTATTGTCGACCTGGTTGGCAAGTTGGTATAGCGCTGGCCTTCTATGCCCAAGGTTGCGAGTTCGATCCCGGGCCAGGTCGATGGCATTTAAGTGTGCTTAAATGTGACAGGCTTATGTCAGTAGATTTACTGGCATGTAAAAGAACTCCTGCGGGACAAAATTCCGGCGCATACGGTGACGCTCATATAACCTCTGCAGTTGCGAGCGTCGTTAAATAAAACATAACATTTTAACTTTGCTATTACTGGACCTACATAGAAAACTGATTGACTGCAATTTCTTGACTAACAAAATTATGTAAATCTATACCTACGTAACATATGTTAATAGTTATGTAGTAGTTAGTACAAATAATAATAATAATAATAATAATAATAATAATAATAATAATAATAATAATAATAATATGATAATCATAATAATAAATATTTGTGCACCACCAGGATTATTTGTCACCACATACCACTGTGTGGTGCCACATCCCTTGAAAGGCTCAGACAGACCAGCCGGCTGTTGGCCTCACGTTCACATTTCGATAATTGTACTCTACTGTTAAAAAAAACTGAAAGCGTGTTTGGTCATGTTTTACCCAAGTTACAAGCTTGGAGGTAAAGGTTGTTTACTACAGTTAGGGCCTACTTTCATTCTATATTTTATGGTATAATAAATAGTTTTGCAACGTGTAGAGACTGGGAAAACAATTTAATAAAATCATCCGAATCATACTCATTCATTTTATAGGCAATATTGCGGGTCGCATTTAAAAGAACCTAGGAATATTAACATTTTCTTCAGTATATTTGCTAGGACTTCATGTCATACGTACATGACAATTTTGCTTAGGTTATTCTTTTAAGCTTTCCTTCTAGGGATAGCTCAAGTGTTTTGAATTTAGCATACATAAGGTCTTTATTTTAGATTAATTTACTAGCACATATTTGACGAAATACTAGGTTTTTCCACATTAGTTTAACTGATTTATGCAAAAGAAATTTTGACAGCTGGCGATTCCAATGTTACTTATCGCCACGCCCACTTTGTTTTGGGCGCATAAGTTAATGGCGCACGGTCGTTCAATTTTCTTCAAACATGGCGGCGCAATGGCCACTCTATATCTTTCTCTTTGTAACTCGTTGATCACCACGTCCCAGCGTGGTGGGAATATAATGGTGAAGCAGTGCTCAGCCTCGCCCGTTCTCCTACTATGTGATGACGTCACGCGGGAAGCATTGCAGACTCTCTCGCAGCTTGCTAGCCAAGAGGAGTAGAATAGAAGAGAGGGGCTCAAGAGGCGGATTAAGTGTAATCTGTTAAGAAGCTTCTTTTTACCAGCAGTGGAGCGCCATATGCACAAAAATGGCGGTATTTTCAAACGACTTCCTGCACCGGAAATAGCGGGAATTTCAAAATACTTCTTTGCACATCCCCGTTACATTCATATTAACATGAATGTTTGAAATGTAACCATCCCTATTACAATTCCTTTTTTTTTTTTTTTTTTTTTTTTTTTTGTTTTAAGATCTTTAGCCAGAAACCTTTTTTTGTAAATTACAATACCATAAGTGTTTTCAGAACGAGATATCTCATGAAGTAGAGTAGTAGAGGTAGGAAATGGACTGTGAAATTGGAAATGATTTAGACATGACCAAGCAAATCTGTTATGTTGGAATGTATCAGATTTATTTATTAACAATATTTCATTTTGTACATAAACACAAAGATCTTTATTGAAATTAACTGTTTGATGTTTCACTGTAATAGAGAAAAGATCGTGAGCTCACGATAGGTACTATATATATATATATATATATATATATATAATATTAACAACATAGTAGTAAAAGTACACAAAGAAAAAAATCATACCTGAACATTCTTAACACTCTACATATTTATTAATGAAGTAATCTCTGCTCTTTGAAGTCAGCTAACCGCTTAATTTTCTGATATTTTCAGATATACTACCATTAGTTATTATTGTGTTGTAAGGAAAATAATTTCAAATCACCCTTAGTAGAAATTGGAGTCTACAATGCTGTGTTCTTATTGTCTCCAAATAAGTAGCTATAATGTGTAAAGTCTTCTGGTTACATTGAAGGCAATCATGCACAAATATTTTTTTAAGATTAACGCTTAATGACATTATGTCAGTTTGTTCATGAACTTCTACATTACATTTTGGACTATATGTGGGGAATATTGGAAAATATTGTATTCACTAGTGTAACTTTGTGTTCAGACATTACGAACATTAGTGTTGTAGTTAGTTAATTTAAGTTCCATTTCTCTGAGAAACACAAATATAACAAACTGAAGAAATAAAATCATACACAGTACATGATAAACATAAAATTAAAACAATAAAAATTAATATTTAATGACATTATGCCAGTTTGTCTGTAAACTTCAACATGAAATTTTAAGCTGCCTGTGGGGAATATTAGAGAGTAGAGTAAGAGAGTTAATGGGTTTATTGCCAAAAACTCAGCATTTGTTGATTTCAGTTAAGTTGTACAGGTTTAAGAATTCCAACCTATATGCAGCACCTACTACTGTATTTATTTCCTCAATGACATAATTTGTCATTTAATATGAAAATATTCTAAATGCTAATGCAGAATACAATAACTTTATGTTCCAACATTGCGATTATGGTAAATAGAGTCTACAGTACATTTCACAGGCTTTGTTGAAATATGCCAACAACATCGGTCCTGTGTTTGATATTATGATGTTATTTCAAGAAAAAAAAATTATTATTGCCTTGAGTTACTTCGTATTGTAGTTAATTTAGATTCCTTTTGTTTGAGAAAGATACCAAATCATAACAAGAAACATAATGTAACAAAAATACAAGAACAATACAAAATAGCAATAAATAGCAACTAAAATTAAACATGCAAAATCTTAAATCAAAAATACACAAAGAAAACATACACATTTGGCCACAATACCACAGTATCAGTAAATGTGCACATCACTTTTCTGCATCCAGTTTCACAAGCACATTAGGTGCAAAACTTTTCACATCTGCAGTTCTCGTTGACATGAAGAAGAGGAGTGCCAGCGAAGATAAAGTTGTATTTGAAAAGTAATGTTAATATTATTTTACATATACAATCCTGCAGACAATCCTCTGGTTCATGATTTGTACAGGAATGTCCCTGGTTAACAGAATTCAAATGTAAAGCCCTTAATATCTACTTACACAGTACAAGTGAAACAGAATTGTTAGAAAATTATTGAGTATTCCTTGTAAAGCCACTCTTCTACGAAAGTTTGCCTTATATACAAATGATGTTGGGTTTTGTGAGAAAATACTGGATAAGCTAAAATATGCTTGTGACAAAATGAGTGACATAGATGAGCTGTGCTGTCTCATATGCGATGAAATACCACTAAAATCAGCTTGGCTTGTAACAATAATGATGATTTTGTTGATGGGTTTCAAAGATTTGAAAAACACTTGTCAGGTAAACCTGCAAATCAGATGCTTGTGTCTATGGTGAGTGGTCTATGTCTTTATTACAAGCAGGTAATGAATTATTTCTTAGCAAATTCTGCTACTCCTGGTATATGTTCAATAGTGCAACACGGACATTAAGCCATTTAGTTGCTGCAGACATTTATTGCTTGTCAACACTGCTTTTAAAGATATTTCATCCCACATAAGGCAACCTACTTTGTCAGTGTGAGTCATCTTACTACAGGCATTCCTTAATATGTCGAATAATTTGTCACTAAAACCAACATCAGTGGTATACTTTCGCAAAACTCTAAGCAATGTAGCCTTAGAAGGGGAATTTAATAACTTCCTAATCATTCTATAGGCACTTGGGCTCTGTAAATAAATATTAAGAGCCTTTGGTTTCAATTCCGGTGACCACCGAACTCTCTGTACATACCTTGCATTTGAGGAGACACAATTTTTTACCAATTCATATAATGGCCCGGAAACCTTCTTCCTTAAAGTTGCAAGGGCAATGTCAATCTTCAGATCTCTCTGTGTGGTCTTGAGGACTCTTCCTCTCAGATGATGCAGTTGTACTCGAAGACTGCAAATTTTCCTCCTCTTCAGTGTTACTATCGGTGTGGCCGTGGTTTGCATTCTTGGGGGCTCCCCAGCCTCTTCTCACTGCCTCTCCTCTCTTGGGGGGTCACCAGCCTCTCTGACGGGGGTCCTCTGTTTCTTCCTGTACAAAATAAAACAACCAAAAGGTTACAATTATGAACTGACAGCAAGAGTAAGTAGTCCTGTACCACCAAGGATAGAGGTTACAATTGAAGCGTTGGGCCGAATAATGGTTTATGTTACAATTTTTGCCATTATACTTTATCTTAGAATGTTATCAAGTTATTTCGTTTCAGGAACAGATTTGCGGAAATTCTTTCAAGATGTGCTTACAGCTTGCTCTTGATGTCAGAAAGGAACTGTTTAAAATGTGTTACTCTCTTATAGTCAACATTTAAAAACTGTGTTTGTCATTGTCTTCATTATTATTCTGTTCATAATGTTACAAACTTCTCCGATGTGTAATATGACTTTCAGTAACATACAATCTATACTTTGCTTAGTGTACAAAACATATTGATGGAATAACGGTGTATGTTGCCCGTCCAATAGTAAATTATTTATGAGTGGAATGACGATGTAACATTTTCGTTCCTCCTGCCCAGTTAGCAGATTGCAATACAGACCATTATTCGCCCCAAAGCTTTAATTATGGGATCTACTTAGCCTGATACTTCACTATTTGTGTGAATGGCTTTTCTTTATGTATTCATTCACAATTCGCAATTACGACAGAATTTATAGGTATAGATATGAAGCACTGAAATTTCATAATATAAAAGGCTTGCAGTTACTTAAGTAAGTTACCTTGACCATTGGAGATAGCTTCAACTTTGCAAGGTATGGCTCCCGAAAGCTGTTGTGCAGTTTGTTGGGCTCTTTAACCGTCAGATCTTATATGCCCAATGCTTCTAGGCATGCCTTGCATCTGAAAAAAATTGAAATAAAATATAAAATAAATATAAATTATGAGCACAGGAAAACCATTCCATGGCACTTAATAAAATCACTTTGAGAACCAAGAAAAATTAAAATAAACTCCTCCAGTCAGCTTCACGTTAAAATACTAATTATCTCATAATTTCTATTGTAGACCTAATTTTGGTCCAGGAAAAAATTCGTATTTAAAGACAACATTTGTAAAAATACAATGTAGGCGAAACAAAAAATAAAATAAAATATAGGTGGATAAAATATGTCATAAAATGGTTTAAGTATAAGCTACATCATCATAGCTCACTGCAGCTGTTCCCTTTCACTTTATAGGCTATTAGAGTGATTTTATAAGGTGCCACGAAGTCACGTTCCTGTGCTTACGGTAATTTCATACACATACAGTATAGCCTATATAACATTTAATTATATCATAAGTAGACTTGTATTATTATTATTATTATTATTGTTATTATTATTATTATTATTAATATTATTATTATTATTGCAATTTATTATTATAAATATTACTATTATTTTATAATAAATGTTATAAATATGTAAAAGTCTCAAGTAATAATACCACGCGGGGAATATTCAAGGAAAGGGCCTATTACTCTATTTTTTTCTATTAGAATATTGAATCTCCGGTACCAAGCTGCACACGACACGACGTGGTTTGCTGCAATTTTATTGGTTATATTCAGTGTTTGAAATAACTTTTTTTCTCCCGTGTGTGGTGCACAAAACAGCAAAGTTTCTCCTGCACTGTATAAAAAGCTTAGAAAATAAAAACAAAAAATGCATCTTCTATATATATATATATTTTCTATCAATAGAAATAATAATAAAAGTCTGTTAATATGTAACTAGATGTTACAAATTCTGTATATGTGTGTATGAATTAATATCTAATAACGTAACCTATATAATTTAAAATGATGCACGTGGCTAGCAAAATTTACAAGTATATCAAATTAGTTATAAGTGATAACATTGCTATATATTGTAAATGAAAACTCACCTCTCACTATCCCAGGTATTTTGAAGAAACATTTCGAGTGGTGACTACTCTTCTTACTTCCGCAGTATGGATATTCGCATTTAATTCGTCCGGCCATCCTTCCCTCGCCTAGGCAAGAAAATTCAATATGTCTCTTCTTCAGTTCTTGAAATACGGCAAGAAATTGTTCCAGGACTAACAACTTAAACCAAGAGCACGCAAGTTCATTCTCCATTTCCAAGAGTCTAAAATCAGTGACGGAATGTTGGTAAGAGGCGATGTTAGCGCTCATCGTGGCAGTGCCATAGAATTAACAGCGATTAACAGGGAATAGATACGATTGACCCCCTCTTCTACTCCTCTTGTTTCGAGCTTAGCTCAGCTCAGCTCCGTAAGGTTTTGGAAGTGGGGCAGATTAATTGATTATGAATACCAAGAAGCTGTATTAACTAATCCCTTCCCTACTAACGTCTTGTGATGCGCTCCCAAAGCATAGCCGTCTAGACATGACGTCTTTGTGACCCTGCGACTTTTATTGACAGTTTTCATTCAAGATGTCAAATGCAGTTTTTTCAAGCTGTCTATTTAGAGGGTTGTTGTATGTTGTAAAACGATCTTTCGTGAAGAAGAGGAGTTATTTTCCTCTAAATATACGCGAAAGGTTTTCCTGAATTCTAACTGTTTGAATAAAAGTGCATTGAAGTTCTGTCCTGCATTCCAAGTGGAATTAACAAAGTTTAAGAAAGGGAGTCAGAATCGAGGTCTTGTAAGAGTTATTGGCAGTAAAGTGACATGACAGAAAAGGTCTGTCAACGAAGCACAACATTCACATGGTCAACATAAAGGAAAAAAGGATAACAATGAAGGGGAATAAACAGTGGTGGAACTGAAGGGCGTAATAGAGTACAATAACGTTATGTTGTGGGTTGACTGTCAGGTCAGCGTCAGAATGAAGTCTTATATCCCTTCTCCATTATGGGAAAAACGTAAAAAAAAAACTACAGAAATGTTTCTTCAATATAATGTTTAGGTACTTTTCAGCTTTTCAATGTCTACGTAATTGCATGTAAGACCGTGAAGGGAAGCAAACCCAGGAAGGGAAGGATCTATACAAATCTTCGACTTGACCTGGAAGCAGGCATTTTATAGAGGGTTAACCTTGTCTAACTGAAGTGTTAGTGAAAGGGGAGGGGATGCTGGAGTTACGACGACAATATTACAAACAAGCTGTTGGGCTTATTCCCCCCTCCCGTCATATACCTACCACCCACAGAAAAAGAAGCAAAGTTTGTAAATCTCACAAGAAAGAAGCGAAACAAGGTGGGAGTGCAAACAATGTTTTGTACTGGAGTCTTTCGAAACCTAACATACAGTTCAAACTGTTACCAAATTATGAGTATAATATCACAATTTGTAGTAAAAGACCCATGTTTATTGCAAACGACCTCCACCTGCCTTTAAATGCCACTTATCGCACACCACCAATTCACTGTCTGCGCGTGGAGATTTAAATAGAGATTCCAGGCAATAAACCCGTCCTTTTAAATCTTACTGCATGAACTTAAAGGTAGCAACAAGCAAACTTTAGAAAAGAGTCAATAATGAACATTTGTTAAAGGCAGGTGTCGAATTAATTACGTTCATTCTGGTGTACTGCTTTCGTTAGAAGATATCTTAAGTTCATGGACTCAACTCGGTTTGATCCATTCAGGGTGAAGGACAGAATACGTTCTGAATCAGACCTTCGATTTCAGGCTGGCTTTAAAGAGGCTGAAAATGTGAATTGCAACAAATGTCAAGTGTAGCATGATGAAGTGTCCCTAAAAGAAGGCAAATTCGAAAAAAAACGCATTCTCGATAAAATGTGGACTTAACGCGTTTTGATTCCGAGCTCCTCAAATACGTTCAATAAAGTTTCGTCGTCAACATTTTTACATTACTTAAAAAAACACACATCAGTTTTTCATTCCAGTGATTCTGCATATTTCTTTTAGTAAAATGCTGCTGCACACAATTTCAATATCTGAGTATTTTTTACACAAATTAAGTCCACAATTTCCACATCTGACATTAATTTTCGTAATGTGGCCGGCTTTCTTGTTAGCAGCTAGTACTTGAAATAGACCTTGATTTACCCTCACTAACCATTTCTGTATTATCTTCCTCACTACCACTTTCTTTCTTCAACTCCGTCGGTAAATCAATTTCCAATAGCACTATAATATCACTTTCACCCAAAACATTAAGGCTGCTATTATCCACAAAACAACTCATGTCTATGTTCTGTATCCCTGAATACAACTAGATTTGAATAAACACCAATAAAGAAAGAAAAAGTTTACCAACTCAAGTTTCTACACTGCAAGTAAATGGTAAAGTGGAGAATTGAAACAGTAAACGACTTTAACGGCATTACAAACAGTTACAACAATGGACAAAAATCACAGAATTCAAACTAGAAAATGTTAAAAGTGTAGGTCATATGAAATGCCAAGGGTAGGTAAAATCTGTCCACTAACAAATACTTCAAATTATTAGTCTGCTATATTTGAAATCTAAAACAGTATACATGTGTGCATACTTTATCATGTTCGAGACAAATAGAGTAAAGGTGAAAGCTGTCAGATTTCATTAATTAAAAAAAAATTAGAAAATAAAAAGGGTGGGCAATTTTTTACCAATCGTGATAATGCTAGGGTTAAGCGAGAAAATAATTATTTTATGCCCATTTATTGACGCCTTTTTTACTCCTCTATTGACATTCGAGACAATTGAATCCTTCCATTTACTGAAGCCTTTTCTGTCTGGAAGTTGTTAAAATATACCACAGCTTTAACATTTTATGAGATATGTAATTAAGTCCTTTTAGCTTAGAAAGTTTTGAAGAACTATGAGAAAATTATTCCCTTCTGCGGAGCGACTCATATGTGAAAAATTTTAACAATACTAGTTAATAGTTATTATAATTATATAATTGCTGTAATTACTCACGTTTCGTTATTTAGGTCTAATGCACTATCCTCTGATACATGTTCGTCTGAATTGGTTTTGGAAGTGGCCTGAAGAGGACATCAACTATTGGCAATGGTGTCATGAATTTCTTATCTCCTTCTCCGTTTTTCACATCTGTCCAATCTCAGATTATCTGTTGATTTTCGTTTCAAGCAAGACTGCGCCAGAGCTTTTGTGGGTACAGCGTCTAATTTCAGATTACGACTGCTTTTGGTTCATAATGTAGGAGTTTCTGCTTTAAAGGTACTTCGTAACTTGACTCCTCAAAATGAAGTGAACATATTCTAGCTGAAACAACATTAAGTCTTAAGATTTTTACCCCATTTCTTTTCCCTCAAAGCAATCTATGGAATAAGTCAAACAAAAAGTTTAACATGAAAATATATTTTGCAAATGAGTTGCGAAGCAAATAAAATTTAGTAACATGCGAGAAAACTCATCGTGCTGTAAATTGACTTCATCCTCCCTTCTACAAGCATGCAACCATTGTCTTGCCAAGTCTTCATTCTTCGGAAACCTATAATATTTTACGTCAGTTCCTTTTGTTTTTCGATTGTAACTGAAACAACCAGATACTGCACATCCAGGCATACTAATAGCATGTGTCACATTAATAGCATCACTGAGACAAGAATAACATTCAATATTATATATATATATATATATATATATATATATATATATATATATATATATATATATATATTAGCGAATTAGCGCGCCGCCGCTGCTTCCCAAGTGACGACATGCGCAGTAGAAAACGAGTTTGAGTCAACCGTCTGCTACACCATTATATTCCCACCACGCGTCCCAGTAGGATCGTTCTATGCAGAGTTGCCAGATGTGGCTACTTGTCGCCATTCTGGCTCCTTTTATGTTCATTGTGGCGACGAAAATATTCACTTGACGACCTGGTTACTTTTCTGGCGTCTTTAATGTTAAAATTATAAAAATAACTTAATTAAAACTAGGCTGTGATCCATTGTACGTAATATTCTTCAGTACGTAAATATTTGTAAGTTATTGTAGTCACGTTAATTTACAAAAAAAAAAAAAAAAAAAAAAAAAAATGGCTGGGTAACGTTCAAACTTCCCCAAGCAAATTTCCTTCTTGAAGTTTTCATTTGAATTTGTTACTATTCATTAGCGATATAAATAATATTCAAAGTTATCATTCGTATTGTTATCGTTCTTTAGCAATATAAATAATATTCAAGTTACCAGTATTGTATATTCTGTTATCGTCCTTTAGGAATCTACACGGGGATCTACAATGTGTATGTATGATCTGTGATGTTGTTAATAACATAATTAAGTGGAATTTATATATATATATATATATATATATATATATATATATATATATATATATATTTATTTTATTGGGTTATTTTACGACGCTGTATGAACATGTAGGTTATTTAGCGTCTGAATGAAATGAAGGTGATAATGCCGGTGAAATGAGTCCGGGGTCCAGCACCGAAAGTTACCCAGCATTGCTCGTATTGGGTTGAGGGAAAGCCCCGGAAAAACCTCAACCAGGTAACTTGTCCCAACCGGGATTCGAACCCGGGCCACCTGGTTTCGCAGTCAGACGAGCAGACCGTTACTCCACAGGCGTGGACGGAATTTATATATATATATATATATATTACATTAATGGATAACATAAGAGGATCTTATTATCAATTAAACTTTTAGTTTAAAATGCATGAAATCTATTTCTGTACATTACTTCTAATCTTCCATTTGATAGAAATGATGTTGAGCAATAGGCCGTTAATTAATAATAGCGGGAATTCAGCGATTTACCAAGTCTATTAGCAGATTCTTTCACTTGGTTCCTTTCTTTAACTGTGATAACAACGTTTATGTAGAAGATGCCGAAATATGAGAGATGCAGAAAGTATAACAAGGAGTGGGAGAAGTTGCCCTGGGCTAAAGATAATTGTAGTTTAATTAAAATTATATGATCAAGCCTCAAAATTTGGAGTCTGTATTTAGTCATAATTCAAAATCACTACCATTTTTAAAAATCCACCATCAGACTACAAACACACCTAATGCAGAAGAAAAATTCGAATGAAGCAATTTGTAAAATATGTAAAGAAAGAAACAACAGAATACAGGTTGAACAAACAGCAAAATGCAAGTATCAAAGATACACATCATAGCTGAATAATGCCATTTAATGATTCTGTATCTTTGTGTTAAATAATATTAACAATAAAATTATTACAAATTTGTGAATGAATGTAAATGGTTGTGTTCATAATACACTGTAAGGATTTTTTTAAGTTTATTACTCCTTTCACTATCAACTTCAGAGATAATTGGCTGAGCGATTGCCTTTTGAAGTAAGACGGTCCCCCAACATTTTCTGTCCACTCCGTAGCTTACGAGATTATAAAGTACAAGCTGGCGCATAGCATGATCAAGAATGGATCTCTGAGCGTCATGACAATTTCTGCGCTAGGTTCGCCTCGCACTTCTATTAAATGATGAATAGTTCCTTTACTAAGCACTGTGTATCGTGAAAATTCTTTGATTAATTTTGCATTATTGATCGAGTACGACGATTATAAACATATCAAGCATATTACAGTGTTATTTGAGATTTATTGATGACTTGTTAAATATTAGTATGCAGATTTTCTGCGTCATTTAATGGAATTTACAATTATTTTGTTTCCAGAAAATCTGAATTTGTTCAATTAAAAATTTTGCTTTGAAACTTCATTCTTCATCTGGTTCATTTACTTTGGCAAATTTATTGTTTTCAGTTCCGTGTTTTTCCTTCAGATTTCGTTCCCTCTAATTCGTTTTAATTGTTGAAAGTGAAATATCGGTGTCTTCTACTTTCAGACATTATTATTATTATTATTATTATTATTATTATTATTATTATTATTATTATTATTATTATTATTAAGCTAGTACAGTTCTTAGTTTGTCTTGCCTTAAGACACTCAGTAGCGTTATTCAATACTTTTGGGGAAAAGAGTATAATTAAAAATTATTTGTAATGGGGAAATATTCTACAATAACCATGGTTAATTACACTAGGGAACAAATGGAAACTTTTTTTCTCCGGTATAAATATAAATATGCCACTTTTACT
Organism: Periplaneta americana; assembly: GCF_040183065.1. Taxonomy (NCBI): domain Eukaryota; kingdom Metazoa; phylum Arthropoda; class Insecta; order Blattodea; family Blattidae; genus Periplaneta; species Periplaneta americana. Next base: position 129,249,553 of record NC_091124.1, read on the forward strand.
AATTTCGGTGTGCTGAATTCAAAAATTTATTTTGTTTTGCCGCATCACGTCAGGTTTTTTGGTAATTTAGCAAAACGTTATTTTGCCACAAAATAAATTTATAAGTTACAGTGTGTTCATTGAAATCATATAATTATTTTGTGTATCTGATTCGTTAATATGTCCATCTATTTTTTTTAAGCTGTATAACAATAACAGAGACAGTTAGGAATTTATGGAAACATTAGGCCTGTATACAAGGAAAACTAAACGAAATTATAAGAGCAGAAAGTTTATCTTCAGAATGTATGTGAAACGTCCTCGGTTTCCCTTTTTCTCTTTCCATGGGATCTTTGTGTGCTAAGTCTTCGAGTGTTCTCTGGAAGAGTCATCACGTGCAATTACTATAACAGTAATTGGCCATCATATTTACATCCCAACATCCCTGGTAGCGTCGCTCTACCTCTTTTAGATCCTTTGGAACCTTTCACCTTGCTCTTCGCTGAGGGTTCCTCAATTCGCAGGAAAGTAATCTATATGAGCCATTACAAAGTTAATCTTTAGGTTCATGTTATAACCGAGCACATTGAACTTGTCCAACATGTTTGTTACAATTTATTTGTACCGTGAATCTTTCACGTTACCAAGAAATTTCTTTACAACCCCTTTGAATACATTCCATGCACTTTCTTCTGTTTTGTTCATTGTACTGGTGAAATTGTGGTCCATTATCAACTGTCGAATTTGTAGGCCATCAAATATTCCCTCCCTGATTTTAGCGTGTAACAAAGAAGTAAATTTCGTACATAAATACTGGAAGCAAGGAAGATTTTGTCTAGTGGCTTGACAATCTGCTTCATAACTCCCAGTTTTATATGTAACGGAGGGAGTATAGTTTTCTTACGAGCAAAGAGATTTACATTGTTAATATTTTTGTCTCCTGGCGTTAGTTGCTTTCTTTCAGGACAGTATACAATATTCCAATGTTTGTCCCTGACCCTGCTGTCCCACTTGCACAGGAAGCAGGGAAAGTTTGTGCATCCTACCTGTTGTCCCTATAGTAAACCAACAAACTTTAGGTCACTGCATATTTGCCACTCATGTTCATGGTATTTAATTTTTTCAAGAACCAACCTTAATGTTTCATATGATTCCGATAGGACTGTAGAATGTGGAAGTGGTATGGACGCTAATTTATTGCCGTTATGAAGCAACACTGCTTTAAGGCTTCTTTTCGAAGAATCAATAAAAGCCTCCAACTTATGGGCTCATATACCTTCTCTCCCAACTATTTTAGTAGATTTCTCACATCAGTACAATATACCAGTCTATATTCCGGTGTAGGCCTATAGTATTTCCGAAAACGTTTTTCACGATTCCTGTACCACGAAAATGTAACTCCAGATGTCAACATGTTCTTCTCATACAGTCTAGAGCCTAATAAATCACTTTTATTTGTAGTGAGTCCTAATTTCCTTACCAAATCATTCAGCTCGAGTTAGGTAATTTTTTTTCGGTGAATTGTCAAATTCGTCTGCATCAGAAGACATCTCAGTATCTGCATTCGGAGAAATGCTTTCAGATTCACGGTCACCCAAGTTTGCTGGTGGTGTAGGTACAGGTAAGTCGGGCTCATGAGGAACAGGCTTCAAAGCTGATTGACGATTTGGTTGCTTAAATGATTTATTGTTTTCCTTGTTGTAACCAGCAACATTACGCATACAAAAATAACAGTCATCATAGTGATTCCTCTGCTCACGCCATACCAGGCATTGCTTTCCGTTTTCCTGCATACCAGTAACGCAATTCTTCTACACAACTGTTACACTCACTATGAGGTGCAAATGATTTATCCATGTCACCAATTTTTACTTTAAAGTACGCAAAATATAGCTTCTTTACAAACGAATCTATTTTACGTACTTTTCCATCGAACATATAACATCCACAAATACAGCAAAACTTCTGTCTCCTACGTAATCCTGATATACTTGCCATATTCAGTTTTTAAACTCACGCTTTCGCACTACGATTCTAGAGACACCACTGTAACAAAATTCACACTGTTCACAGAAGTAAGCTCAACTGACAAGATTTAAGAACTATATATTAGGGTTTTTAAGAACTGTATATTAGGGTTTTTAAGAACTGTATATTAGGGTTTTTAAGAACTAAATATTAAGGTTATTAAGAACTATATATTAGGGTTTTTAAGAACTGTATATTAGGGTTTTTAAGAACAATATATTAGGGTTTTTAAGAACTATATATTAGGCTTTTTAAGAACTATATATTAGAGTTTTTAAGAACTGTATATTAGGGTTTTCCGTAAAGAACATCTTCCCGGCAAAGTGAGAAAGGGGATGGGGTGATAGGGCATGGGATGATGAAACATTATTCTGAGATAAATATTACAACAAAAATATTTAGTTGTGGATATTTAACGCCATCAGAGTGGGAGCACGTCGGCTTATCGTATAGTGCATAGGACTGCGCGGCGATACATATCGACAAAATGAAATTGCGACGAAACTAGATGTGATACATAGAAAACGAAATTATTTTTGGACTCAGGGCATCGGTTTCCATACAAATAACCAACTTTCTTTTTTTTTTTTTTACCGCAGAACAGTTGTTCTCTAGTGTTATTACTGATGAATATTGACACATATACTATTTACATTATTTAGGATACAACATACGCAGCTGTGCGACTTTAATGTTGCGCGTGCCGAGTTTAGTGTAACATATTCCTCTCATCCTCCAAGCCAAATCAAATATTATTACATTACGAGTAATAAATAAATAATAATTACAATTATTCGTTGTGATAAGATACAACTATCACAGTATGGTATACCGAAGATTTTTCTTTATGTTTTCATTAAATTGACATGTCATGAGTGACGACAGAAAATACCTCAGGAAAGCGAGATGCAGACGTTACTAAAAGAGAAGAGCAGGAGAGCAGACGTGCATGTGCCTATGCGCGGCAAAATTCTAAGAAAAATCGTCCCTGAGAATCCTGAGATATTTGTTTATGTTTTGGGAAGTCGTCAAATGCGGAAACCATTTCTAATCACCAATCATCAGAGTGACTGTTCTTACAAGTTTACTTACCATTTACTATAGTCTGTTTATGTTGAAGCAGAGACGGTGACTCCACAAGTACATAACGACGCGTACCTGCAATGTCCGTACAATTGTATCAAAAGAATGTGTAAACTGTGCTGTACATGATGGCTGTTACTCCGTTATAAACACTATATTTTACTTACTTTTAAAAGTGAATACTACGTAGTCTGTGCATTGCAGTGGACAATAATGTACTGCGGAGATTGTCGAAAGTGAACGTTCTGCGTCTCTCACTTAAACAAAAATTATATCGTGAGAAACTCCTTTCGACATCGCAAGACGTAATAGGTGCATACGAACAATATTGTGGCACCCGTCTGGAGAGTTCTGGAAATCCTGGTTGCCTCGGAAGTGTGCGCGCCCATCCAGCGCGGCACGCAGCGGCGAAAGAGCAGGGGAAGCGAAAGTCGGGCTTCGGTAGGCGCTGTGCGCGGCGCGGAGGGAAGGGGAAAAGAACTGCGGTTATAGCGCGGAGAGGAGGGGACGGAAGTAAGGAAACATCTGGAGACCGATTGTTGTGGGTTCCAGAAGCTTCGCGACGCAGAACATTCTAGACGATGGTGGTAAATAAATAACACCATGAGTTGCGACGAGAATTCAGTCAGTCAGCTGCGAGAGAGAGCTAGTAAGTCTTCAGTCAGCATACATACATACATACATACATACATACATACATACATACATAAATACATAAATACATACACACATACATACATACATACATACATACATACATATGTGTAAAAAAAGCACTCGGAAAAAAAAACTTTTGTTAAAACTGTGGCTTTGGACTATTTAATTCTCACCCCTTCAGTTGATTTTAACTATTTTATCTACGTGTTTGCAATTCTGTTTAATTTAATTCAATTGTATTCATGTTATGATTGAATGAAAAAGGACTGTTGCAGTTATTGACAAATTGGATATATTAATATTAAATATTAAATCCATTTGTTAAATAACCAATTGCAGTATTTTTGCAAAATCTTGAATGTTTAAGTTGTCAATAATATTTACAATATATTAATACCGTAAGGCGTTAAAAGAATTTGCAATAAATTTGAGATCCTCTACTTTATAACTACTGGTTTTAATAAACAAATACTGTAATTTCTTAGGTTATCTGCAAGTTTAACTTTAATAACATTCCGAATAGCTTTAATAATTAGATTATCTGAATTTTGTACTTTTCTATTCAAATGCATTCTGTTTGCCTCTTTTATAACTTTTGATAAAATTACACAGTACTTCTTGTAGCACTTAAGAACATGAGGATCATTACATTGCTACTCATTACATATAGATTCTTCTTTTCAATACATGAGATCTATAAGTCCCTGCGTTATCTACATGGTTTTACTTTTTGAATTTTTTCACAATATTAAGTGGAGAACATTCACTGAACTGATTCTGAAATGAAGTGAAAATACATTATATTTATTCTTAATATCAGTAATATCAGTATCATATAGGGTAAGGTTGCCTAACTCCGTGACATATTTAATAAAGTCTATATTTATGCCAAAGTTGTAATAAAAATTTTCAAATAACATCTAAATGACGTTATTTGGACATTTAGCTACAGTTTTACAACATTCAGCGTCTACAGTTTCATAAGTTTGGCATATAATATATGAGCCGTTCAGAGCAAACGTGGTGTAAGTCAAGAATGGGTAGTGAGGTTTAAAGTAAATATTCTGTAAAATACAGCGCAAAGTAGTAATTAATATTCAATTTATTTAAACTATTGGTAGTCAGTGGATAGCAAGAAGGACATATTAATTGCTACTTTGCGCTGTATTTTACAGAATTTTTACTAGAAACCTCATTACCCAATTTTGACTTACACCACTTTTGCTATGAACGGCACATACGATTCTTCATTGTTACACAGTGGCTCCTAAATCCCTATCCAAATTCCGTGATAGTGATTTCCTAATTCCATGAGTGATATCCGAATTCCGTGACACTAAAATAATCCTCATTAACTGCTTAGAAAACAAACGTCTATTTGGAAAAACACATTAAAGTCGTGGTACATTGTTTTAATATGAATTAAGCAAAATATTACAACATAGATAAAGGGCCTAAGTGACAAGTTTCATAGATAAAACTTGTGTAACTACAGGAATACATATTACACTTTCATTTATTATAAACAAAATAAACTGAAAGTTAAATTCAATGCACAATTAAATTTGAATAATTGAATTGTAATGCAATTATTTCTCATTATTTATATTCCTAACAACAACAGTAATTTTAAGTTAAATATATGCCCTGTTATTTTATTCTAATTATAATTGATGTTCTCTATAACTTATTTCTATTATTATTTCCACGAACTATTTTCTTTCATGTACATTAATTTTCACAATTTAGCTTTGGCATCATTGGTCGAGTGAGCCAGGAAGGAGAAATCTATACTAATAATAAATCTGTAGCCCAGTTTTTTCTGGTAATGTTCGATTTTCCAAAAATAATTGGTCCTAACATATATAATTAACCACCCTGAAACCGAAAATAGCTTTTTTGAAATTTTTGTTTGTATGTCTGTCTGTCTGTATGTTTGTTACCTTTTGACGCGATAATAGATAAACGGATTTCGATGAAAATTGGAATATAAGTTATGTTTGTTGTGACTTAGATTTTAGGCTATATGGCATTCAAAATACATTATTTAAAAGGGGGGTTATAAGGGGGCCTGAATTAAATAAATCGAAATATTTCGCTTAATATTGATTTTTGTGAAAAATGTTACATAACCAAAGTTTCTTTAAAAATAATTTGCGATAAGTTTTATTCCTAGAAAAATTTTGATAGGACTGATATTTAATGAGATAAATGAGTTTTAAAATTAAAATAACTTATCTATGGCCGTATAATGAAATAAAAAAAAATGACTTCGTCTATAAGGGGCCTTGGACAGCAACAATCGAAAACTATGAAAGGTAGCCTGCAGAGAATGTTTCTGTTTGATTGAAGTAATATCGGAAGCTAAATTAACCGATTTATATAATTAATTATTATTTCACCATTGGAAAGTGTAGTTTCTCTAAGATGGACATAATGCTATAATATTATTACAGTAACTTCTGATATAATATAATGTAATGTAATATATTATAATATAATATAATATAATGTAATATAATATAATATAATATAATATAATATAATATAATATAATATAATATAATATAATATAATATAATATAATATAATATATATAAAATACTTTAAGTTATTTGAAGGGTTCACAACCATATTGGGCCAGGCGCCATTTACTGAATACGTAGAAAACAAGGGTTAAAATTAAGTTATTACCATAATTCAATGGAAACCTATAACAAGTAAAATAAAATATACACATTAAATCTAAATGATGTCAATCTTCATTAAACTATGGTTGCATGTAATAAAAATTAAGAAACAGTTTAAAGGAATTGTCATTGCACCAAATGAGTGTCTCTGGACCAAAATGATCGCATTTTAATTATTTGGATGCAATTTAAATTAAGTAACATATTAAACGATTTATCCTTCTATCAAACGCGAATGTTCCCTGGATCAAACGTCCTATTTTAATTATGTAATTACTTTATATTTATTTCTAACGGGTGTAGCGGAGCGCACGGGTACGGCTAGTATGAAAATAAATCCAAAAATGGGAAAGCTCCTGTAGCATTGTTATTGTCTCATAATGTTTAAATAATCATACACATTGATTCAGCTGACTGTAATCTACAGTAATATATCATTTTTATAATGCTGTATTAATTCTTACCTCAAATATAAAATGTTTCTTTAGGAGCGGTCACAAGAGAAAGAAAAACTTACTGGTCAACCACATTACAATGGACAAAAGCTTCTACAGTCGACTGCTTCTATTCAAAAGTCGGATATTCAATATAATTGAAAAGAAGATATCTCCTGGCATCTGTTAGGTATTTCAAAATTTTAAAAGTCAGAGACCACAACTCCATGGCAGTCAATTGATATTTTATCATGGGATTAGGTGTATCACGGAATTAGGCATTTTTACCCTACATTTTTCCAAGATTCACTTTGTTGACATAAATGTAAGTAATCACGAGTTTCAGCATTTACGACTCTATTCTAGTTTTTAAATTAATATTTTGAAATTGTTCAGTGACATTGGAAACAGGATTTGTTTATCATATTCAGACAAGCCATTGATTATAGGTTCTGTCGAATAGGAATTCAGTCTAATTCTGTGTATAAAGCTTTTATCAATAGTTGTACTACTCGTACTTCCAGCCAGCTTGTCCACCGAGTTAGCTCTGTGGTAGCCGGCCCGGTTTCGATTCCCGGCGGCGTCAGAAATTTTAATATACAATTTCTACCTGGGGATTATGAGAGTTGGGTTGTGCACAACTTCTAATCACTAGATTGTACACCAATGTACTTGGGTCAAATCCCAAATCTCTCCGCAGTGCATATGAAGAGAAGGTGTGTGTCACTGTAGATAGTGATTCGTCCGTCGGATGGGGATGTTAAGCCTGGCGGCCCCCTTGTTGCTATTCGACAGGAGTAGGCTACGTGCAGGGAAAAGGGTTTCCCCTTCTCCCTTCTTCATCTTCATCATCATCATTACTCATTCCAGACACTACACTTACACGACATAACTCTCCACAGATACACATCATGTACAATGTCACCTGCCAAAGTGGTGTATAACTAGAAAATGGGTCACAGTTCTGCCACTTATCCGCAGCACGCGGAAACCGAATGACGCAAGTGCAGTGGGTGGGCATTGGCTACACACACTCGCTACTTCCAGCTTCTATGCTTGTTGAGAAAATTACTCTAAGGTTTTCAATTCCAAGTAGTGAATTTAAATTTCTTTTATGGAAAATAAATAATTTATTAAATGGCGATCTTACTCGAGTTAATTGTATAAGCATGTGCGGCTTACAGCTGTTTAGGTGCTACTTTATTTATTTTTATTCATTTGTTGATGAACATAACAGGCAATGCCCAATTACAATCTTCACGACTAACATTCTCAGAGCCTTCTGTGTCTCGGCGTCATCTCAACTTCGCTGCCTGTTGTGTGGGTGCGTTCGTGTGATGAAGAGTTGTGTCAAATAGTGTGTGTGTTCTGAAATTGATCTGTGTGTTGAGTATTTGATTAGGGTGTGTTTTAGTGTGTCTGTATATTTCATATTGTTCTATTGTGTTGAGTTTTTGGTTTTTGGGTTGTATGTGTAGGATTTCCATGTCTGTATTTATGTTTTTGTATGTGTGGTTGGTATTAGTTATTTGTTCGGCATATGTAGATGTACTGTGTTCTCTGGTTATTGCTTTAATGTGTTCTTTGTATCGAGTTTGGAATGATCTACATGTCTGTCCAATGTAGAAACTGTCGCAACTATTGCGTGTGAGTTTGTATATGCCTGTGTGGTTGTATTTATTTGTTTTTGTTGTTTGTGTGTTGAGATGTCTTTGTAGTGTGTTTTCTGTTCTGTATGCTATGTTGTATGCATTTCTGTTTTCTGAATGAGGATGCGATCTTGTGTGTGTTTTTGTTTTCGTATGTTAGTGTGATGTATTTCTTGTGTTCTTGTGTTTGTGTTGTGTTTTGTATGTTTTTATGTTTGTTGAGTTTTTGATTTGTCTTCCTTATGATGTTGTCTATTATGTTTGGGTTGTAACCATTTTCTTGTTCTATGTATTTGATTGTATTCACTTCTTCATTATAGCGTTGTTGGCTCATGGGTAAGTTGAGTAATCTGTGTACTATTGTCCTGAATGCAGCATGTTTGTGTTGTATGGGGTGATTAGATGTGTTGTATATGTGTGTGGTGGTAGTGGTTGGTTTTCTGTATATTTTGAATGTGTGTTTGTTGTCAACTTTTGTTATGGTGATGTCTAGGAAATTTATGGATTTATTGTTTTCAAGTTCCAATGTGTATTGGAGTTTTGGGTGTATTTTGTTTATGTATTGGTGTAGTTTGTGTATTTATCGTTTGTTCCTTTGTATAGTATGAGTATGTCGTCTACATATCTGTGCCAGTATATTATGTTGTCTGCATATTTGTTGTGGTCATTGTTGAATATGTATGTTTGTTCTATGTTGTGTAAAAATATCTCTGCTAGTATACTAGATATGGGTGATCCCATTGGCAATCCTTCTGTTTGGGTGTAGTATTTGTTGTGTGTGAAATAGTTTTGCTTTGTTATGATGTCTGTGATTTGGATGATGTCTTCGATGTGTTCTTGTGGTGTGTTGTTGTCTATGAGCATTTGTTTTAGTATCTGTAATGTGTCTTGTATCGGAATGTTAATGTATAAGTTAGTGATATCGAAAGATGCTAGTGTTGCACTGTGTGGAATGTGTTGTTGTTTTGTTTTGTTGACTAGGACTATAGTGTTTTTTATTGTTGTCTGTTTTCTGAATTTTATGTTGTTTCTGATGATTTTGTCCATGTGTGTGGCTAGTTTGTGTGCTGGTGCCTGTTTGTAGTTGATTAGAGGTCTGATTGGTATGTTTTCTTTATGTATCTTGGGTAGTGCATTGAGTTTAGGTGCTGCTGGTTTGATGGGTTTGAGTTGTTGTTTCATATTGTGCAGTATTACTTGTTTGCTTTTGTTGATTGTGTTTTTATTGTGTGGTGGGATCTTTTTCAAGTACTGTGATGTTGTTTTGTTTGAAGTGTATTTCTATTTTGTTGTGTAGGCCTTGTTTGTGTAGTATTACTATGCAATTGCCTTTGTCTGCTTTGGTGAAAATGAGGTTATGTTGTTGTTTTCCTTTTAGTGTTTTTATTGTTGTCTGTTCTCTTTTGTTTGTGTTGGGTTCGTGTATTTTGTTTATGTGTCTTATGATATCTTGTCTGATGTATTCTTTGTGTTCTGGTTTTGTGTTTTGTATTGCTGTTTCCGTGTTGATGACTGTCTATGTTTTTTGTTTTGGTCGTGTGTTGTTGTGTGGTATGTTATATTTTAATCCTTTTCTAATAGGTTGGTTTCGTTGCGGTTGAAGGATATTTTTGTTTTGTTGTGTATTTTTGGGTGGAATTTCTGTTCTGATTTGTGCGTTTTTGTTTATTGTGTTTTTAGTTTTGCTATCTTGGTATTGTGTCGTTTCTTTATTTTGTGGCTGATGTTGGAAATTATTTCCTTGGTGTGTGTTATGATTTCTTCTAGTTCTGTATGGTGAGTGATGTGTGCTAGATTTTTTTAATACTACTACTACTACTACTACTACTACTACTACTACTACTAATAATAATAATAATAATAATAATAATAATAATAATAATAATAATAATAATAATATTTATTTAATACTATACATTTGAGCTACATTAGGCATTGCAGCCCGAAAGAGCAGAAGCTCGTGCTCGGGCGTAGTTCAGATCAGTTATACAAAATATATAACAAAATTACGAGAGTTCATTGAGCACAATCACATTAATAAATGGTAAAATACATACAGCATGTAATAATAGGGTCTATTTACAAACAGAAAATACAAAAGTACATGAATATTAGAGTATCAATTTTTAACTCAATTAGCTTAAACAATTAAATAATTAATCTGATTTGTTTCTTAAATCTATGTGTGTTAAGTGTACTTAGCTCAGGGTAAGCTCTAATTAATGTATTATATATTTTGGGTCCAAAATTTTATGTTTTATATGTGTTTGTGTTGTTTGTTTTTCATGTAATGAAGGTGTTTGATGTTGTTATACAGGGTGTTTTAAAAATACGGGGCATAATTTCAGGTATGTATTTCCCACATGTAGACAATCAAAATAGTTCATTACAACATGTGTCCGGAAACGCTTTATTTCCGAGTTATGGCCTTCACAACATTGAAATTCACCGGAACGTTTTTCTTTCCGCAGGTCGTTGCCGCCAAAGGGGATATTAAGAGGGCACTCTGACAGTTCATTCCGAGGCGAAGGTTACATTCAGTGTTGTGTGGGCGTTAGACTGTGCGACATGTATTCAAATCAAGAGCTGGCAGAGATACACTTCATGTACGGTAAGGCGGACGGCAATGCTGCGCTGGCTTGTCGTTTGTACCAGGAGAGATACCCATAGCGATAATGTCCAGATCGGAAGACATTTGTACGTCTCCATTACCGTCTGTGCGAGTATGGAAAATTTAACTCTCCAGGTTTGGGAAGGGGACGACCAAGATCTACAACTCCAGAAGTACAGGAGGAGATTCTGGAGGCTGTGAACATGACTCCTTCTATCAGCGCACGAAGAGTAGCGTTGCAAGTCAATGTTCCTCATACGACTGTCTGGAGACTGTTGAAAGAGTATCAATTGTATCCTTATCATTTGCAACGTGTACAGGCCCTGTCACCAGCAGATTACCCTGCACGAGTTAGGTTCTGTCAGTGGTTCTTGCAGCATTGTGGTGTAAATCCGAACTTTCCTGTCTTAGTATTATTTACAGATGAAGCACAGTTCACACGAGATGGCATAACAAATTTCCGCAATCAGCATGTTGGGCGTATGAAAACCCTCTTGCAACTGTTCCATCTCATCACCAGGTGCGGTTCTCCCTCAACATGTGGGCCGGTATCATTGGTGATCGATTAGTTGGACCCCATGTACTTGTAAAGAGACTTACGGGGCAGGCGTACACAAACTTCCTGGAAAGCACCATACCTCAAGTTTTAGAAGACACTCCACTGATCAACCGTCAACACATTCACTTCTTGCATGATGGCGCTCCTGCACACTTCAGTCGTACGGCTCGCCGGTACTTGGATAGAAGGTTTCCTGATCGATGGATAGGTAGAGGTGGCCCAATTGCTTGGCCTCCACGCTCACCTGATGTGAACCCTCTCGATTTCTACTTGTGGGGCCATTTAAAATAATTGGTTTATTCGTCTCCGGTGCCTGATTTGGAATCCCTTCGGAATCGAGTTGTGGCATGTTCTGAGGACATACGCAATACTCCTGGAGTTTGGGATCGTGTTCGCAGGTCAATGAGACATCGATGTGAGGTCTGTATTCAAGCAGGAGGTGGACATTTTGAACATCTTCTGTAATGACAACGACCTGCGGAAAGAAAAACGTTCCGGTGAATTTCAATGTTGTGAAGGCCATAACTCGGAAATGAAGCATTTTCGGACACATGTTGTAATGAACTATTTTGATTGTCTACATGTGGGAAATACATGCCTGAAATTATGCCCCATTGTTTTTTAAACACCCTGTATATGTGTAATTTCTGTGCTTGGGTTTTAGTTTTTTGAGCTATGTGTGAGGTTTTCTTATGCGTATTTGTGCATATTTTGGTGTGATCTGTTGGTTTAAACATGTGCGGATGAATCTGATGTTCAGTGAGGCTTTGTTAGTTTTGATGCGCGCTGACCTGTATTTGTGTACTAGTTGACTTGTAGAGTTGTCTTGATAATACATGTTGAATTTTTCGTACACTACTTTTAACACTTGAATATAAATAATTGATTAAATGGTGATCTTACTCGTGTTAATTGTGTAAGCATGTGCATTGTGTAAGATGACGCCGAGACATAGAAGGCTCTGAGGATGATGTCAAGTAGCACCGAAACAGCTGTAAGCCACACATGCTTATACAATTAACACGAATAAGATCGCCAATTAATCAATTATTTATATTCAAGTGTTAAACGTAGTGTACGAAATATTCTACATGGATTTTACGGAAAAGTTCTGAGAGGTAATCTATGTTTATGTTACTACAGATCACAAATTCCGTATGAGGTTTGTAAAGTCTTTTCATTACAAATTCAATGTTGGCTATAAATATTAATAAACAATATAAGAAATATGAAAGATTGAAGTTTGAAGTTCATTTACATTGTAAAAAGCAAGAAGTTACATTCCTCGACAAGATTAAAAATTTCGATGTTTGGTTTGTCGTCCAACGCATAAGCACGGACATATTCAATGCTTTTGTTAATAACCTACAATTTAGCTATAGAAGTGATGTCATAACTTGGGGTTTATTTATTTAATGTGATTAGATTTAATTTGATTAGGTTTGGAATGAATGGGGCTGTCTATTGCTTATCTTACACTGTAGTATTAATATGTTACATACTACAGTGTAAGATAAGCAACAGACGGGCCCATTCATTCCAAACCTATTGTATTTCTGCTTATCGGTTAAAAATACCAACAAATGTTAATTTGATTAGTTTTCCAACAATTGGACTTCCTGGTATATCCTGTTATTTAAATATTTAATTTAGGGTTGGTTTATTAACTCTTACTGTGCAAGATGTCCTTTACTTCAATAATTCTATATCACGTTAAATAGTTATTGTTTACAATAAAGTATTATCCTCATCCCTCATTTGTCATCGTAAAGACTCGTACAAATATGCGCGCCGAAACCCGTATCGCAACCTCGTTGCGTGCCAAGGTTATACGGGGCAAGGTTACGCACGGTGGTTGCGCGATAAACTTTTGCAACCCGCGCCGTAGTCCGCAACACGTAACCTACCAGCGTTCTGCCAGTTCAAGTACTTCTATTTTCAATCATAGGCTGGAGCAGCCTATAGTTATTTTCATTTTGCTTGCAAAAATCAACGGAAACACAGTTACATACAAGTAGAAATAAATGTGGTGGTTCAAATTCGCTGGCTGACTTGAAGTTCAAAACAGTTGGTGGACATTATAAAAATTTTACCAGAATGTCACCTACAGACTTTGAATATTTGATTAATTTGGTAATAATAATAATATTTATTTATTTATTCTGGCGGTTAGGGCTTAAGGTTGCAAATAAGGATGCTACATTCAGATCAAGAAAGAGTAGCAGTGACTGTACGATTTCTGGCAATCGTACAATAATGCAATAACATTTCTGAATCAAAACACCAGTCTAAAAATAGGTTAAGAGTCATAAATGAAGAATTTTTAAAGAACTTTGAACCTAAATTATAAAATGAAAGCTGTAAATCAGTAATGAAGATATGAATAGTAAATTTAAATATCTTTGAATTGAGGTTTCCTGTAAAGCACAAACATTATCAAACATTAAAAAACAATTGGATTACATAAGATATAAGAATCTCGTGTGAGACAAAGGAGACTCTATATATTTAATATAGAAATAGTAAAGACATCAATTTTTAGTAGATTGTTTTACGACGCTGTATCAATATCTCAGGTTATTTAGCGTCTGAATGATATGAAGGTGATAATGAGCTTGAAATGAGTCCGGGGTACAGCACCGAAACTTACCCAGCATTTGCTCATATTGGGTTGAGGGAAAACCCCGGAAAAACGTCAACCAGGTAAATTGCCCCGATCGGGAATCGAACCCGAGCCAGCTGGTTTCGCCGCCAGACGTGCTAGCCGTTTCTCCACAGGTGTGGACACCCCAAATTAATAGCTCTAATTAATTCTGTGGTACATTTTTATGATTAATACAAACGAAGGCTTTGGAGAGATCGCAGAATATCCCTGCTACAGTACCTGGCCACATTATTATAATCACTCACATTTTTACTGTACTTTACATATTACTTCCTCATTTGAACTCTGGTTTCCTTTCTTAAGCAGAATTCACATTAGATATTTAATTTTTAAACAATATTAAGTAAAATAACAATTATAACAATGTTAATTCAAGAAATATTGATAAATAACCAACCACACCTCATTTTTACAGAAATTTCAGTATTTCGTACGACCTCCTTTGGCTTTAATTACAGCTTCAATTCTCCTTGGCATGCTTACAATACACTAATGTATTATTTCCTGGATCCTCTCATTGTGATTCCAAACATGTATCAGCCTTTCAATAAGTCGAACTCTGGTAGTAATAAATTATTTTGCCATCTCTCTTTTTACGAGCGCCCAGACGTTCTCAATGGGAGTCAAGTCCGGTGAGTTTCCTGGCCATGGCAAAAGTGGAATGTTTTTGGAAGCCAGAAACGTTTTGACTCTCCTAGCAGTGTGGCAAGGTGTACCATCTTGCATAAAAATATGTTTCTTTCCATTTGGGAACCATTCGTTCAGCTGAGGAATAAGCCTGTTTTCCAATACCTGGATATATTGATCTTGTTTCATTGTTCCCTGAACAATGTAGAGTCGTGCTGAACCATTGCCTGATATCACAGACCATATCATGACTGATATTGGGTGTTTAACTGTGTTAACCATGCATCCATGAGCAAAATTGGCTTCCTTTCGTCTACGAACAAACATTTCTTTGTTCATCAAGCACTGAAAGGTTGATTCATCGGAGAAGCAAACCTGAAAATTGTCAAAGAAACTGATAAAAACTCTAAATTTTGTCTTTCAGTATTAAATAGTTCATTACTGGTTAATATTAAGAAATTGCATACCCTTTTCCAATCCTCCACGGTGAAATGTTTGTGCTGTTTTGCCCAGAGAAAGCGTTTCTTCTTCATAGCGTCGACGCACGGCCTACTTGATTGGAAGGCCACCGCGTTGTAATTGCGGCAACGTTACATGGGGGCTCAGATTTGTGGCAGATTGGAAGACTGCTTAAAGAAGATATCACTGTCACCAGTAATATTAATCTTTACCTGAAGTAGCTATGTATGTAGAGATAATTTCACATACATAATTCTTTGTCATTTCAGACATGTTGATATTTTAACGAAAGGTAGGTGTAGTTTAAATTGGTGGAACAAGGATCACACGAGGATGAAAATCTTAGTACATTAGTTTCAGACGTCTGCCCTTGTGGCAAACCAGTGTTCGATATTTGTAAACAAATAATATCTGTCGTAGCCTACTACTCAACAATTAGGCGTACTGCAAAATTTAAAATGATCTTGCAAGTACTAGCTGCTCTAGCAAAGAGGGAAAATTAGAAATATTCTGTAGAATTCCATGATATATTGCAGAACCCTTACTTTCTTACTTACTTACTTACTTACTTACAAATGGCTCTTAAGGAACCCGGAGGTTCATTGCCGCCCTCACATAAGCCCGCCATCGGTCCCTATCTTGTGCAAGATTAATCCAGTCTCTACCATCATATCCCACCTCCCCCAAATACATTTTATATTATCCTCCCCTCTATGTCTCGGCCTCCCCAAAGTCTTTCTCCCTCCGGCATCCCAATTAATACTCTATATGCATTTCTGGATTCGTCCATACGTACTACATGCCCTGCCCATCTCAAACGTATGAATTTAATATTCCTAATACGAATATGAAGAATACAATGCGTACAGTTCTATATTGTGTAACTTTCTCCATTCTCTTGTAACTTCATCTCTATTATCCTCAAATAATTTTCTAAGCACCTTATTCTCAAATACCCTTAATCTCTGTTCCTCTCTCAAAATGAGAGTCCAAGTTTCACAACCATACAGAACAACTGGTAAAACCGGTATAAATTCTAACTTTCAGATTTTTGAGAACATACTGATTACAAAAGCCTCTCAATCAACCGAATAATATTAGGCATTTCCCATATTTATTCTGCATTTAATTTCCTCCCGAATGTCATTTATAATTGTTACTGCTGCTCCAAGATATTTGAATTTTTCCACCTCTTCGAGGGATAAATTTCCAATTTTTATATTTTCATTTCGTATAATATCTGGTCACGAGACATAATCATATACTTTGTCTTTTCGGGATTTACTTCCAAATCTATCTCTTTACTTGCTTCAAGGTTCGAATCCCGGTCGGGGCAAGTTATCTGATTGAGGTTTTTTCCGGGGTTTTCCCTCAACCCAATACGAGCAAATGCTGGGTAACTTTCGGTGCTGGACCCCGGACTCATTTCACCGTCATTATCACCTTCATCGCATTCAGACGCTACATAACCTGAGATGTTGATACAGCGTCGTAAAATAACCTAAAAAAAACTTGCTTCAAGTAAAATGTCCGTGTTTTCTCTAATAGTTTGTAAATTTTCTCCTAACATATTCACGTCATCCGCATAAGGAAGCAGTTTATGTAACCAGTTCAATTCTAAACCCTCTCTGTTATCCTGGACTTTTTAATGGCATAATCTGGAGCAAAGTTAAAACGTAAAGGTGATAGTGCATCTCCTTGCTTTAGCCCACAGTGAATTCGAAAAGCATCTGACAGAAACTGGCCTATACGGACTCTGCTGTACGTTTCACTGAGACACATTTTAATTAATCGAACTAGTTTCTTTGGAATACCAAATTCAATAAGAATATTATATAATACTTCCCTCTTAACCGAGTCATATGCCTTTTTGAAATCTATGAATAATTGATGTACTTTACCCTTATACTCCCATTTTTTCTCCAGTATCTGTCGAATACAAAAAATCTGGTCAATTATAGTCGACATATTACGCATAAAACCGCACTGATGATCCCCATTAATTTAATCTAAGTAAGGAGTTAATCTTCTCTAAAGAATAGTGGACAAAATTTTGTATGAAGTAAACAAAAGTGAAATTCCTCGAAAGTTACTGCAGAATGTCTTTTCCCCTTTTATAAAGATAGGTACAATTATGGACTCCTTTCATTATTCTGGTACAATGTCTTTTTCCAAAATAGTTAATACAAGCATATAAATTTCGCTAGATAATGCGCTACCGTCCTCTTGTATTAATTCTGCCGGAATTTGATCTATAGCTGAAGACTAGTACTTTTTCAGGTTTTTTATTGCAGTTTCGACTTTAGAAAGTGTGAGTTCGAATATAAATGACTCAGCAGATTCTATTTGAATTTCGTCCCATTAATTTCTATTTGGCCTATGTACATTTTAGTAGTAGCCCAAAATAGTTTTTCCATCAGTTCTTGATGGAATGAGTTTCCGAACCCTATTAAATAAAAATGTAACAATTACGGATAATGCCTTTTTTAATTAAATAATGTTATGTTTTAAGTTCAGTCTTCAGACCCGCAAGAAAATGACTTGTGTTACCTCAATTTTGTATTATTATTATTATCATTATTATTATTATTATTATTATTATTATTATTATTATTATTATTATTATCATTGTTTGTAAAGCTCATAACAAAATTATTTCAGACAATAATAATGAAACGTATTATCGTGCCTACATGGCGTTAAAAACTGAATTATTTCCTTAATTGTGAGATATTAAGTAGGCTATATGCTGGAATCGTCTTTAATTTGCTAACTGATACAACATGGTTAATGTTTTATGAATACATATCTAACAAAGTTTGAGAATCTACTTTTATTTCATGATAGAATTTAGAAACATTTTACATTCAAGCAGACTATTATGTGACAGATGTCGGCCCCCACAAATGCATTGTAGCGGCGTTGCCACATTCAGTGCGGTGGCCTTTCATCAAGTAGGCCGTGCGTCGACGAAAGGAAGAAAATTTTGCACCCGAGCCACTGGTTTCGCCGCCAGACGCGCTAGCCGTTCATAGGTATGTTGAGTAGTCTGTGTACCATTATTCGGAATGCAGCTCGTTTGTGTTGTGTTGGGTGGTTGGATGTGTTGTGCTGCATACCAATGAATCAACAGGTTTACAACGAATAGCTAAACACAATCAAATACATAGCACAAGAAAACGGATACAACCCTTACATAATAAACAACATAATACGTAAGACAAAACATAATCACAAAAAACATAAGAATACAACACAAACACAAGAACACAAAAAATACATCACATTAACATACGAAAACAAAAACACACACAAAATTGCAACCTCATTTAAAAAATTAAATTACAACATCGCATACAGAACAAATAACACTCTACAAAAATATCTCAACACAAACACAAACACAAACAAACAAATACAACCACACAGGCGTATACAAACTCAAATGTAACACCTGCAACAACTTCTACATAGGACAGACAGGCAGATCATTTCAAACACGTTAGAAAGAACATATCATAGCCATAACAAAATTAAAAAACACCTCCACATATGCAGAACACATCAGAAATGCTAACCACACCCACAGAGACATCAACATAGACATGGAAATACTACACATCCTACCAAAAAGCCAGAAACTAAACAAACTAGAACAATATGAAATATACAGACACACGAAAACGCACCCCAACGAAATTCTCAACACACAACTCAATTTCAGAACACACACACTCTTTGACTCCACATTATACCACACGAACACACCCTCACAGGAAACAAAACAAGAGGCGCCAAGACCAACAACGACCAGTTCTGAGGATGACCCATAAATAGATCGAAACATGTAAACAAGGTACGTTAGAATTTAACACAAGAAAGTCTTATCATACATATTCCGAAGTAATAGAATGGTTAAAGTTGTGTAATCAAGATGTATAACGAAAACTATTATAGAATCGGTCATTTATTGAGAGAGCGAAAAAGCTTCTCTTTCCAGAACCATTGGAAATAGAACAAATTTAAGCAAATTACATTTAATTTAAATTATTCTTTTGCAAACCAAATAAAATTTTATACTATTATTGATTATATATAAAAATGAAAAAAAAAAGAGATCCAAATAAAGAAAACACACCTATTAGAATGGAATAATGCCATTTACTCATGGTTAATTTTTTTTTTCACACTTTGTAAGTCAAAATAGAAATATAAATATGTTTTCAATTACAGCATATTCCAATGTTTTTCTAGTGACATATTTCTTGGCTGCAAGTCAAGAGTAGGAGATTTAAATTATGTATCCTTAGTGGCTCTTTCTTTATCAGCAGATTTTTCAATTACAGAATTGTCTTTTCTGGCTATATGAGAGTAAAAATCATCTTGCAATTTCTAGGTTTTTCATAAACCGTACGTGTTATGCA
Source organism: Periplaneta americana (assembly GCF_040183065.1). Taxonomy (NCBI): domain Eukaryota; kingdom Metazoa; phylum Arthropoda; class Insecta; order Blattodea; family Blattidae; genus Periplaneta; species Periplaneta americana. The sequence goes on from NC_091124.1 coordinate 129,269,418, forward strand.
CCGGTCTTTTTTTAGGCTTGAAAAAATACAAATTGAAGTAATTGCAAAACATTAATCGATAAGTGACGAGGCTAATTGGTGCAACAGTTTTACTCAAGCACTCTTCTGTGTAAGCTAACTGGTGCAGCATTTTTACTAAAGCATTCTTCTTTGTAAGCTAACTGGTGCAACATTTTTACTAAAGCATTCTCCTTTGTAAACTTAATGGTGCAACATTTTTACTCGAGCACTTGTCTTTGTAAGGAAAATGTATTTTTTAAATATCCAGATTTAAATCCAAACATTTACGTTGGGGTGATTTTCTGGTCTTGTGACTTGAGACAGCAAGGAAACTATTTGTATGAATGTATAACAGCGTCAATGTTTTGATGCTTAGTTTTATTTTTGGGGGGTATTTTTTTCTTTGTCTGTCACTGTTACTAAAATTCTCATTTTTACCGCTCCCCAAAACGTTTTATAGTAATTACTGATATGTATTTTGAATTGCACAGTCTTGCAAATTAATTGTCGGCACATTCTGATATTCTCTCCATTCATCGGAAATAATATTGCTTGGAAATTGCACGTTGATTTGCTCTATAATTGTAGAGTCTACGCTCTTTAGGTATATCAATGACTACGTTATTTAAATTGAAATTATTTTGTCTGTCACAATTTAGCTCTCAGAATGTTTGCAGTTTTTATTTCTTTGTTCTGAAATTTTATCAAAGCAGCCGTAAATTCATTTTGTGCAGTCAACAATTTTAGGGACTTTTGGTTAATGCGGTTTACCTCCTTTAGATGTATAATCTTGTATTTTGTCTTTCTGAACCATCACCAGAGAGAGACATGTTGCTCACCTTCTGTTTCTACCACCACCTCTTCGTCACCTAAATACTCTTTTGGTGGGGTTTCAAGTGAACCTTTGATAGAGTTCCCACTTATTCATATGAAACAATAAAATAATAATAATAATAATAATAATAATAATGATAATAATAATAATAATATTAGTAAATCCAAAAATCCAACTTGAAACAATATTACCATCTTCTTGCCTCTTTAAACCACTGCTAATCGAGTTATTAACCATACAAAACAATAAAATAATAATAATAATAATAATAATAATAATAATAATAATAATAATAATAATAATAATAATAATAATAATAATTCACCTTGAAGCAACATTATCATCTTCTTGCCTCTTTAAACCACTGCAAATCGAGTTATTATCTAATAAACAGTAAAATAATATGCACACGCATGATTTTGCTACAATCACAAATGAAAATGGACATAAATAACAAGATATTTGATGCAAATTTCCACTTTTGCAACCCAAAACCTTTTCAGGATAACCAATAATTAGTTACATGAAAAAAATAGTCAAGTGTTAAATGTAAGGTTTGATTTCAACTGCTTAAAACAAGACGGAAATTGACAGATGAAACCCACTAACGGACTTAGTGTGTTGCACCTGTTTATTTTCGTTCATTTTGCACTTAATGAAAATTGAAATTATTGATTACTTTATAAAGAATTATAGATACGACATAATGGACTTCACTAGACGAAATATCACGAAATTTTACGTAAGGAACATCCAAAACCTGAAATTACTAAAAGACTGACTTAGTGTGGTTCACCTGTAGGCCGATGATATTATTCATATTTTAACTTTGGTACCTTATACGGAGAAATGCTGTAAATATTAGCAGAGTATTTATTGCTCAGAAACGAGTTATTGGAACGATTTTGTTATTAAAAGTACAATACCTTGTAATATTTATTTTATTTTTAGGAATACAAAATATTGGCTTTTCTTCGTATAGCCTATACTTCTCATTATACATGTTTAATGCTGTTTAAGCGTGACGAAACTGAATATAATAAAATATTACGAGCAAATTGTCATACTTACAGTACACGTAATGCAGTAATTGTACGAACAGAAAGTCACAGACAGAAGTAATATGATATGCCTCATTATTGTAGTACTTTATTGTTTAATAAGTTAAAATCTAAAGAGTTGGCCACGGTAATTGCGGGTGATTTAAACTGATTTCGTACAGGTGTATTGAATTAAATTTAATTAATAATTTTATTGAGAGATTGAGAGTGACTTCAATTTTGTATTCTTAAGAAGTCTTAATTACTTTTTAGTGTTTGCGTGTATTTAATTTTTAATAAGTAATTCATTATGGCGTGCGTTTGAGTGAAGTAGACGTCAGCAATATGTATACAAATGATTATTATTTAAACTTGCTAGTATAATAACATATTATTGAGATATTTTTACATGCCAATAACGTTATACTTACTGATTATTCGTATTATTTACAGTAATATTTAGTCTATTGACAGTGATTTTGGTTTCCGAATGTGGATTAACATAGATGTTACAATGTTGGATTGTATTGATTGAATATGACGTCTCTAAATAAATAAAACCACACTAAACTTGAAAAAGTAATTATCCAATGAGACAGGTGATAATATAAATTATCATATCCTTGTTGGCTGCATTAGAACAGCCATTTTCCACGGGTTATTGCATAACCGACATAAATTATGAAGAACTTCGAGTCAGGAAATAATACTGCAATAAATGAGGAAATAATAAGAGTCAATAAAATAGTCGTATTAATATAAATGATGGTGATTATGATGCTTATAGTACAATAATGATAATAATAATAAGTTTAATGTCGTGTTGGCGTGCCTGGGTAAAACCCAGGAAAGGAAAGAGGATCGTAGCTATAAGGATTTTTGGTTGCCTTTCACAATAATACCAAATAAGAACCGTGATAATTATAACAATTTAATAAAGAACAAAGTAGAGAGAGATAATATAATATAAATATACAGATTACGAACAATAACTCCAAGTATCCCTGGATATGGGATTTCAACAATATTAAAGAATAGATAATAAATCTAATAACAATATAATTTGGAGAGAGGGGGGAAGAGAGAAAACTAATATCTAAGATAGAAATGGATATGAGAGATATTACTATATGACAAAGATGATCGGATGCCCATGAAAATACAATCCTGAATAAACTCGGGCTCTAGTAACCGCGATAAAGTTCAATAGTCCAACCTTTAGCTGAGCTGAGTTTCAAACCCATGCAGAACACGTCATCATGAAGTGACACACTATCTCCGTTACTGACGTGGCGACGTCATGGAAACTTCACTGTCGGCTTAGGTACATTAACCGTCCCTCGTAATGTAGAATATGATGATAGCAGCACCGTGAAAGCTGAAACAGACCACCCCTAGGTCTGTATAACGATGATGCACAAACGGTGTTCCAAGGATGGCTCGTAGCACACAATCAAAGTCATTCCTATTCGAACCATTGGTCACACTCGACCGCCTCAATCACGAAGTTTCAGCCAGTGTTGCCAGATCTTGAAAAAATATTTCCGGAGGTCGTAATGAAAAAATCCGGAGATTTGTCCACAATTTCCGGAGGCACTTTTGAAAATCACATAAAATATTATTATAACCTTCTAACTATTACAATACATGAACCTATAATAAAAAGATTTCTACTTTAATTTTTCTACTCACCAATTTGATTTAGTAGTCACCACCTTCCTCTCATAGATGTTTCTCCAGACCAAATATGTTCGTTTTTATGCGTTACATATTTTATATTTAGGGAAGCATTAGTAGTCAAGTTATAAAATATTAACAAAACTTTAACTATATAATGTTCATCTACCAGTTTTAATGTATGCCAGAGGTTGGTTTTTCTAAAAAAATAAATAATTTCCTACATTAAAAAATCCGGAGATTACAACTTTATTTCCTATTTTTCCGGGAAGTTAAAAAATTCCGAAGATTTCCGGCAATTTCCGGAGACCTGGCAACACTGGTTTCAGCGGAGGTCGGAGATTGGCCGTTGTCTCTCTTTGTGTCGTGGCTCGCTCAAGTCCCCTCTCTAACTCCTGTCCGCCCGGACTCCCCGAGTCCTCTCTCGAACTGCTGTCCGCCCGGACTCCCTCGAGTTCTCTCTAGACCTGCTGTCCGCCCGGTCTCCCAGCCGAGCGTCAGCCCCTCTGTCTCATTCCTCCAATCAGCGGAGGAGAAGATAGGGGTAAGTTAACAAGGAATAAAACAAACAGTATAGCCACCATAAAAGAAAAAATAGTCCGCAGCATAACTACATCACACAAATAATAATGAAGTTGAACATAAAATAATCATAAATATGTCTAAAGCATGAACATGTTATTGTGCAGCATGGTTTGCTGAATTTAATAATAATTCAGAAACAATAAAATTCAAATTGCAATCATTAACATCCCAGTGTGACGTCAGCATGCACAGACCAACGCATTTGTGTCAGCGTCCACACATACTGCAACTGGAGAGATCTGGATCCTTTGTTGCGCAGAAAAACCGACAAGCGATGATCGAAGCGCGCCTCGGTCCGCAACGCTCGGTCATAACGTCTGTCTCGGACGCTAGCTCCTCCCAAGCATCGTTCCTTCAACTTTTGTTAAAATTCCTTGGGGTGTTTTGCATTTCACAAAATTTCTCTACCTCTGTATAATTTTATAAAGTGCAACGTGTTTTGCTCGGTCCATTCCATGTTTACTCCCCATACAGACAGACCAATGGGTGTTGATTGATTGATTAATGTGAATTATACGCTAGCAGGTGGGGTATCCTTCCTTGGCCCTGCAGGTAAGGTACCATCATCTATTGAGGAGCCCGAATAGAACCTAGAGCCCCAAGCCCTTAGAACCTAGATTAACATCGGAAACCCGTACTTGCCATAAGTATAGTGGTTGAATCATTTTGCGCACATATTGCGAGTTAAAAGGTTTCATGGGTTAGATGAGGGAATAGCTAAGCGACATAAGGCCGAGGAATGCGACAAGGTTAGAGTGGGTTAGACGAGGGGATAAATAATGTGAGAGGAGACATACTACGTACGGACTAAAACCTCACTTGCATTTTGTTTTATTTCAATATGGTCGAGTGTGCTTTTCGCTTTGCTAGTGATCTTTTTTTGTTGTGATTTATTTTACGATACTTTATCAACATCTATGGTTATCCGCTATTTTCAATTCTGTAAAATTGAATGAAACTATAATCCCATTCAGTCCCTCTGTTAAATATCTAGGTGTGTAAATGGACGAGGGTCTCAAGTGGAATGTCCAAGTCAAACAAACCATGCAAGACCGTCTTCTCCATCCTACATTCATTAAATCGACTGAAAAATTGTCTACCCTGTCAATTAAAAAGAATTCTTATACAAACATTGGTGCTGCCACATTTTGACTATTGCGACATTCTACTAACAGATTTAAATTCTTATTTAGCCCAAACATTGCAGCGTGTTCATAATGCCTGCATACGTTTCATTTGCAACATCTACAAATACGACCACATTACACCTTCCCTTGAAACGCTACAATGGGTAAGATTACAGGACCGAAGTTATATCCATTCACTAATTTTCCTATATTGCATCATCAATACATCTTCGCCTAACTATCTCTCGGTTCGTTTTAATTTCTTGTCCTCTTATTACAGCCTGGGTACTCGTTCTAAAAATGACCCTTTATTATCTATGCCTTACCATAAAACAGCTCACTATTATTCCTCTCTCACAGTATCAGCAATTCGTTTCTGGAACTCCCTAAAACACGTGACCAGTATTCATGCTCAATTCTCCTTTGTGTGTTTGTGTGTATATATGTAATTTTCCTCAGTGTTGTATAGTTATAATTTACATTTGAATTTGTTATTCTTGTAATTTGTAATAATGGTTCAATTACCGCTTGCATAATCATTTAGTGTAATTCTAGCCTTATATTATTTTGTAATTATTATTTAGAATGTTCGTATTATTTTATTCAACTTGTGCTTGTAAGACTATATACACTTTTTTTTTTCTATTTTTTTTTAAATATTTGTATGTAAAATTGTATCAGCTTCTTTTGTTTCTGGCTAAGTGGAATAGGAAGCCTGATAGCCTTAACTTCATCAGAATAAATAAGTATTATTATTATTATTATTATTATTATTATTATTATTATTATTATTATTATTATTATTATTATTATTATTATCTAGTTTCCGATTGATATGAAGGTGGTAATGTCATCGAAATGAGTCCAGGGTCTAGTGCCGGGAGTTATCAAGCAATTGCTCTTAATAGGTTGACATAAAGTCCCGGAAAAAACCTCAAACAGGTATCTTGTCCCAATTCCAAACAGGATTTGAACCCGTTCCCGCCCGTTTCAAGGTCAGGCAAGCTAACCGTTATTCCACAGCGTTGGACGCTAGTGATGTTTCTAGTCGCTCATGTCTCTGATGATAATTCTTTCGTAAAATTTATAAGCAATGTTATTAAAACAATAATTAATTTATGGCAGCTCGACGTTTCTTTCGTAAAGGCGAACCATTTTCTTTGAACCAAAAATACAACGCCAATGCGGTAATAATTACGTGGCCTAGCCTAGCTAGCGCTTGACGACGATTGCCCCGAAATTTGATTTCGTCGATTTCAGTGATATTCCCTAATTCTCATCATATTTCTCCTTCATTTCGCTGTGATAACCTGATACATCTTACTAAATCTATATTTTCTCTCATGTGCATTCAAAGAACTGCCGTTATACTCCGTAAACTTTGCATTTGAAATAATGCTTAAAGAACATAGTTGGGAATTTTACTAGCTAAATTTCGATTGTCTCTTGTTTTATTTATTTCGGTACGGCCAGGTCGCTAGTGGCGAGCACAGTCGGCGCTGCTGTGTGGTCCGTCTTATCCAGTTGTTCCGAGAGATGAAATAAAGGAGAAGATAAGTGTTGGAAAGAAAGAGAGAAACAGAGTACCCCGAGAAACCCCCTATTTAACGTCTATTTTTCATTCAGGACACGTTTGAGGTGTACGAACGCCAGAGAGCATTGAACGAGTAAAAGTGGCTGTTACGAGGAGTCTACATCGATCAGCTAGACGACAGGCTATAGCACTGCGACTTTCAGAACGTTCTGTGCGCCGAATATTGCATTCAGATCTTACGTTTCATCCATATAAACTTATGATTATTCAGGAATTGACATATGACCAACGCATGAGATTCGCCGAGAGAATGGTGAAAATTTAGGCTGACGAATTTATGTTCATGGGTGGCGAGGCACATTTCCATTTAAATGGTTATGTTAATAAACAGAACATTAGATACTGGCCCTCGAAAATCCTAACGAACTACACGAGCGTCCGCTTCACTATGCAAAAGTTACAGTTTGGTGTGCTGTGTCTAGATACTGTGTCATAGGCCCGTATTTTTTTTTTTGAGGAGAACGAGAACACTGTGACAGTGAATAGTGAACGCTACGTCGAAATGTTGAGAGCATTTCTTCAACCAGAATTGCGTAGGCGTCTTCGTGGGGTAGAGAAATTGTTTGGTTTCAGCAAGATGGTGCCTCGACACATACGGGAGAAAATTCAATGACAATTCTGCGCCCCATGTTTCCAGAGCACATCATTTCTCGACGTGGCGACATTCCTTGGCCTCCCCGCTCGCCTGACCTTACCGTCTGCAATTACTTTCTGTGGGGTTAACTGAAGTCCAAAGTGTAGGTAAACAGGCCCCATAAAACTGATAACCTGAAGATTGCCATTGTCGAGGAAATCGCCAACATTGATGGCTAAATGTTGCGACACGCAACTTCAGAGAAAGACTTGAAGAGTCCATAGAGAGAGACGGACACCATTTGAAGGACATAATTTTCAAGACAATCTAAATGCATGTCAACAAATTGACATACATAGCCAGCTTTTTTTTGGCAGTAATAGATTTGTTCTAATAGACGTAACTACTGAGTTACTTCCATTTGAAAATCGTCCATTCCCCTGCCGGACCTTGTATTAATCTAATAATGATTCTTGTTGTATTTGTCATGGTACTTATCGTGGTTTTGGTCCTTATCATGGTTCTTTTGTAGTCGTGAACCATCGTAGTCGTTATTGTAATCCTTGTCGTGGTGCTTTCCGTTATCCATGTCTTCGCCATTATCGTAGTCATTGTCGTCTTTCTCGTGATTCTTGTCGTCATTTCGTTTTGCTTTTGTTGTGGTCCTAATCATGGTCCTTGTTGTCTTTGTCATGGTTCTAATTGTGGCCTTGGTGCTTGTCGTAATGCTTGTCATGGTCCTTGTTGTGTTCATGTCGTAGTCCTGAATGTTATCCGTATCGTGCTGCATGTCCTGATCCTTACTGCGGTCGTTGTTATTCTTGTCTTTCTGTTCGTCAATGTCGTGGTCATATAATGGTCGTTCTTTCTTTGTCATAATATTTATCGTGGTCATTATAGTTGTCGAAGCCATGGTGTCTTATTGCGATCATTGTCTTGGTGAATGTCGTGATCCATGCAATGATATTTATCGTGGTCCATGTCATGATATTTATCATGATCCTTGTCCTTACCGAAGTACTTATAGTGGTCCTTTATGTAATTCCCATGGTATTTATCGTGGCCATTGTTGTCGCTGTTGTGGTTATTCTCTGCTATGTTGAGGTCCTTATCACAGTGCTTGTGGCCATTGTAATGGTCTTTTTCGATCTTGTTTTTGTGATGCTCCCTATCTAGGCCTTGGTCGTTATCGTGGTTCATGTCGTTATTCTTTATAGTTGTTTTGGTTTTTTTCCATGTCACGTCCTTATATTGGTCCTAGTTGTCTGTAGCATGGTCCTTACAGTGATAATTGTTGCATTTGTCATTTTTTAACGTTAACTTGTTTTTTTTTTCCGTGTTTCTAATTATCATTGTAATATTCGATACCGTTCTTTCTGTCTTTGTCATGGTCCTTATCGTGGTCTATGTCGCGATTCTTATTGTGGTTCTTGTCTTCGTTCATGTCACGCTTCTTACATTGATTCATGTTGTTTCTGGCATAGTCCTTATTGTGATCCTCATTCTCTTTGTCATATTTTTTATCATGATCATTGTTGTCTTTGTCGTGATCTTTGTTGTCATTCTAATAGCCCTTATCTTTCCCCTTGTCTGTGTCATAGTCTTGGTCCTTATCGTAGTTCTTGTCGTGATCCTTATCGTAGTCAGTGTCGCGGTCCTTAAAGTGGTTCATGTTATGATTCTTACCATCTTGAACCTTGTGGTGTGTGTAGTGGCCCATGTCGTGATCGTTACCATACTCGTATTTATCCTTATCATGATTCTTATATTGGTCCGTTTTCTTCTTCGCATAGTCCTTATCGCTGTCTTGGTCTTTATGAACCTTATCGTAATGTTTGTCATGGTGTTTACCGTGATCCTTGTCGTAGTGTTTGTCGTGGCCCATGTCGTGGTTCTTATCGTGGTCCTTGTCTTTGTTTTGTTGTTGCTATGGTTCTTAACATCGTCCTTGTCTTTGGCGATGTCCTTATGGTGATTATTCCATGGTCTATGTCATGGTCCTTATCGTGATCTTCTAATGATCCTTGATCCTTGTTGTCTCAGCCATGGCCATTATCGTGGTTACTGTTATCTTTGGTTGTTTGTTATCGTAATCCTTGTTTTTGTTGTGGTCCTTATCGTGGTATTTGTTGTCTTTGTTATAATACTTATTATGATCTTGATACTTATCATGGTCGTGAACTTTATCTTGGTCTATTTCGTAATTATTATCCTGGCCCTTGTCTTTATCCATATCGTGTTTCTTATATTGGTTCTTGTTTTCCCTGTCATTGTACTTATCGTGATCCTTGTCGTGGTCATTGTTGTCTTTGACATGTCCCTTATCGTGATATTTGTTGTCTTTATTGTCGTCATTGGTGGCATTGTAATAGTTCTTATCGTTCTCCTTGCTACTTTTGCCATGGGCCTTATTAGATATTTGTTGTCTTTGTCTTGATCCTTATCTTGGTAAATTTCGAAGTCCGTATCGCGGTCCATGGCTTCATATTTATCGTAATCCTTGTCGTGGTGTTTATCGTGTTTCTTGTCGTAGTATATTATCATGGTCCTGATTTTGAACCTTATCCCTGTCCTCGTTTTCTTTCTAATGGTTTTTTTCGTGGTCCTGGCCCCTTTAATACGGTGGTCTATGTTGTGGTATAATCCTTCTCGTGGTGTTTGTCGTGTTTCTTGAATGTTACCATGGTCCTGATCTATGTCCTTGTCGTGGTCCTTGTTGTCTTTGTCGTGGTCCTTGCAATGTTCCTTGCTGTCTTTGCCATATGTCTACATTTGTCATTTCAAAATTAATATTGTTTTTCCACTTCGGCGAATGACTTTCGTGTTACATGGTATATTTCAATCTTTCATGAAAGGTAAACGACCAAGGACGTAAAGAGAGGCCTACACCAGAAAAAAACACACAACTGATAACATTTTACACTGGTGTGTACTTTGGAGTATGATGAAAATTGGCCTACGCATTCACGATCAGAAGTCTTCCTGGCTACGTCGATATCGAGTGAACCGCGCTGTAGAACTTCAACTTTCGGCGACCAAGAGGCGTCTCATTATTTTTTGGGGGAACTACATGCACAGTATCAGTGCGAGAACTTAAGTACTCCTTTTTTGGCGTATATCGTACAATGTATACTATGGATGCTTTTTCTGGAAAGTGTGATACTTGTAGAAGGGTTGTATCGAAAGTTTTTGCATGTATTAATTGTAATTTCTGTTTTCATTGGAAGTGTATAGATGTAGATCGTAATAATTTCGTTGAAAATGATACTTGGGAATGTAGTAATAATTGTATGTAGCAATGATAGAAAGCTGCGCAATCAACTGTACAGAGTCAGAACTCTAGAATTGCAATTGTATTGTATGAGGCAGCGGTTCCCAAACTTTTTCAGCCACGGAGCCCTTTTTGAAGCAAAAGTTTCTCGTGGAGCCCCAAGAAATGTTTATTTTTTAGTTTTATCTGTCTACGTTCTATGAAGCATATTTCACACGATACATAAACGGAAGTATGAATATATATATAAAGGAAACAGTAGTAAAAAAGTACTGGATATAATTCATTTAAATTTACAAAATGATATTAACATGTAGTTAAAAAATGTTACAATATTACATGTACACCCAAACTTAATGTGAAGAATGTCCCTGTTTCTTGCGACAGAGTTTGTCAACGTCCGGTGTCATAGAAGTCAATTGAAGACGTATATCGTCTTCTGTGTCCAAACAAGTTCGATATTATGTTATTGTAGCCGTGTACCTCGAAAAGGTCGTTTGACTGAGGTACACAGTAAGCTACCAAAAGGCAGTGAGAGAAATTTAGCTTTTGAACTTAATATCAAAAGATCCTCCCCTAACTTAGCCCAAAATGGTTTGCTTTTAAATGATGCCTGACAGTGGCTGTTCGAAACATGTCTATAAGGACCTCATATCTGAAGCAGTGAGGGCTGCTGGTTTTGACATCACTGGAAATGGATCTACAATCTACTCATATTTCTTTAGAATCGATTCCTGAGTGTCCCTTGGAAAGTATGAATTCATATTTTGAAGCAAATTTTCAAAGTGTTCTTTCATTATTGCTATGAATGAGACATTCATTGTTATATTATTTTCTTTTATCAAGTTCGAAGTCAATGAGAAATGTAAGATCCTTATTGTCGACGCTTTCTATGTAGAACGCTATCTTTTTCTTCAGTGCGACAATTTCGTCATCAGCATCGAATATAGTCTTCCGTTTACCTTGTATGTATGTGCTGAATTCATTTTTGAAAAATGTCTGCCAAGTAACATAATTTGTACAACCATTCTGATCATTCAAATAATCTGCTAGTAAACTGTTCTGGTAATTCAAAAGTGAAGAAACTTCCGTTCGAAGTTCATGTAATCGGGACAACTCTTTACCGAGCGACAACCATCGCACTTCTGTGTGTAAATATTACTAACAATGACTTGTGTATACTACCCATATCTTCACACAGGATTTTAAATAGTCTACACTGCGAAAGTCGTGCCTTAACAAAGTTGATAATTTTGACGGCGTTGTCTAGTACCTGCTCCCGTCTTAGCCCAAACTCATTACAGATGTACAAATTGTTTATAGATGACTAAATAATGTTAATTATAACCTATAGAAGTCTTGTTTATTGAGAATTCATAGAAAATCATATTTACAAACGGACTGTAGGGGTGTCACGTGTAGGTGATATTGGGCAATAAATCTTATTGACACATTTAATGACTTCAATATCATATTTTATTCAGTGGAGAATATTTAAAATAGCATATATGTAATAATACTACTGGATGAGACTGAATCGCTGGCTGGATGTCTGTATGGATCTTTCCCATAGAGACCACAACATACTTGCAAGATATTTCGCCGGAATTCACAATAGGTCAAGTCTTTTTGTATTGCATCTCTTCTTGATACCAACCACGCATTATGACAGTCTGCATCGAGATCAAATGCAAAAAGTGGGTACTACCATTTCGTTCCATGAAAGCTCACTTTCAAAGAATGAACATTTTCGTCAAATCTATCTACTCCTCCCATGTATTTGATGTACTATTCAATAACCGAAGGGCAATCCACTTGAATTTTGCTTCGTTTTCCTGCAATAACACTGACTCGATCTGCTTTCAAAATTGGAGTTACATTGTGGCAGTTTGAAGCAAGAGTGACAATATTATTATCATGCCATCGAACAACAGCATCATCCTGTGTTACAGCGAAAGATATTGCACCACGATTGCGCTTTTTCATGTGCTTAGCATCATTCTTCAACCACACACTTCCCCATGGGGTTTTCTCTAATGATTCCTGTTCCTCCATTTGTGTTCAGTAAGAACTGACAACAACTTGAGACTTGTGAAGAAATTGTCAAAGTAAAGTCTAAGGTGAAAAAGCTGCCGGTAATCTGTTTTAAAGTTCCAACACAACAGCAGTTACTAACCCATATTCTGCTTGGCCTGTTTAGCTCGTTGGTACGGTTCAAACCCAGCGATATAGCCTAGACGTGTAGCTGCTGACCATAGTTTATATCCAGAACGCAATGGCTTTCCATGAATATGCTGATTGGCACTATGTCTCCCATAATAGAGAACCATTGTTTCATGAATAGATTTGTGACTCGACCATAGCTTTTCAAACTGTTGGCCAAAATTATCATTTAGAATCTCGAAGTATCTTCGGACTTTACCAAATTCATCGTTAGGAGGAAGATTGAAATTGTCCGAAAGATGTAAATATTTATGGATTTCTGTAAACCTACTTCTCCTCATGGTACTGAATACAAGTTCATTGTGTACATCTGATTTTGTTTCGAAAAACATTGTTATGCTTTGGGGAGACATGTAGCCCGTCAGTAAGAGAATGGCAATGTAAACATTTTATGTCATTTTTGTCCAATTCAATAGAATGATTTCTTTGGAGGGCATACAATTTTGACATTTTACACATGACAGCGAGTATTTCTTCACTGAACAGGAGCTCGAAACATTAGACAGGAGTAAGTTTTGATTCATTATAATCTGTAAATGTTTCATCTACGTCGCCTCTTCCAGATTTACAAGTAATGATTTCTTCTTTGTCAGACCACTCTTTATTACGAAAAGAAATATTAGAAGTATATTATTTTGTTTTTTTTTTTCTCTGCTGAAGTCTGACTAATACTAGAAATAGATTGTCTTTCATCGCGAGAAATGTTAGAATAACACTGTGTTCTTTCGTAGACCAAAATTATTTCTTCCATGTATATTCATATCTGAATTCGGGAGTTTGTTTTTGTCTGTTAAAACTTGAATGTTCATTTCCTCGATATAAGAATTGGACATTGTTTTCTCGTCAATTGTTGATGGTCTCGGGTTATTTCCTTCATCATTATCTATTAGTACGTCATTGGCAGAAGTAACGTTGACTTCAAATGTAGATCGGAGTATTCTTCCTTGAAGATGGTTGATGTCACTGGTTGTTTCGTCACCACTTTCCTCATCGATAACTGGTCCATCAGCAGGTGGAAATTTGGTAATATCACTTACAGGCGATGCTCCAACTGTATCTTCGTCCATCATCTCCAGTATTTCATACACAGTCAGACTATATAAGAATAATAAGTAACATAACTATACTAATATAATGAGATCGGACGTTTAATGTATCTGACCAATGTCACCTGGAGGTGGCATGTCACTTTGTAGTCCCTATATACACTATATGCACCTTTTTTTACTTGTTTCTGAAAATTGCATATAAAATATCAATAGTTTAGTAATGTATATATGGAAACAAAAATAAAACTACTTAACTCTTAGTTCTATTTTCACAAGCCATTATGTCAAGTGCGCACAAAGTTGAGATTCTTCTACATCCACGCTGATGTTTTCTTCTCTACTACTGCAGATTTACGAGCTAGTCGCCAAAAATGGTTGAAATTCAGTTACCAGATGTCTATTAAGGCATTGTCGACGGCGATTTATGTTTAAATATATTTATTGGTAATTTTGGACAGCTTGTTAAGGAGTGTCACCTGTAGGTGACATTGGGACATCACGAGTTTAAGCAGGCATTTTTTCGTTGCGAGGACGTGTTGGTGTAGTACACAGTGACTACTTGTTCAGTTCTTAAAACTTTCTTGATCCTTATAACAGCGCCAGCAACAGGACCTACCATGGCCTTTGCGCCATCTGTGTACACGTCAATGCAATTGTCCCCACAGTATCGAGATTTCAATGAAGAAGAAACAATTTCAGTACCGCTTGTAGAGGATGGCAATGGCTGCAGAACAAAATATTTCATGAAATAACCTGAAAATTCATCCCACACAAACATAATTAACATAGCTAATCCGGCAACGATCGTGGATTTGTCAAGTTGTAACGAAAATTTAGTTTAATGATACGGGAAATCATGATATTTTTACGTCTTTTCATAGATTCTGGTTTCGATTATGCACAATGTTATTTGATAAGGGCACACTGGAAATCAAGTTTGCAGTTTTCTCGTCCACCATGCACTTCACTACCTTCACTGATAGTGATTCTATAAGAGTTTCAGCAAGGGTGAGGTTTACCAGCAAGAGCTTGGTCATGACTAATCAAGTACGACGTTTTCAGTGCTTTCTCGTTGTTTGTTTTTACACGAGGTAAAATTTTGTCTGAACTGCATGGAGTTCGTCACTTTTTCTTTCGAAGTAATCTGCAGTTTTATTTGTGAAATTTTGAATTGAGAAATGCCGTCTAAGCTTGGCAGGGAACATAGAACTATTGGGAAAAACTTTGTTACATATCACACACTGTGGACGTTCATCAGCAAACTCAGTGAATCCCATGTCCAAATATAAATCACAATACTTTCGTTTGTTACTTTCAATACCTTTACATTAGGCATCGCAGACTCTGAGACAGGATCATGTTCAACATGTTCCGAACTCAATTCCCAGGAATTCGCACTATCTTCTTTGAAAGCTGTTGTTATCTCCCTTTGACTGAGCACTGGTTGATGGCCAATGACTCTCAGGTCTTAGGAAGCCCGTCTTACGCCACAGTTTCGGTTCAACGAAAGTTTAGCTAACACATCTGCTATCAAATTAACATGCAGGTATACAGTATATATACTGTATATATATGTATATATATATTTTTTTTGAGGTAACATAACAGTCAATAGATTGTAGATTCCACGTACCATGAATAACAATCGCTGCATACACAGTATATAAAAAATAAAATAAATTTCGAGAATCATTGAGTACTTGGCAAGCAAGAAAGATCGAGATAGTTCCAGTGACGAGTAGATATAATATTAATGCTTCCATGTAGCAAGAAGAACGCAAACTACTTTCTCAGAAAGTATTTTTCGCTTGATGGAGGGAGTTTCCGTTTTTCCCGCTAGAGACTAGATGGAATTAGCAATTTTTGTCATCTTCATAACTTCCGCGGACGGAGCCCCTGAGAATCATTCGCGGAGCCCTTAGGGCTCCGCGGAGCACACTTTGGGAACCGCTGGTATGAGGCAAAGTGTGAACTTAGTAAATTGAAAGCTTTGAAGAAAAGCATTAATGTTACGAATAAGGGGGGATCAGACAAATTGATGAAACCGAAGAATTCCAATTCTAGGAGTAGACGTTTCTCTTGTGGGGTGGGTAATGTTTGAAATAGTCAAAACTTGCTAATAAATAAAGAGGCCAAGGAATCCATATGGGTAATTAGTGATTGCCTGAAATTCTGACTTCACTTACGCATTTAATAACATTATACAAATACAATGTAAACACACAATCTGAAGCCAGGTTTTAAGCCATAAACATAAATAAGTTATGCACTTACAGTAGTACGCTAGATAACAAATCACAATCATAATAAACAAATCTGGAAATGGTACTTCATATAACTCTTACAACCTTTTGAGTGACCTATTAAAATCCTGTAAAACCCATACCTAAACAATACGTATAATCCTAAGCCAATTAAGACAGAAATTCCAAACACAACTCCCAAAAACTAACCATAAAAGATAAATTACACAGTCCCAAACAGACAATCTAACCAATTAAAACCAAACCGAAATAACCAAACCAGCGCAGTAGTCCCGAATATGGAGAGAGAACCCGACATAAACACGCCATTAAAATGTGAACTTCATTCGAGTAGAAGTTCATGCGTTGGGATAACACAGTCCAGTTACCTCAGTCCGTCACTTACAGGCAGGATGGTTGACTAGCCAATATTATGGCATAAGCAGTAGTGAGGATGTTAATCGCCAGTTCTAGTAGATCGAAGATAATGCCGGAATAAGCTGGCCGGCTGCAAACGATCACCAGCATCAGGAAATAACTCCTTGGTTTATAGGACTCAGGCGAATAGCCTATATCCAAGATCAAACCATATGGAAGGCTGAATATCCTTACGGAGATTGGTGGCGTACAACACAGACACACCGCGTGCGTCCCTCGCCCTATGTGATTAGCCACCAGCCGCCGAAAAGAGTCCAATCAGGCTGCGCAGGTAACATGGCGCCCCATACGCGTAGAACCAGTGACGTCGACAGGATCAGAGCAAGGGGTGTGCATATGGGATGCGAGAGGTAAAAAATGGGATGCGAGCTGTAAAAATGTGGTACATAAAAATCAAAAATGTTATCTCATGCACTTGCGCACATAATATACATCTGTTTATTATTATTATTATTATTATTATTATTATTATTATTATTATTATTATTATTATTATTATTATACAAAGTGAAGTGGCGTCCTAGCTGGTCTAAAACATAAAAAGCGTTCATGAATTTTGTCATTGAGTAAAAACGAACGACGACAGTTCTACTTACATCTTTAGTTTCGTCTACCATAAATAGCGCTGTTTGTTTCCTCACAAATTCAAGAGTACCATAAGGAATGATATTTAAGATTTCATTCTGAATTGATGGATGAGTATTCTTAGCATTTTTTGGCCTTTCTTTTAGTTTGTTTTGTACAATGGGATTGTTTTTAGATATTAGCTGCAGTAACTCTAATAAATTTCCACGGTTTTCATTATCTTGGGTTTCATTGTTGCGTCTCTGAGCGATACCTTGTATAGCGGTACAGGTGAGGATTTATATTATTTGTCCAACATCATACTATTTTCTCGCACCTTAAGTGTCGAGCTATATGTGTCCAGAGCAACTGTGTTGAATATTTTGAGGTTCACATTGAAGAAGTGTGCTTATCACATTCAGGTGTTACACAAACTAGACGTAGAAGATTATGCAGCTCGTAGGGCAGTGTATTATGACTTAATGCAGAATTTGAAAAACAAAAACTTATTTCAACATGTCTTGTTTAGTGATAAGGCCACATTCCACATTTGTGGTACTGTGAATAAAGACAACTGTCGCACATGGGGTAACGAGCCACCACACGCCATCTATGAATGGCAAAGGGACGCCCCAAAAGTGAATGTGTGGTTTGGGCGTACAAAAGCAACTGTTTACGGTCCTATCATGTTTGCAGAAGGTACCATTACAGGCAACTCTTACCTAGACATGCTAACAGACGTTCTGGAATCACAGTTAGAGCTGGATGGCATCGTTGACAGTGTTGTCTCTCAGCACTACCCAACCCCCTTTATTTTGCGTTAACTGTTAGAGCATACCTCAACCAGCGCTTTCGTAACAGATGTATTGACAGAGGTTCATCACGAGTATAGCCATCACGTTCACCTGACCTAACGTCGATAGACTTTTTCGCCTGGGGGTTTATCAAGGCAAAGATATGCAAAACGAAAGTAAGAGATCTAAAGAACCTGATCAATCCTATTCGGGAAGCATGTGCAGCGATTACAGGCAACATGCTGACGATTATCTTTAGGGCTACAGATGAAAAGTGGGGACAGTGCTGTTAAATGAATGGCGGACATGATGAATTACGATGAATTTTTTAACGATAACCCCATATCGATTTCATGGCCGCATGACCATTATTTCTATACAATAAATCGACACTTTATAATTACTCTATATATAATTGATAAAATGTTTATCCTTACACATTGAAATATTTTACTTTATATGTGAAATGTATAATTTTGTATAGCTCAGCTAAATATGATTGTAAATCGAATTAATCTGTTTACTATGTATTGTACATTTTTGTTTAACATGCCTGACGAATTGTATAGGTTTTAAGTTGAATAGTAATCAATATAGCTCAACTGATGAATTGTTTATGTCTGTAACTTGAAGTCATTTGCATGATATATATTATCACTTTTTGTATATCTCAACTGATTGATTTGTTTATGCTTTTAAATTGAATTAAATAACTTGCTAGTATTACACTTTATAGCTCAACTGATGAATAGTAATACAAATTCCGAAGTGATATACTGTTAAAAGTTGTGTAATCAAGATGTGGAATAATAATTGCTTAGGCTTTTAAATTTAATAATATGATTGTTGTGTAATGTAGGGCCACCAACGTAGCTCAGACGGCTAATCCGCTAGCCTGTTGATTCGAAACTGCGCTGTGGCCTGGGTTAGATCACCGTTTGGCCTTAATGCCTGGTTGGGCATTTTACCACGTTTTCCCCAATGATGAGACAAATGCCAGGGAATCCAAGGCGAATCCTCGGCTTCACCCCACTTCATAGCGCCAAAAAACTGTAATCTCGAAACATTTTCACTTGATTCACATCTTCAATGCTAGTTCTTCAGCTTCAATGCTAGTGTAAGATCTATGGAATACAATAAATGAAATGAAAAATTCATCTTTGCACTTCCTCTTGCGTCAGTATGTGGGTTTCTGACTTGTCTACTATGCTCACCTTTTATGGCGTGGTGATATGTGACTATCAGTTCTTCCGTCTTTGCAGTTAAGATGATTTTATCCATCTTTCCTGTGTCTTCCCTCGTTTAATATACTGTAGCTATCATCGATTGTCTGTTATCTTGTTATTGTTTTCCTCTGCAAAACCGTAATATGTCTGCTGTTCTCATGCGTTCTTCTAGCTAGTCCAAATTCTGGGTGATCTTCATTCCTTAGGCAAAACTCCAAATCATACTATTTTCCGTTCACTTTCTTAGTACATTTAAGGGGAGAGGATTGTATGTTTTAAAACTTTTTCCCTATTTGGTATAAATTATTAATTTTTTCTATGTAGAGATTTCATGGCTGTGTCAACTCAACCATATAAAAATATTTTGAAAAAAAAAAAAAAAAATGTGGAGGGCCCAAATTTGAAAAATGTATACCCAATGCAGGATTGTAATAAAACCGATATTGCTAAACCGTTTTTAAAGATAGATTCAAACAGCTTTTTGCAATGTATTTGCAAAAGTATGTTCTACAAACTGTCTGTAACAGAATTTTGATATTAGTCCCTACGTTTGTAAAAGAAACAATTAAAATTTAATAACAATATTCTGATTTCCTTTCTTGCAAACAAACGGACGTATTTTTAAAATAAAATCAATTAACAAAATTCTGTTACAGGGAAAGTTTTCCTAATAATGTAAAGAATGTGTGTTCTAAATTTCATGCATTTATCTTTAATAGTTTAGAAATTATAATCATTTTTGTCTGGCAATGTAGCGAAAAAAATGAAGTTACTGGAAACCGATAAAAGCGGGCGTGTGATGTAAGAATCCATAGCGCAGGGATTTTAAAAGTGACGTCTCAACATCCGATAAGGGCACAAATACTCACAAAAAGTTATGCAATGCATTCCACACATATCAAAGGATATTTTCAAGAAAAACATTTTTTTTTTAAATTTAATTTACCGGAAACAACAATAAACGTGGGCGAGTGATTTAAAAATCCATAACGCAGGAAGTTTAAAAATGGCGACTCAACATCCGATAAGGGCACAAATAACCACAAAATAGTATGCTATTCATTTCACACATATCACATGGTATTTTAAAGAATTTCGTTTTTGAAAATTTAGTCATTTTTCACCAAAAAATACCATCCTCTCCCCTTAACAAAGCGACCTTTCACCCTCGCTGCCCTTTGATTCTATTTCGTACTTCAAATGTTGTATCACTTTCTACTCTCACTCCTGTACCACAGAGCTGTCCTAGATTATTCAGTACAACTTCCCTTAATTTTGTATTCTTAAAGCTCAGTAATACAGGTCTATTATTGCATTTTCCTAGCCTGTACGTACGTACAGAATGTTCGACATTTTCTTCTCTCAACGCTATATTAAAGATCACTTTACAAACTGTATTTGTCTTAGTGTCTCCAAGTTTTCCATCTCATTTTCACCACCCATTTCTTTGACACCGAATATTAAGTTCCTTTTCCACATTTTGAGATCGTAGTCGCTCATTCTCTTCTTTAATTTATTATTCTCTGCTATCAAATCTTCTATCTTCTTAATGATGCTTTCTACCTTTCGTCTTAAGTTTTCTAGGGCCGTTTTCATAGACATTTTTAGCGCGAGTTAAATAGCTGCTTCCGGTGGGTTAACAGCGAACTAAAGTCTGGTCCTTCGTTTTTAACTCTTGATTCAATATTGTACTATTATTACTTTCCTCTCTACTTAATTCTCTTATTTTATCATTTCCTGAATCTCTTTCTGTCCCCACTTTTCCATCTTTTCTTTCGGTATCTTCACATTTTTCAACCAGTTTTTACTCAGGCGAATAGCCAGTATACTATGTTAGCGCGTTGTCCACACGCGAATCCTTTCTCCGGCGTTCTGCTATTGATTTGATAAAGAGATGAAGTGATACGTCTTCTTTCGAGAACCATACACCACGTATCACAACATTCAAGCGGGGATGCATTCTTCGACCGCTACTATTTAGTGCATGTATTAATGATCTCAACTGCCGATATATTCCAGGCAGAGGAAGTTATTTCTATATGTATGGAGACGATACTGCTCCCATTATTTTGGACAAATCAAATTGGATTAGCTTACAGTAGATTACAGATGATCTTGGACCACCTTCAACCGTGGTTAGGCGATTGGACGTTCAAGGTCAATACTGTAAGTTTCAGGTCGAGATCTTCTCTTTAGGAACTAGGATCCACAGGCCACTACTTTTCACACACGCAATAAATGACATGAATGAACAAATTAAAATATTTAGGGTTAGTCATGTATTCCAGTCCCACGCTCAATGACGACACCTATATACTGTTAAAAAGGCCAAATTTGTGGTTCAATTCTATCCTATCCTCGAGGCCTTCACATCTGATGACTTAGGAGTACCATGTTTAAGTTCCTTAATCCAACAATCTTAACATATATGCCGCCCCTTCACGTGAACGTGCAACACTTTCCTATATCTCCAAAGCTCAAGTGGTCGAAAACCAGACGGTTCATGTTATAACGAAGCTCACCCACGTTTATCCGAGTCTGAAGTTCTATGATGAACTGAACTTGCTCGATTGTTCTCGGGTCACTCATCGGTATACATTTAGAATTTCAAAGTTATGTCGTGCTCTTATCTTCACCTCGATACGGAGCATTGGTAAGCAGAATCTCCCAGCACTAGCTGGCTTCGGGGAATTTCTTTGAGGTGCTGCTTCTCTCCTTTGGAACGTGGACTGGTTCGGGCATGGTGTTGGTTGCGACAGTTTCTGTTGCTGTCTTGATAGGTAATATTCCCTAGTTGGTTTAAATACCAAGCAAACTAACATTCTGCTATTTGACAGTCTTTTCTACTTTTCCCTTGCAAATTAACTCAAGTCCCTTGACTGGGATGGTGTGAACGATGTGAAACAAATGGTCATAGGCTGGGACCTCACATAAAGTTTAAGATGAGTCCCAAGAACCTTTGTCGTGTATGTTTTTAACTGTTTCTCCTTCCTCTCTTCAGTCAATGGAAAAACATACGTATTGTGACAGTCGGGAGTCGATCGCGTCCCACAGAAGTCGGGGGTGCACGAGAAAACAAGCGACGCAGTGAAGAAGGTTGCTGCCACTCGGGTCTGGAGGGGACAGACGTAAGAGGGGGCGCGAGGTGGTGGCGCGGACGTAACGAAGGGTGAGGGGGAAGTAAGCAGCTGGTGACTGAGGGGAGAAATCCAGGGCTATAGAAGGAAGGGCTGGCTCATAGCGAGTCGGAAAGTGATGCTGTCTTCCCAGCCGCTGTGACGTCATCACGGTACACTGCAAGTCTTTCGCTCGCAAATAGAACGTAAAACTCCGTTACAATAAGTGCTGGAATTATCGACCAAATATAATATCAACTGTGGATTGATATGACCATAGTGAACACCCCCCAATAATAAGTTATAAAACTGAACCCTAGGCATATGGACTGTTTCATTCAATATTTTTTAAACGCTAGTTGTCTTTAAAGACTTCAGTTTTAACAATTTCGTCGCTTTTCTAACTGATGTGCATGTTGAGCTATAGCTTCTTTCTTAAATATTTTGTAGTAGACTTTTATTTCCTTTCACGTGACACGTTTCCTTGCTGATTAAATTTCATATCCCAGGTCAAGGAGAGGCATTCATTCATACATGGACAAGGTTGTTATAGAGTATGGGACATGTGGACTGAAGCTGCGCGCCAGAACACATCAATGACGATAATGATAATTAGTCTATTGTTATAATATTAGTATTGTTAAATATTATATTATATTATATTATATTATATTATAAATATACGTGACTGCTGGGTTTGCAGTGAAAGATCTGACCTTGGGCAAAAATCTATCAAGGAATGAATATTATATTATGTCTGGAATGGAGCGTATTAAATGGACAGACAAAATAAGAAATGAAGCTGTGCTAGAAAGAGTGGAGGAAGAAGAATAATGCTGAAACTAATCAGGAAGAGAAAACGAAATTGCCTGCGTCACTGGCTAAGAAAAACTGCTTACTGAAAGGAGTAAAGTTCGGGACAGAAGATATCAGATTATAACATTAAGATATAGGGAAGCGACTAAGAAGGCGGAAAATAGGGGAGATTGGATAATTTTGGGGTTTGCAGTGAAAGATCTGCCCTTATACAAAAAACTCTGAATGACTGTATATTATTATTATTATTGTTATTATTATTATTATTATTATTATTATTATTATTATTATTATTATTATTATTATTTCGATAACCAATAATTTCACTCCTGGTGGAAGTGCATGAAATCAAAGGTTTTTAAATAATCAGTTAACTACATTATATGGAAATAATGGAACAAATGTTTACCTTTTGCTAAGTAATAGTTAAGGATGTACAGTGTATATTGGTGGCAGAGTAATCAATTTTCATAAGATTGGTAAATTATCAAGTACATCAACGTTATTCTTACTTTCATTCTATAATGATTCAGCTAATTTTATTTTTTCACTCACCTAATGAAGTTACTGTTTTCTAGATGACTTCATCCACTTGGCATTCTTCTTAGAGCTGTTCCTCAGGAATTCTGCTCTCTGCCCCCGATTCAAGGACCTCAATCTCACAAATGTTCTTACACGTGCATATAGTTTGATAGCTTCGGAGCACACGTTTGAAAACTTAGTTTCTAGCAATGTTTTGAAACGTTGTATCACTTGTTCCTCTTTGTCAATGGAGTTCCCGTGCATAGTTTTAAATTCAACTTCAAACATTTGTATAATTTTTTTCCACTCTTCGGAAGGTTCAGTTAATCCACCGTAAGACAAAATCCCCACCCAAGTGTTGTTTTCACCGCCTAAGTTTTTTGTTTTCTGGCCTAAAGATGAATCTTTTTCTTTAACTTTATGTGCTATGTAGCCAGCAATGTAGTTCAGAGCTTCACTTTCTGCCCAGCTTTTCAGATCTTCTTGATTTCCATCTTCTATTCCTTCCATAGGCCTTAATTCATCATCTTCATCGGAGAGTACAGAATTCAATGTTGCATTATTTTCAGTGGCAATAATATTCACCTCATCAATCCCGAAGGCAGATTGCAACATATCTGCTGTTAAATATGGTTTTAGTTGACAATCCTTATCTTCAGTAACGTTAGTTTTATTAGATGGAAGGGGAAGTTTGTTAGAAAGTAGGAGGCGTCTCGGTCTGAAAATGAAGTCTGTTGGAGTTGGATGGTCGTAAAAATGCCTGAGACCTCTAATTTGGCTGAAGAGACTTTCCAGTACATCCTGAGTTAGGCGGCAAGTCATTACGTAAGTCAATCCCTTACGTTTAATTTCTTCATGTGGACCCAACAAGGAATTAATTGACACCAATATCCCCTTTTGCAAAGGCAGTAAGTGTTTTTTACCCAAAACTCTCATATGAAATATTGCATCTTTCACGTCACTGAGCACTTGCAACTGCTCTGACATGCAAGAATTTAAACCAAAGGCGGTCTTCATTGGATGAGTTGATGAAAAATGGGGACTGTTGCTGTTCATTATATCACAGAATGAATCTATTAGTTGAAAAAATTCTGATGCCTTTTCATTTCCAGTTAAAGAGGATATTGCTTTAGCAACTGTTCTTGAAAAAAGAGTTTTAGCCGGGCCAACCTTTTGTCTCTCATTTCCTTTAAGGAAGAGAAACTCAGGCTTAAGTTTATAACATAATTTCACTTCCTTTCCATCTTTATTTAGAACTTCGATCAGTAAGTCTTTATTTATAACTGTCCCATCTTTAAGTTCTAATCCAGTGTCAAGTAAATGGTTTCTCAGCAGCTTTAGATAATGTGGCATGTCGGCAAAAACCCATACTTTTCCACACGGATCTGTGGGATGTATGAAACTCGAGGTTTCAGGTGATATTGCCAATTCTTTCCACAACAAATTGCACCCACCCAAATCTGAAACAATTGCTGATACAAGTATCCCAGTTCTCTCTATATGTACAATTATGTCAAAGAGCAATGCCTTATTCATGGTTGTGTCAAAATTGTAGTACACAGGTTGTTTCCAAGGTGCAGTCAATCCTCTAGCAAGCACTACTTGAACCTTAGAATGAGGTCCAAACACCTTATCCATGCCAGGATGGTAATTTAGGCGGCTGTCGATGCTCATCTCATCAAAACTAAGGACACGTGGTTTCTCTAAAGATGAAAGATTTTCAGAATTGTCGGACATGAGCTGCAAAACATTATGTAAAATTCCAGGGCGACATTGGAACCCAGAGCACCATCTCTTTAAAGTCGCTGGAGAAGGAAGTGGAATACCTATTCTTTCTCTCCAAAAATCGAAAGATTTTCTGGAAATTGCCCGTATTACAATTGCTCTACTTATATCCTCTGAAGACCAAATCATTTTTTTCTTCTGAGAAATTACAGCCTGAATTTGATTTTCTGTAAAAATATTTTCCATATTTCGAAGAAAAGTACAACACTTCTTACTGATAATTCTAGATTTGTGGTCTGTCTTTGTTCTATAAGGAACAGTTACTTTTTTTCGCATTAATCTCCTAACCTTGTTTTTCAGTATTTTATTGTTTGACTGCAAAGTCTTAATACTGTATTCTAAAACATTTACCTTTCTTTTCAATAAATCAATTTGTTTTCCGCGTTCATCACACTTCAGACAATGTACTTCAGACGCTACAGACGTTTCTTCAAGTCCCTGTGTAATATTTACATATTCAGAGCTGCCGGTACTAGGCTCTAATCTTGGCTTCTTTGGACTCAATGTCTGAAGGTGATTAAGAGCAGCTTTCCGAATATTTCTCTTCTGATATCTATCGTCTCGGTTTGAGTCA
Organism: Periplaneta americana; assembly: GCF_040183065.1. Taxonomy (NCBI): domain Eukaryota; kingdom Metazoa; phylum Arthropoda; class Insecta; order Blattodea; family Blattidae; genus Periplaneta; species Periplaneta americana. The sequence goes on from NC_091124.1 coordinate 129,295,471, forward strand.
CTTGTAGCTTTGGAACTTGGAATATTTAGAGATGGGACCGCATTTTTTTTTTCAATATTTTCCTTTCTTTTACCCCCAAAAGCCTGTTCTTCATATCATCTTCATAATCAGTCACACTTTCGAAATGATCACTACAGATACGTGCACACTTAATATTCACTTGGTCCTGCCTATGACACTTGCTTTCCCACTCTTTAGCTAAAAGCACGTCTTTCGTAAAACAGTGATAAATTACTTCTTGAGTGTGACGAGAGTCATTCGAGCAGTTCGCTACAGCACAATTCACCATTTTTAAACTTCAAATACTATCATTAATAATGTAATACTGTACCTTTATAATTATTCAACACTTAAAGAACTGTTATATACGCTCATTACACAACCAAATAGGCCTACATTACGAAACGGTGCACGTGAACTTGAATTACATTTCTCTACACTGGTAACAGCAACACTCACCGAGACCAACTGTACCGCAGTGACGTCAGAAAGTGGTGGGGTGGCTAGAGGGAGAGACTCAAGGCGGCAAGCTGAACAACAAAGCATTGAGCCAGCCCTTCCTTCTATAGCCCTGGGAGAAATCCAGAGAAGTATGGTTAGGCGTCATCTTCTAGGTATCTGTCGATAGATCGCGAAATCGTAATTTCTCGAAACTATGGTTTGGTTATAAAATACGACACGCGAGTGAACTTGAGTAGTTGTTGTTGTAGTCGTTGGACAGCAAGCCAGCCAGTCTTGTAGCAGTGTAGCAGTGAAGCCAGATTCGAGACCGGAGTTCGAGTTGAGTGCGTCCGCAGCTGTGTGAGCGTCCGAAGTCCTGAGTTTGAGTGCAGTAGACCGCAGTTGGAAAACCTGAGTTCGAAGTTCAGTGGACTGTCTCTGAAGGCCTGGGGTTCGAGATATTGTGAACTCGAGTGACTGAGCTAGAAGAATTAGCCAAGGCAAACGAACTGTGAACTGAGAACTGACAGTTCTGATTTGTAAATAGTGCTCTGTGAACATTAGTTAAGATTAACAGTTCATTGTTGTTCTCAATAATCCAAGTAAATTGTCATTGTCGTCTGTGGAGTGCAATAACGAATACTGTTTTGCTGTGTGGAGTGCAAATCCCATTGTTGACGGGAGTAGAAAGTGATTATCAGGGAAAGGATTTATATGTAAATACATATTTACTTATAAAGCTAATATAATTTATATTTTGCATTATCTTTATGTTTCACAATGTGTAGGGTTGAAAAATCCTACTTTAATTTTCCATATTTTTCCATATTTTAGAGTTTAGTACATATTTTCGTTAATTTCCATATATTTTCCATATTTCATATAAAACAGTCCATATTATATTAGGTTTAACAATAAAACAAAACAAAATTCCATTAACTTTTAAAAATACATTTCAACAATAGAGATTTAAACACATGTTCAGTAATCCCTTTAACATCAGAGTTATTTGAAAATTAGCAGTCCTATCAACAATGGGAAAGTAAGTTACAAAACTGTATTAATTTAATTTAAAATTTTTAACAGACTTCAGTTGTGCAGCTCAACAGTTAAATGCCAGTCAGAGTACACATAGGTTCAGTTTTGTAAATCATACTATAAAGACGGTAAATATGCCAAAAGTACGTCATTCAGTCAATTTAAAATCAAAACTAACAAGTTACATTTCAGAATTTAAAGAAGATGGTTTATCAACTGACAATAAAATATTATTTTGTAATTTGTGTCAGTGTGCAGTATCATCTACACAAAAGTTCCTGGTGCAACAACACATTACAACTAGTAAACATCAGGCCAACAAACAACTAAATTCCAAGCAGAGACAATTGTTTTTAACACAACCAACAACATCGAATGTAAGATCTGAGTTTAACATCGACCTGTGCCGTTCTCTCATCTCTGCTGATATTCCTCTCTACAAACTAAAGAATAAGGTCTTCAGGGAATTCCTTGAAAAATATACTCAACATACAATCCCGGATGAGTCAACACTTAGGAAGACGTATGCTCCATCCATCTACGATGAGACAATACAGAAGATAAGAGATGAAATTAAAGATAGTTCAATTTGGGTTTCCATTGATGAGACTCCCGACAAAGAAGGTAGACTTGTTGGTAATGTAGTTATCGGTTTGTTAAGTGAACAATATTCTGAACCAATTCTTTTACATTGTGATGTTCTAGAAAAGTGCAATAACAAAACTATAGTTAAACTGTTCAACGAAGCTATGGGTATCCTGTGGCCAAAGGGTATTATGTACGATAATGTGTTATTCTTTATTAGCGATGCTGCCCCTTATATGGTCAAAGCTGGACAAGCATTATCTGTTGTATATCCTAAATTGACTCATTTTACTTGTGTGGCGCATGCATTTCATCGTGTGGCAGAAGTGGTCAGAGACAATTTCCCTAAAGTAGATTTGTTGATTTCATCAGTGAAAAAAGTATTTCTCAAAGCTCCCAGTAGAGTTAACGTGTTGAAAGAAATGTACCCTGAAATTCCATTGCCACCAAAGCCAATTTTAACTAGATGGGGTACATGGCTAGAAGCAGTTGAATATTATGCCGAACATATAGACTCTATTAACAATGTTCTCCTTGCATTGGACTCTGAAGATGCAGTCTCAATTGATACTGCGAAAACAGTTACCTGTGACATAAGTGTGAAGAATGACTTAGCTCACATTCAGCATACATTTTCATGCATCATAAAAACGCTCAAAAGTCTCCAAAATAGGCACCTTTCACTATCTGAAAGTTTTGAAATTATAAATAGTACTGTGGAACAACTGAATCGTGGTAGAGGTAAAGTTGCAGATGCAGTAAGAGCTAAGGTGGACACTGTACTTTCAAAAAACCCTGGATATGAAGAACTACAAAAGGTTGTTGCTGTGATGAGTGGTGAATCAACAGTGAAGATTAACTTGGACTTATCCCCAGCAGACATTGTGAAATTGAATTATGTACCAGTTACTTCTTGTGACGTCGAACGCTCTTTTAGTCAGTATAAATCTATCCTCAGAGACAATAGAAGAAGATTCACTTTTCAGCACTTGAAAGAAATGTTTGTAACCTATTGTTATGGTAACAGACAATAAAAATTGTGTTTTGTTGAAACTACATTGGAAGATAAGGTACGTCCATTATATTTTTTGTTTAGTTTGATTAAAATGTACCAATATTTAACGTACATAGTCTTTTTTTTTATAATTTTAAGTCCATATTTAATTCCATATTTTGGTAAAAATCCATATTTAATTCCATATTTTGGTAAAAATAACTACATATATATTTACATATTTCATATATTTTTAGTCCATATAAATCCGTTCCCTGGTGATTATTATTGGTGTGAGAATAAAATTACATTATTGTTTTGTAATGAAAGTTACAGTACCGCTATTTTAAAATTATATGTCGGAATCAAAGAATAGGTGTAGGAAAACTTTCCTTCCTGATTCGTACAATAGCAGACTGGAACACCTTTATCTCAAATGTATATGTCTCTGTCTTTCTTCCTATTTATTTTTTTTTCCTTTCAACTTTATTAGTTTTTACATTCACTGAATCCATAAATGGGTTACCTATGCTAGTACTGTTTTGTACAGTTTCTTCTCTTCCTCTTACATTTCTACCCCCACGCTTTCACTTGCATATACTGTACTAGATTTCCACGTTTTGTACTCGCACCCTTATTCCTCTCAGTTTCTCCCTTCCTACCACTTCCCAACTCCGTGTTTCTTGTTACATTCTTGTCCACATTTCTGCTGAAGTCCTCTGCCCTTACAGTCAACCTCTGAAGACTCGAATTCGCCTTACGATGCATGATCACATTGCTGTTTTCTTTTCCATGTTGTGTCATCCTGTAAGAGTCACTAAAGTGATTTGTAATATTTAATTTCCGTAACATAGCCACAGTGTTTTTATTGTTGTTACCGAAACTCGTATTCCATCCAGAGAGGTGTAAAGGAAGAATCCATGACAGTGTTATTGTTAATAATAATGTCGATGTAATTCCTCTCGTGGAAATATCAAATGTTCAGGTTTCGAAGTGCTCTCCTGAGGGCCGACTTTGCGTTGGCCTCGATGAATTTTGATTCACTATATTATTCGACTTAATTCACTGTCCTTTGATTCGCGGAAAAGAGTAAAGAAGTCAAAAAATAATGTGACGCCTCTTATGTCACTTTTTTTCTTTTCTAACCCTTTTCCTCTTTTTCTCTTTATTTTGGGTCTTTATCTTTTATTGGTTCGCTATTTTCATAATTTACAATTTATCATTCATCTTTCGGCTATCAGACTTCAACATCCTCCCTAACGGGTTTAGTATTTTCCGCTACAGACAGTTCTTGTTAAGGTAATTCAGTAGCTTTTTGCCTAAAGAGCGTTATAATACTGTATTGCTTTCACGAGATTTATTTGCTTTCTTTATTGGGATCAACGCTTACATTCCAATTGACTTGTTTGAATGTTAACGGCTATAACCCTTTCCATCCGTCGCACAGTGGGATATTTAGCAGATTTAGACGGCCAAAATTATGTTTGTACCGGTACTTTAATCGAATCTAAACATGCTGTCTTACTAATTCATTGCATTTTAAGCGATATAAAATACTTTTTATGAGGAAAAATATTATTTCTACATTTTCAAGCCATTTAATTATTCGCTAAAATCAAAACATAGGCCTAAGTTTAACCCAAAATATTCATGTTGCATACATACATACATACATACATACATACATACATACATACATACATACATACATACATACATACATACATACATACATACATACATACATACATACATACATACATACATACATACATACATACATACATACATACATATGATTCAGTTATCTTAATGTCGTCTATCATCTGATATCTTCTTCTCCCCCGAACTCTTCTCTCGTTCACCATTTCTTCCAGTGCATCCCTCAGTAAGCAGTTTCTTCTCAGCCAGTGACCCAAATATTTTCCTTTTTCTCTTTCTGATCAGTTTCAGCATCAATCTTTCTTCACCCACTCTTTCCAACACAGTTTCATTTCTTATCTATTCATGTTTAGTATTACTTGAAATCTGACTCACATTGATCAGTCTGGTGATGATGATGACGATGATGATAATGATGATGATGATGATGATGATGATGATGATGATATGATGAGAGCTATGGTTCATCAGAAAATTTAATTTTTTATGTCAGTAGATTCTTTGACAAATCTTATTCTAACAGCGCGACACTAACGTGACTAAGAAGGAGTAGGGTTGTACCAGAACAACGTTTTATTTTGCTACAAATTAGTTGAAATGGTATAAAAGAACTCTGAGAAATATTTGTATCCGGATCATATAATTCTGAAATCTCTGCTAATATTGAGTTTGCTGTGATTTGTCACATTCCCATTTGCAAATTAACTCCGATGAGTTATTTCCGTCTTCACTTCAAGATTTTACCGCTCCTTCCAGACGCGTTTAATCCTATAGTCCAACAAAATCTGCACCTTTATCTTAGGAGAAGTATTGGTAATATCATGTTACTCGTTGTCCCGATAGCGATCCAATTTTGCCTTCTGTAACACATTTTATCAAGAATGTAAGTTTAACTTAACTCTTTATTAGCTCCTATTATTTCAGAAAACATTCTTCAAAGACCAGCTTCAACAAACATATTGGCTGGTATGCATAAAGTTGAAGTAAATGCTATTGATAAGGTTTTCGTAATATATGCTAAAGTCTTTATATATAAAAACGCATAGTAAATTATTTCTTGTGTAGCAGAAAGTTGCTCTGGAAGGCCATGTTTAGCTTATGCTAGAATTTATAGTTTAAATCACTATTTATATGCATAACAAGAAATATATACTTCTACTTGTAAGTGTAAACTAAGAAAAATCGTAGTCGTCCCTGTTTGAGACTTGGTTAGCTCAGCACAAGTATTTGTACGGTTTAATATGACAGAATTCATGCAAATTCGCGCTAGAAAGTCCTACAAGAAAAGACGAGAACCATCAGAACGTGATTATAAGAAGTTATATAGGCTTTTGCAAATAAAAAAATTTATATGACCAGTTTTTGTAATGCACTACCGAAATGTTGATTTTGAGATAACTGGAATTCTGTCAGTTGATTTTTGTTATTATTATTACTTAAAATAATATACGTTTAACAAAACGATTCTATGATGTATTTATATGATAATACATTTAATTTACGTGAAAAGAACTTTGTGTGCGTACAATATTTTAGGTTACGTGTAAATTTAATAACTAACATTTTGAGTCTATCTGATTTATGTGTGATTTTTTCATAAATTTACTTTTAATGTTATTTATTTTCTTCATAATTTGCTTTTCGTCAATTTTTTTCTTGCTGTAAACTTGCGAGCTTTTCTTCATCACTTCTTGCGGCAGAAGTTCGCGACTTGTTTAATAACGCTGGGTAATCTTTTAATAGATTAACAAACAGCAGCTGTTCTCATTCTCTCTCTTCCACAATTCACACTTTGTCGTAATTGTCCCTTTTCTTGTTAAACTAATCAGATTTTGAGGACAACAATTGATTTTCCCACCAAGAAATTAACATAAATACATGGAAGGCGAAAATTAACGAATCTTAGCGGATAAGCCCAAAGTAATGTCGATAATCAATAAAATTGAATACTCTTTGTAGTTATACTACTGCCACGTAGTACATACTTCGTAGTAGTAGTAACAGGTTTATGCATACAGAACGAAGTATATACTTCTATTTCAAGAATCTTCTGCAGTCAAAGCAAAAGGTAATAATACAACTTTATGCATTCCGCCCATTATTGCGATGTACCGAAGTACATAGATATTTCCGTGCAGGAATTCTGTGTTATATTATGAAGGACTGGTGGAGAGGAGAAAAATTCTTTCCGGCACCGGGATTCGAACCCGGGTTTTCAGTTCTACGTGCTGACGCTCTCTCCACTAAACCACAACGTATTCCAAGTTCGATGCCGGATTGAATAATCTCAGTGTGTCACAGATGTGTGTCCGTGGCACTGAGAATCGGGATTGGAATCCGGTGTGGCTTAGTGGATAGAGCGTTAGCACGTAGAGCTGATTACCGGGTTCGAATCCTGGTGTCGGAGGGAATTTTTCTCCGCTCCACCGATCCTTCATCATATGTTATGTTATGTTTTATTTAACGACGCTCGCAACTCCAGAGGTTATATCAGCGTCGCCGGATGTGCCGGAATTTTGTCCCGCAGGAGTTCTTTTACATGCCAGTAAATCTACTGACATGAGCCTGTCACATTTAAGCACACTTAAATGCCATCGACGTGGCCCGGGATCGAACCCGCAACCTTGGGCATAGAAGGCCAGCGCTATACCAACTTGCCAACCAGGTCGACTTCATCATATGATAACGTAGAATTTCTGCACGGAAATATATTATGTACTTCGGTACATCACAATAATATGATATGCGTACATAATCACTTAGTGATTTAGGACGACGCTTATTCCGTCGGACTGCGGCCACTTAATCACTCGTTAATTGCAAAGAGTTAAAAACAATAATTTAATGCATCAGAGTGTTACGTTTATTTTAGATGTCATCACACACATAATCATACAGCAATGCATATGATTTTTGCAGATGGATCAGCTACTCTGGCATTAGAACTGAATAGTCAAAACATAGCAATTCGTCACGATTTTTCTACAAAATATCTAAAGTGTTTTGTTAGTATCAGGGCAGGCCGAACAAGCTGCGGATCAACTCGATGAAGTGGTCCACATCAACTCCTTTGTCACGAAGATTCTGTAGTAGTTCTTGGTACTCTGGCATGGCATTTAGGGTTGAAATTATGCTCTGGAATAATAAGGAATTAGTTATTTCAAATATAGACTCAAAATACAGTCATAGTCATAGGCACACTTAGTGTGTAAAATGATTCGGTATTCCAGTCAAGAATTAAGAAGACGCACCTGGAATTCCGGAGATCGTATAGCATCATAAAGGGCCTTGAAGTCGGGGCTAGTTTCCAGTTTCTCCTGGAAGAGAGTCTTCAACTCATCAACTGGAAGAATGGCGATGACATCATCAATTAGTCCATTGATTCCTACACCTCTGCGAGCGTGTCTTCGAGATGGTGGGACAAATGGTGGCAAGCCAATGATGGAGTGGATCTCGTTGATGTAGTTCGCGACATCGAGACCATGCCCCTTGAGGAAATTGTAGAACTGCAAAAGAACAGCAATTCAACGTTAGTCGACTGAACAACATGTAGTATCAAACCCATTATTAGAGAAAGCATGAATATGTACTCACGTTAGCGAATTCGGGGAGTGCTTCAATGGTATTGATAATTTTGTGGAAGTCGTCAGACTGGAGGTATGCCACTAGCTCTTGTACTTCGGCGTCGTTGGCGAGGTAGTCCATGGCGATGGCGAGTATCTGATCGGTGGGAATGAGTGCCAGGAAGTCGTTCAGGTCATCTTGCAGATTGCGTGCCTCTGTTGAATAGGTATAAATATATGATAATTGGTGCATACTTATAAAAATCAGCATTTCTTTCATAGTCTGACCTACATCATTCTGCTATCAATAAAGTTACCTCGAGTGAGGCCGAAGAGTGCCCTGATCAGCTCGATGTAGTGATCAACATCAACTCCTTTGTCTCGCAGTTTCTGCAGAAGGTCTTGGTACTCTGGCATGGCGTTCAGAGTCTGCACAATGCTCTGCATGAAGAAATATCACGTTAGTGATATTGCACATTCATGACAACATATTGGTAACTCTTCAGTCTACACAACACAATACTTGAACAATTATGTAGCATAATTAATTTTGGCGACACATTCATTTAAGTTCACACAACACAAATTTTACCTGGAATTCAGGAGACCGTACAGCATCGTAGAAGGCTTTGAAGTCTAGACTAGTTTCCAGTTTCTCTTGGAAGAGAGCCTTCAGATCGTCAATAGGAAGGATTGCAATGATGTCGTCTATGAGACCATCGACACCAACGCCTCTGCGAGTATGCTTGCGTTGGGATGATGGTACGTAGGGATCCCAACCAAATACTGAGTGGAGTCGGTTGATATAACCTACGGCATCAAGGCCGTGGTCTTCCAAGAATTGCACGAACTGCAATAAAATGCATAACTCTTGCTTAGTTTATGTAAGTTATATAAGCAGGAGGCTGGAAGTAGTCCTTCCACACTAAAACAATTTCATTGGCGTTTAGAGGATGCCTAAGTTACTAAGTTACTCCAAAGCTTGAAACTAAATGCATGTGGAATATGCTCACTTTAGTATATCCTGTGTGGATCTACTTGGACAAAATGGTGTTGTACCTATGAAAAACACTTGGACCTACATCAGACGGAAACTCCATGTATTAGCTTTGGAAACTAGAATAACAGTAATTTTAGCATATAAACTATTGACATGATGGATTACACTTTACCATATGTCAAATGTGTCCTGCTGTCATATTATCGAAACCTAGGTATTTCCTTTCGGTTTCGGAAACTGATTGAGCTTTTAGAATTGTTTAATGCATTCCAACATGTCATATAAGTTTTTACTTTGTTATTTAACGACGCTGTATGTGCTATTGTTTGATCTAAATAATTGTATGCAATTGCTTATAGTGAATGTTATTTTGCTAGATGAGGGCGAGGATTCGCTATAGATTACCTGACATTTGTCTTGGAAAAACCCAATCACATAATCAGCCCGAGCAAGATTTGAATTTATTTCCGAGCATAAGTCCGGTTGAGCGAGTAAACTGTCCAACGTCTGAGCTACGCCGGTGACACCACGTCATGAAAAACCGGAATGATAGATCTCCTGATGTGCTGTATCATGTTATATTCCTACAGTAATATTGTGGTTCTAGTGCTCTTTCATGTAAGATATCAAATAGGATGAGGAACTTACGTTCCCGAATTCCTGTAGTCCTTCAACTGTAAAAACAATCTTGTGGAATTCTTCTCCTTGCAAATAAGCCACAGCCTCTTGTACTTCAGCATCGTTAGCGAGGTAGTCCATAACAATGGCGGTTATTTCGTCCACGGGCAGAAGGGCCAGGAAGTCGTTGAGGTCATCCTGGAGGTTGCGGTTGGGGAGGGACTTGCCTGGAAGTATTTTTAAAGTGCGGTAAATTATAATTATACTTCTCTTAAAACCTACTCTGAAGTAAAGAGGTATTGAGATCAGAGCAACATATGCAATGGTGCATAAAACGTACCAAAAGCAACTCCCAACACTGCCAAAATCATAATCGGAATCTTCATCTGAAAATGAATAAATGACATCTTTAATCCTCTTTATTTTTCTTCATATTCACTGTTAAAAAAATGAAGTGTTCTCACGTCAAGAGGTGTATTCATTTCTTTGTCAATCACTTTAATAAAATGATTTCTACCCTTTCTAAGTGTTTGGTAAATGTACGATGGAGAGTTAAATAGTAACCTTAATAAATTGTTTTATTAATTGAATATGTACAATAAGACTACAAACAATTCATCAGTTTTGAACATAATATAACAGGAACACTTGCATTGAACGTATTTGGGGAATATGTTGAAAACTCTTGAAGTGCTTGTAGTCTTACTGTACATATTTAAGTAATAGAACATTCAGGGGCGGCCCGTCCATAAGATCTGCAGAACTGCAGCACTCCCTGCTTTGACAGGAAAATAAAAATAATATTTATTTTAATTTGTAGAAGAATTGTTACAGCTTTTATTGGTAAATTGCTTTATATTTCTTCTGGCCGGGAATATGTACTATTATCTTAAGCATAATCTTTTTGCGCGTCGACTGTATTGGAATTGACACTGCATTCAAAGTCGTCCTGGGACAGCTCGTAGAGAATGTGTCGTTTGCTCGGTCAGGGGGTTAGAGGTGAAGGGAAGCAGAGGGAAACTGCCGCTGTTTAAAACCCATATTTCGCTGCAGTGGCTTGCAGAGCCAGGCGACAAGGGAAGATCTTTCTTCCCCTCCCACACCGCTATTGTAATGCTACGTCAAATGGATTCTCCATTCCCTTGAAACTTAATGACGAAATTTTTATTTTCTCTTCACATACTTATTGTTGTAGAATCTTATCGAGTTAATATAACGAAATTAATATTGTCTTTTGCCTTATTATTACGTATATATCCAGCCTCCAGCAGAACCTAATATTTGCCTTAACTCAAAACGATTGCACGAGTAGAATCCTTTTGATATAGCACGTAAGATACGAAAGAGATTTCTTTTCCAGTTTTAGAAAATTGTTGACCATCAGTATATCCTAATGTTGCTTTGGTGTGACGTCTCCAGTGCAAATGTGCAAGCATGAGTGTGTGTGAATTACAGAATATTAATTTTATTTTTCTCAACTTTCCCTTGCAGAGAAGATTGATGTAATGAAATGAAATTAAAGGGTCGTCCGTTACCCGACTTAAATCTTACTCATGCTTCATCCAGCCGAAATAGTGCATATATGTACTGTAAGGAAGTATAACAATGAAATTTACGCTAAGCATTTGTGGTTACGTGGATGTGAACAAAAAAATTCTGTATTTTGTTTTCCTTCCTCCTCTTCGGTGGCGATGCTGCATGCACTAGGAGTGGTGTGACAGATTTAGGACATTTGCCCCTAAAACGTAAAAAGCACGAATCTTCGCAGTCTCACCTGAAAAATGTTGTTTCATTGGCTATTTTAGGCAAAGCTAATATTGCTGTGCAATTAAACGAAACGAATAGAACAAACATTCTCGAACATAATCAAGAAGTGAGAAAAAATCGTGAAATTATTTTTTAAAACATTGATTGTATCAAATTTTGTGGCCAATTTGAACTTCCGCTTAGGGGACACGATGAAAAAACGATTCGTGTATTTTGTGGGTTGCTACAGTTCGTGAGTAATCTAAACGAGCCTCTCAAAAATCATTTGGAATATGCCACTATGTTTAAAGGTAATTCTAAAACAATTCAGAATGAACTGGTTGATTCAAGTTGAGTGTCTGCCAATCTGAAATTCAGACTGAAATCGATGTTATTAGTTCTTTTAGCGATTAGCAAATGATGCCACAGACATCTCCCAACTAAGTCAGGAAGTTTTGGTTTTTCGATATGTAGTGCATTTATTTTTGTCCTATACTTATTAGTAATGGTATCAAGAAGTGAAATTTGTATGTACCGAAATCTACTGCAGCTCTCCCAGTCCACAAGTTCACGAACCGCCACTGAGAAAAATGATTAAATAAGGTTACTTTTTGACTCTTCCTCATACATATTTAGTTATTTCGTATATAGTCACCCTTGTAACTAAAATATACACAATGAAAATAATTAGTTGTAGAGTAGATAGTGAATTGAAAAATCGTTGTATATTACTGTTTACCAGATCATAATAATCTGTGTAGGCTATACTTAACCGGTACCGTATTTTATTCCATGAACTTACAGAGAAAAATTATTTATATCATCTGTTATATTTCTAAGACTGGAAATGTTTGAAGTTATTCTATATCAGATGTAATCGCCATGATATTTAGCAGTAAGTTTATGAATTACACATCCAGTGCAATGTGAAAAATAATTCCCTAAATAATTGAATTTTGATGCAAAGTTCACAATTTCATTTCATCGTTGTTTGCACATTTGACATTTTTCCAACGCCAGTTTTAAATGGTGTGTAACTTCTCCATTTGATAGATGTATTAACTGGGGATGTGCTTTATTCCCGATTCAATTTGTGAAATTATATTTGTAAGACCATAAAATAGACAAGTGAGTGAAATACTTCCCCTACATAAACGCTTAAAAGCACAGAATGAGAGCTCCATGCTTTCCTGATCTCAGCACTAGAATGACTTAGTGTGGTCGGCAATACTCTAAAACCGCTCTTCCCTCTGTAAGATTCAATAAGCCTACTCAATTTGATAAGAAGCTGAGTGAAGCTCAGTTACGAACTAGAAATCTCGGAAACAAGAAAATACCATCGACACTCGAGATTGAAACCACAACCTTATAGTCTGTAACCTTATAGTCTGCTGAGTTATTCGGCCGCATAATATAAACAACTGTAATATCTATATTTGCTTGCAGTTCAGAGACTGTATTTTTTTTAATTATACAAACATAATTTTATAAATTTTTATATTTTCGCATGGAATGTCTAATTATTCTGACAGAAAGCAAATATTTATTGACTATAATGAAGACATTTAAATTTAATACACGTTTAACTGTTTCCGTTATTCCGCAGTATATATAAAACAGAAAACTACAAAACTTATGTATGATACCAATATTGTTATTACAAATGAAATATTTTTTCACTTATTAATCAAGTGATGTGAATCTTTTCAGATGTTTAATAACGGCGCGGTGTAGATTTTTAATTTTCCTTGGATGTAGTGCAGTACTATGAAAGAAGCATGAGTAGCTGAGTCATGCTTCCTATTTCAGGTGTGTATTTAAACGACATCAAAATTAATATCATATTCCGTTGGTTTAATCGATTCGCTCTGTGATCGCTGCCAAGCACAACATTTTGTTGTAGAGCATTTCTCTTGCTGCCATGATGACTTAGTTTATTTCCCGCAACCAGCAGCGACTGCAACACGGAAACTGCAAATAGTTTACAATGAAAAACTTTATTTAGAACGCAGGGCTATATGAGATTCTACAACTCTGCTAAAAATTTGCCTTATTTTCCGTATCTCAGAAATAGATTCCTCAAAACAGCCTATACTGCTGAACAAACATAAATAATTCTCCGATCTTCCGAAACTAATAATTCATTACGAGCTTTGGCCAATTATACGTCATTGATTCATTTTATAAGTTACATGGCCAAAATGATGTCCAGCATTCACAGATGCCTAATACACTCCAAAGAAAATTATCAAATATTGTTGCTAACAATCTTTCTGCTATTGCCTGCAATATCCAGCAAAAATATTGGCAAACGAAGAAAACCTGGGATTTATAGATTTAATTTTCGTTGATCATTTTGGGTTAGTTCAGCGACAATACAATAAAATTACTTCATAGGAAATTGTGAGTGTTTTTTTTGTCTCCGAAGATGATGAATTACTAAAATGCTGTTGTGTTGTGCATGGCAGACAAGGGAGAACAAATTAAGCCCTCACTGCGATCTGACGATTTATCCCACCTCTTCTATTATGGCAGTTATAACTCACAATTGAGCCGTTGAGAGCAGACGTGGTGTAAGTCAAAAATGGGTCATGAGAGTTAAAGTAAACATTCTGTAAAATACAGCGCAAAGTAGCAATTAATATTCAATTTATTTAAACTATTAGTAGTCAGTGGATAGCACGAAGGACATATTAATTGCTACTTTCCGCTGTATTTTACAGAACTTTTACTTTAAACCTCATCATCCAGTTTTGACTTACACCACTTCTGCTCTCAACAGCTAAATTATTACAACACAGTTCCCACGTCGTCAAAACAAACTGACTAAAATGACTTTACTTCAGTTGGTATCATTTCCGATTGCTGTTCGTAACCATTTATCACACATTCATTATTCACATAAGTTAATCCAGCAATATTTGGCAGACCAGTATTGCCCGGAGGAAGAGCAATGTTTACAATTTCGAAGGAAAAACCAAAAGGTATTACTTAGTGATAAAATAAGAGGTCAATAAGATCTTGTAGTCTCCCGATAAATTCACCAAGATCTTCTAGCAGGAAAAATAGTGATACTCTCCTCAATATTTCAAGGCAGTTGACTGAGTTATTATGTTGTTTTGAATGTTACATAATCATTGGTATGGTGCAAATAAATTTCAAAATGTCTGCTATTCTTTCTAAAAATAAATCTTAAAATTTCTTATTTTAACTTCTAATAAACTTAGCTTGCAGCATTTGCTGCACAAGCTACCAGTTATTATATATTTCGAATCTATTTTGGGAAGTAGGAATAGTCCTGTACATTTTTTTAATTGTAATGTCTTAGTGCAAGAAAATCATAAATTTCAATTGCTGAAAATAAACACAAAGTAGTCAGCTTCTTTCTATGTACGTGAGATTTCAAATTCTCTTGAATATGGGAGCAGTCTTGCAAGACGTATGTATTGAAATTAAAATTTGTTTATTGTGATAATGTTCAGGGTGAATATTATTACTATTTTGAAATTTAATATGAAAAAATTAACACTGTAGAGTTAATGGAACAACTTTCTTCTCTTAACATCTCAGATGGATTTAGTGTGCGCTAATATAAACCTTTACAATGCAAATAAATTGTAACTTGTTATCGAGTATTGAAATAGAGATAATTTGGTTTCTTATACAAAGTACGGAGAAAATATTAGAATGCCGGTATATCAAAATTAAATTTCGTGATGTTCATGTTATGTATAGAGCCATAAAATATTAGCTCCTGGCATGCTGTTATCAAGCAAATGTTTTCACATATCTGAAAATTATAAATGTTTCTCACCTTGACTAATGCTCCTTTGATGCTCCTCTATGCAGCTGATGTCTTAACGGAGCAAATCGGCTTTCTTATATACTCTACGATTTAGAGATTAGATATTATGTTTTTAATTCGATAAATCACCCACTTCTATTTCTTCTCAGCCTTACAAAGTCCAAGTATTCAGATAGTAAGCCTGCATCGGATTACATAATCCCCTATCAAGGTGTAATCAACCTTTTCGACGTAAATTATGACAAAAGCACCATATGACTCTTTAAAGAGGGTTATACTCTTTTCTTTCATCACAATATTAGCAGCCTGCGCTGGCTGAGTTTTCAGACCTCCATTCTGTCACACAGGCGGCCTGGGTTCGAGTCCCGGTCAGGTCTGAGATTTTTCAAGGTCGCTGTTGAGGTTTTCTCGGGTTTCTCCAACTTTTCCCCATATTAAGGATTTACATCCTCCTGTCACCTTTTCTATAATTCGTTATAATTCCATAGCGTTCCCCGATCACCGGTTGACGACACAAGGAGGGGCAGACCAAGGTGCGAGGGAGGGTTGCATGTTCGAAATCTGGGTACCCAATGAACCTCAGCGTAGCAGCCGGTGTGGGCCTGAGAATGCGCCTAGCTTGAGGGTTAGCACAGTAAGTGGAAATTGGTCACAGTGCTGGGCCATAGTGCCCCCGTCCCGTAAATTCCATTTCATTTCATTCATCACAATATTTCGTGTAAGAAAATTTTTTGCACGATCGTTTTTCTTGTTGTATTTACAGCTATTGTTGTTAGGCCTTGAAAATTATAATTCCCACACAGAAACTTGTTGCCTGGGGAAACCTTTCTCTATAACATAAAACTATACTGAAATAAACCCATTACAGTGCACTTATTGTTATTTAGTTACAATTACATACAGTTTTGCGAAAACTTTGGATAATATTGCTCTTAATTTCAATGAAAAATATATTGTATTTCCAATTTTTTAAATATGATCCTGCAAAAAATTGTTTTAAGGCCTACAATACACGTTTGTGAAATCCATTACAAAATCTCGGATATTGAAAACCTCGCTCTGTTCCTTTTTCAGATTTTTCCTCGATTTTGTAAAAAGTACTTTGCAACCTTGTATCGTATTGTACTATTACCTTTACCTTGCATACACAACCATTGGAGCAGAGCTTATATAGACTCAAAGCCAAGGGCATGAGGTAGAATGCCTCTTACGACCTGAAGCTTTGGCTTTTAAATCTGACTATAGTATTTAGTATTAGTAATGATAATACGTGACTAGAGCTACATCATGTTTATATATTATAATATTATTTTGACAAATGTTCGTGATTTATTTGAAGAATTACCATCACGATTCTTGTTAAGTACACAAGTTGTTGGCTAAAATTTTGGTAATTGAATTGCTTATTTTATGTACGTAATAATAATGTTCCTTTTTAATTGTCATTCTCATTACATCAAAATATATTATAGTATGTATTATGTACGGTTAAAGTTAGAATGTACCTACTAATCATCTCACCGTAACAGTCTATTATCTCTCACGCATTCATGCATACCTAATTAATCCACCAACATATTCACTAATCCATCAATTCATTTATTCATCCATTCGTAATCCAACCACTTCTTCGTAAACTCATCAATGCACTCACTCACTCCATATATACATGAATTACCTACAATCCAACTGTCCATTCACACATCTATCCATATAATAACTTATCCAGATACTCAATCAGTCCAAATATTTATTTATTTATTTATTTACTTATTTACTTATTTACTTATTGATTGATTGATTGATTGATTCATTTATTTATTTATTTATTTATTTACTTATTTATTTATTTATTTATTTATGTATTTATTTATTATCCCCGTGCCTTCGCTCCACTTGTTACAAATATAATCGACTTAAATCCGTTATATTTTCAAATATAGCTTTTTTTTTATTACTTACTTAGTAAAAAAATTAGCTTATTATAATTTGTAAGCCGTCTGTTCCTCAGTTCTTTCCAAATCGTACTTCCAAATCGTACTTGACACTATAATGCAATTTTTAAACAATATTTTCTGGAGTTGTTCAATTCCACTTTGAAGGTTGGTACGGTACTCCATTAGACTCTTACGAGCCGTGGCCTCGTCGTCTAAATTCTGCTTAAGACTCGCGTTACAGAATGGGCGCTGCTACGAGCCCTCATGGAGGTACAAATTGTCGCATGAAATTTCGGTCAGTGTATGGAACCAGTGACCACCTAGCATCGTGATGCACTTGGGGGGCTACGGAGCTTCTCTAGGCAGCGATTTCTAGTTACGAAAGCAGCAAGCTATCCGTGCGTTTTCTTTTTAAGCGAGACGTGAAGCGCTGCAGCAAGACCGTTCTTTTATTACATTTGCTTCACCATCGCAGCAGCAACCGTGCAGCATATCCAAACACTACCTTACGAGTTTGCTGCACGATCCATCATGGAGGAATGCGTGTTTTGGTCTTTGCAATGTTTATTATTGTTAAACTAATAGTGATTCCATGTCATTGTCATGGAAGTAGAAACTATTTAATATGTTCGTTTCTTTTAAGGTTAAATTTATTATTGCAGTAATAGAAGCCAATATTAATTGTCCATCATTTTCCAGACAGCTAGCCTAATTGGATTTTTTTCGACCCTCTTTTTACTGCAGCAAAGTCATGAAGGGCTTTAAAAACGCACGATATATCAGCTGGGAGGATGATCGTGGTAACTACATGATACCTCCATTATAGTTGGATGATCGTCCACCTCTGCTTCGGATTATGAACGTGAGGCAAGCAGCCGTCTCTTCAGTCTTTTTTTTTTTAAAGCTGTAGTCCCAAAGGTTATTTATTATATTACTACGCGTACATTAGACTTAAGAGAAGAATGGTCAGCGTCTGAAAGAAAATATGTTAGTGAGAAATGAGAGCTGGAAGATGACTTCCAATTAAATGATAAGCCTTTCCTTCAACTTAAAATTTTTGCATTAAATGGCTTTCGGGTATTCCTATTGCACCAATCGATGCCATTTACAATATGCTGTTGTACTGCCTTATATATTATTTGAAAAGTGTGTTGATAACGAATGTACTAGGCCTACTCACTCATTCAATGTTTTCTGCCCACGGGCAGGTCTTGCACTGCAGACCCAGCATTCTGCAGTCTTTCATATGTTCCGTCTTCCTCTTGGTCCCCACATATGATCCAGGTAACTTGTCCACATCTGTGGAGTAACGGTTAGCGAATCTAACTGCGAAACCACGTGGCCCGGGTTCGAATCCCTGTCGGGATAAATTACCTGGTTGAGGTTTTTTCAGGGGGATTTCCCTCAACCCAATATGAGCAAATGCTGGGTAACTATCAGTGTTGGACCCCGAACTCATTTCACCGTCATAACCTTCATCTCATTCAGACGCTAAATAACGTGACATGTTGATACAGCGTTGTAAAATAACCTATTAAAAAAGCCATGTATTTTAGTGTCGCCTATCATCTCATTTCTTCTGCCTTGAATTTTCCTTCCGTTTCCCATTCCATCCAGTGCATCCAGCAATAGGCATTTTCTTCTTAAGCAGTGGCACAGCCTGGTTAATTTCAACTCTATTCTTTCTTCAACCAAGCTTCCTAGCACAGTTCCATTCCTTACTTTGTCTGTTCATTTCACACTCTCCATTCTTCTCCATACCTACATTGCAAATGCTTCTAGTTTTTCTCCTTACTTCGTCGTAATTTCCATGTTTCTGCTCCCATACATTCCACATAAGGATGTAATATTACAAGTTTTTAATTGGTCGTGGGGACTCTTGAATTTCAAGAGGAACTTTTCTAGCAACGCAATACAATCCATTTGACTCAAAGACACATTTTTTTGCATTATATATATATATATATATATATATATTTATTGGAAATTTCTGCGCTTTACCTATTTCAATATCATTCAAATGAGCACAGTCAATATTTTGATTGTAATGAAATACTAACAAACTACTACTGCCTACTAACCTTCGACTAAGCACACTAGTTGTAGAAATACGCTCTCGTTGTTCGTTAAATATCTGAGAAAGTTCGGCCCTGTTTTTCTTCCTCGAGCCTGGTAAGTTGGATATCTGTTTTCGACACGACGCTCAAAACGTTCGATGATAGTTTCTCTTCGTCGAGCCACTCAGTTTTTCAAATTATTATTTCGTAAACGATTCTCTCGTCCTCCCTCACTCTTATTAAGATTTCGAATTTCGTTCCGCCTTTAGGCAGAAATGTTTCGGTATAACTGAAACTAAAACTGAAACTAAAAGCTAGATTTACATCACGGTAGAGTCGACCGTGCCTACATAATATAATATACGGTATTTTAACAGACCTGACTAGTCTTCCCGCACACAATGACGTTATATAGTTACCAAGCACACAATGCAATGAGTTCTCGGAGTCGTAGTTTAACTTTCGCCGCAGGATCGCTAGTCACTGACCTTTAACTATACTGGTTCATATGGTACGTAACCATGAATAACAGACTTTTGTACATGCATTTGAAATCACATTAAAACAATTCATGCAAAAAATATAGTATTAAATATTATGTTACTTAATTAATGTATGTTATAAGTTGACGTGTTGAAATGCATTTATTTTCATTGCGAACAGTGTGGTATTTTGTACTTGTCGATGATCCAACTGCAGTTTATGTTTTGTGCACATTTCTCGACAAGGCTAAAGTGCTGTTTTCTTATTATCGTGTCTCTTCTGATATTACCCGACAAAAATTACTAATGTAAGGGCTGAGATATTTGTATAATAGGAGGTCACATAATTTTGACTCGTGACTATCATAGTTTGTAGGATTATCACATTTTCACAATAGGAATTCGGATCAGGACAGGATATAGACTATCTTTAATTCCTTTTAAGGGATATTTATCTTGGTATATGTATGGAAGAGAAGTCTTTGTTGCAGAATCTAAGCCATAGATTATTTTCAAGAATTTCCATGTACAGTAAAATATCTTGCTTCATTGAGGCTTTTAGGAGAGAGAGAGAGAGAGAGAGAGAGAGAGAGAGAAAGAGATTAGGAGTAAGGATATCGACATCCTTAGATACAAATAATTGTTTATAATTTTCACAATTTAGATCGTCCTTCACAGTTGATATCAAATAGCAGACAATAACTGGTAATCTTGCTGTAGTTAATTTGGTTAGTAGTCAATGCTATTGGTGCCATTTCTGCAAGTTTTCTAGGGTGGGGGAAATAATTTTTATTAATGTTGAATTATTAATGTTATTTCAATTTTCATTCCGTGAAATACTATTCCTTTTGATTGTGATGCCACGTTCCTACACAGCATATTCTGAATTCCTATATTATTATCAACAGCATTAGCGTTCAGAAATGCAGATATCATGACTGTAGTTATGATTTAATGAATAGCCTGGACAAAACTGCATTTGTCTGGTCATTACTCGCACTCATTTTCTGTTTGGAACTAAATAGAATTTCAACTTGATCACTAGAGAGTACAAAATGAAAACTTGACAAAAGAAGATATTTAATGCACTGTGCAGTTGAAATAGTTGTGAGAGTAATGTCATCGTAAGTTTCTTTACTCAGGATCTGCGTCTTCGGATTTGTGCAGATGTTTTTCAAAGATCAAGGTAATTCAGAAAATCATTTTCGAACGAATTACGTATGGAATCATCTACTTTAAAAAACGCCCTCAAATCTCGTCACGAGAATGGCTATGATACGTGGTATTTCTAACATTATGAATCTTAAATCAACTCCTCATTATTTCCAGGTCCACCACCGTGGAGTAATGATGAGCATGCCTAATCATGAAACGAGCGGGCCCAGGTTTAAATCCTGGTTGGGAAAATTTACATGGTTGAGATTCTTTCCGAGGTTTTACCTCAACCCAATGAGAGCAAATGCTGGGTAACTTTCGGCGGTTGACTCTGGAATCATTTCGCTGCCATTGTCACCTTTATCTCATTCAAACGCTAGATGAAGCGTCGTGAAATAAAAAATAAAATACAATATTTCCAGGATCTGTACAGTTGCATCAAAATCCTCAAAGCCTTTTATTCCGACTGCTGGGCTGTAATCCTTTAAAGTAATTGGAGAAGCAGTAACACTTTCAGAAAATGCTTGCACGGCTCTCGTAAAATTCATCTTTATTTTTTCTTGCTTATTTAAGGATGCTGTATCAACTACGAGGTTATTTAGCGTCGATGGGATTGGTAATAGCGAGATGATATTTGGCGACATTTTCTGTTAGTTTTGACATGATGGTCCCATATGAACAAAAAAAAAAAACATGAATATTCTGATGGAACTCAATTTGGTACATACATTCGAGAAAATTACCTGAAGAACGTGAAAGGCTGGGGATACTGCTATAGACTTCATAGAGGAATTAATACTAATATGCATATAGAGAGAATGCACAGGACCCTAAAAACATGTTTATTTACATGGAAAAAATGTAAAACGATTAGACAAGGCAATTTATGTTCTGATGACTTTTGTGAGAGACAAACTCTTCAATAGACTAGTTATTCTCACTAAAGGTAAAATGACGAACAAGCTGAAAGACCTAAGAAACAGACACAAATCGAGAACTGAGCTTAACAAAGACCTGATTATTAGAGAAGAAAACGGATGAAAGATGCATTCATCTTCCGATGTGGAGGATGTATATTTTGTACAAGAATCTGCCCTTACCTGCAACTGCAAGTTGTTGTGAATTGAATGTAACAGCTACATTCTTCAGTACACATGCAGCTGTATGGATTCATCTATTAAATGGAACATTTAGCATATCCACAGTTTTTGTTTATTGAGAGCCAGCCAAAGTACTGAAGAAAGTAGATCTAATACTGTTCACTGTAATGAAGAATATGATGATTTGTTTATTAATTTGGATGCTGAAAATGATATTGAGACAGAAGAAATTTTATCCGAAAATATGAAGAAAAGAGATTCCCATTCTGCCTTTGCATTCACAAATCAGAAAGAAAAAATAAAAGCAGATTTAATAAACCTTATTGATTCAGTAATGAGAGAAAATGAACTTGAAGGTTTGGAACGACATAAAGCATCTTTGCAAAAACACTTGCTGTGGTACGTTCCAAAAGTGAATGTGAAGCTTTGGGAATCTGCAATTCCAATATAAACCATACAATGAAAAGAAATGTAGTTCCTTAAAGAAGACTGTTTTCTGTAAAAAAAAAAAAAAAAAAAAATAATGTTATGGCCAAACCTAACGCTGTAGAAGCTCAGAACATTAGTATTACTTTATTGCAAGAATAGTGATAGGCCTACTATAAATCAGAACTTATAAAGCGAAATTTCTTTTTAATTTACTATTGATGGTTTGTGTAAATAGCTGTACTGTGAGAAAAAAATATGTAATGAGTGTCGTATTAATATTAGGTTTCTATTCTTAAATAGTGCGATACAATGACTCACATTTAGTGAAATTAAATTTAGGTGTACATATTTTATACTCTGTGAACTTCACAAACAATGATTCACGAAGTGCAGGAAGTTGAAGTCATCAGTTATCGCACAGAAATCACTTATGTTACTCTATAAACTAAGTCCAGGCATTTAATTAAGTCGGTAGTGAGAGGGGAGATTTTCCGTGTTCCATAGACATTTTTGATGTTTTCTCTACATACGTACAGGGAACAGAGCTGTTTTAATATTCACATTTTAATTGTATTTAGATTTATTTATATTTAATTGTAATACAATGACCGAAAATTCAGTTAGGCCTACCTCAAGATATACATATATTAACATAAAAAGTAGTGCTGTCATGGAGGCCATACGGGGCCATATATCGTATGGGAACCTACAATTTGTTTTATTAATCGTATGAGGAAAATAACATTTTATCTGTACGGATGCATACGGCATATGAGTGCCTAAGTTTTGTACGCGGAGATCTGTACAGATCTTAGATCAACTCTTGCTGTTCTTGATGTATTTTGCTTGATATTCATAAACAAAAATTGTCCACCTCTGCAGCACTGAAGTCCAGAATCATATAAAATAGTGGTTGAAAAAAAAAGAAGTGCTGCAAATACACACTCCAAGATTCATCGAGACAAGTATGGATATAGTGTGAGGCTACATGGTGTATTCTTTAAATCATACCTGCACAAACAGGGCTCAACGAGAGCGCGCGCTCCTTCGGAGCGGGAGAGCTGTGTTTACTGCTCGCAGAATCGGAGAGGAAGATAGGTCAGAATGACATACACTTGCTACAGGTAGAGGAGAGAGAAACGACCACTCAGTTATCTAGTGGAGTGCAGTGTGTAGGTCTATTCTCAGTAACTGTTTCACGTTGCTTACCTACTGCTACAGTACAGCATGAAGGAATCTAAAAGACGGAAAAGTGGTGATCAGGCATATTCTTTCAATGTTGCATGGGAAAATGCTTATTTTTTCATAGCTGCTGGAGTAAATACTCAGTGCTTTATCTGCCACAACATTTTGAAAGGTAGAAAGAAACGTAACATAATGCGTCATTACGAATCCAGATTTAAAGATACTAAAGATATTAATCTTCAAAAATTTAAATATCTCTCTTCAGGGAAAAGGCCGGCTCAGTGTTGATATGTTGAATAAATTACGGAATTTCAGTCGTAAACTTACACTTTTCGTAAGTCAGTTTCGGGAAAGTAATATGGCTTACTTTCGAACGATAGAAACTGCTCGTGATGAAGCCATGTTAAACGATTATGTGCAAATATTAATTGAAATTCAGAATGAATCTATTTCTAGGTTCCAAGATCTTGTCTTAAAGTCCACACCTGTGGAGTAATGGTTAGCGCGTCTAGCCGCGAAACCAGGTGGCTAGGGTTCGATTCGCGGTCATGACAAGTTACCTGATTGAGTTTTTCTGGGGTTTTCCCTCAATTCAGTATGAGCAAACGCTGAGTAACTTTCGGTATTGGACCCCGGACTCATTTCACCGGCATTATCACCTTCTTCTCATTCAGACGCTAAATAACATAAGCTGTTGATGAAATGTCGTAAAATAACCTACCAAAAGCCTTGTCTTCATTGGAAAGAAGTTTAGAGTTATCATAATAAATTCCTTTAACACCAGTTAAAACAATGTCATATAAGTTACAGGTGAGCCTAGTTGGCGCAGTTGGTGTAGCGCTGGCCTTCTATGCCCGAGGTTGCGGGTTCGATTCCGGGAATTTAAGTGTGCTCATATAACCTCGGCAGTTGGGAGCGTCGTTAACGATTTACAACTCGGACTTATTGATCTTCAATGTGGCCTGAGGACTGAAGATCGTTTGAATAATACTACTAGCCTGGTTGAGTTTTACAAGATTAAACATCAGCAGTAATATCCACGACTACACAGGCTGGCTGTGAAAATGATTGCTATGTTTGGCTCAACATTAATATTTGTGAGCAACTGTTTTCTGTAACCAACATTAATAAAGGCAGGCATCAAACATCTGTAACTGAAGTCTCATTACCATCAGTAGGCTACTGTTCCTTTCAGCAGCCAACAGCATAAAACCTCGTTTTCATGTACTGACAAATAAAAATATAAGAAAATGATATTGTACATTTAAGTAGGTATGAAATTTCTATTATTTCTGTAAAATAAATATTTCTGTATTAATTAATAAGTCCAAGATAGTTTTACAAACACTGAACGGAAATTCATTTCATGAACCTCGTAATAGTACTTTCTTTTGTGTACATTTTGTACGAGATTACCACTTCTTCCAATCAACCCTATACAGAGAGCTGTGAGCCAGCTGGAGAGCGCAAACCTTGTGCAGGCCGGCTTTAAATCAAGCTTGTTGTACAATTAAAGTGTAAAAACAAAATAATTCCTTTACTTCTTTAATATTAAAAAAAGGTCATTAAATGACAGTCGGAGAGATAGAGAGAGGAGAGTAAAATATATTTCAAGAGAGAAAACAAGGGGTGGGGCGTATGGTCAAGAGAAAATTTACCATGACAGCACTGAAAAATCTATATCATTATATCAGTGAGCACGTGCAGAATTTCCCCTCTAATCTTCAGACAGACACAATAATGGTGAATCATGTCATATGTACACAGTGGCTGAAATACAGTATTTAAAGATAAGTGTAATTCAATTTAAAGTACATAATCTCCACACTGCACGGCATTCCGAGGAGCAGTATTGCCTGCCTCTCCTACGGCTGTCGGCTGTCATTCGGCACAGCAGGTAGCCTCATTCGGCATTGCGAGGAGCAGAAGAGGACTAAACATACACTGTAGCCCTCTTGGAGCAGAATTGCTTACGCTCGCTAGACTTTTGTATATACGTGGTGTGTATAAAAAGTTCGGTGAATGGTGTCATATCTGAACGGCAACTTGGCGCATGTGCTTGCGCATGCTCATGGTTCTTCAGAGACTTGGGGAGAATCGATACACAGCATGCAATGCATGTGACTGGCAGTGTAAACAGACTGCGACCAGTTGAACGTAGTCAGTGTGAGAGGAAGTGTCACAGCGCAATGGAGCAACGTGTAAACATCAAGTTCAGCTACAAATTGGGTAAGACTGCAATGGAGACACATGGAATGTTGGTGCAGGTGTACGGGAGGGAAGCCGTGAGCAGAAAATGTGTTTACGAATGGTTTAAACGCTTCCGTAAAGGGAAGGAAACAATTGAGGATGAGCCACGTTCAGGTCGGCCATCGACAAGCAGAACCCCAGAAATGATCGAGAAAGTGCGACAAATGCTGGCACAAGATCGGCGACTGGCTCTAAAATTGATTACGGAGGAATTGGACATTAGCAAGGACACGGTGCACACCATCGTCCGCGATGATTTGGGTAAGCGGAAGATCTGCTCCCGATTTGTGCCGCACAAGCTCACAGACGAGCAGAGAGCAAAACGGATGGAAACTTCTGGTGATTTCATTTCCATGTGTGACCAGGATCCATTGCTTCTGAAAACCATCGTCACGGGAGATGAGACCTGGTGCTACCATTTCGATCCGGAATCAAAACGGCAATCGATGTCATGGTGTTCACCGATTTCCCCGCGACCTAAAAAAAGCCGTCTACAAAAATCCAAGGTGAAAACACTGTTGATCGCCTTCTTCGACAACAACGGTATCATCCACAAGGAATTTGTTCCTGCAGGTCAAACCATTAATGCTGCATTTTACCAGTCCGTTTTGAACCGATTGCTACAGCGTACCCGGCGGGTTCGGCCTGAGTTGCACAGGACTGGCAAATGGATGCTGCTCCTTGACAATGACCCTCTGTACTCCCCTGATCTGGCTCCTGCGGACTTCTTCCTGTTTCCCCGCTTGAAGGCGGCCATAAAAGGTGAACGTTTTGGGGATGTGAATGTCATCAAAGATCGTGTGACAGCCATTCTGCGATCGATTCCACAGGAGGCTTTTGCTGATAGTTTCCAGAAGCTGTACGAACGTTGTCAAAAGTGTATTGTAGCGGGTGGCGACTATTTTGAAGGGCAATAAAGAAAATTTGTTTGTATCTTTGTTTTTTTGCTTTCTGATACCATTCACCGAACTTTTCCAATTCCTGGCTCAGAAGATAACTGTTCTTGAACATCCTCCGTACTCCCCTGATCTGGTTCCTGCGGACTTTTTCCTGTTTCCCCGCTTGAAGGCGGCGAGATCAGAGGAGTACGGAGGGTGTTCAAGAACAGTTACCATCTTCTGAGCCAGGAATTGGCGCACACGGATCGCACAGTGTGCAGGGGCATTGTCATGGAGCAGCATACATTTTCCAGTCTTGTGCAACTCTGGCCAAACACCCCGGATACGCTGTAGCAATCGGTTCAAAACGGACTGGTAAAATGCAGCATTAATGGTTTGACCTGCAGGAACAAATTCCTTGTGGATGATGCCGTTGTTGTCGAAGACGGCGATCAACAGTGTTTTCACCTTGGATTTTTGCAGACGGCTTTTTTTTTTTGGTCGCGGGGAAGTCGGTGAATACCATGACATCGATTACCGTTTTGATTCCGGATCGAAATGGTAGCACCAGGTCTCATCTCCCGTGACGATGGTTTTCAGAAGCAATGGATCCTGGTCACACATGGAAATGAAATCACCAGAAGTTTGCATCGTTTTGCTTTCTGCTCGTCTGTGAGCTTGTGCGGCACAAATCGGGAGCAGATCTTCCGCTTACCCAAATCATCGCGGACGATGGTGTGCACCGTGTCCTTGCTAATGTCCATTTCCTCCGTAATCAATTTTAGAGCCAGTCGCCGATCTTGTGCCAGCATTTGTCGCACTTTCTCGATCATTTCTGGGGTTCTGCTTGTCGATGGCCGACCTGAACGTGGCTCATCCTCAATTGTTTCCTTCCCTTTACGGAAGCGTTTAAACCATTCGTAAACACATTTTCTGCTCACGGCTTCCCTCCCGTACACCTGCACCAACATTCCATGTGTCTCCATTGCAGTCTTACCCAATTTGTAGCTGAACTTGATGTTTACACGTTGCTCCATTGCGCTGTGACACTTCCTCTCACACTGACTACGTTCAACTGGTCGCAGTCTGTTTACACTGCCAGTCACATACATTGCATGCTGTGTATCGATTCTCCCCAAGTCTCTGAAAAACCATGAGCATGCGCAAGCACGTGCGCCAAGTTGCTGTTCAGATATGACATCATTCACCGAACTTTTTAGACACACCACGTATGTATGCTAGTGTATTATAATCAAGTGGTAGGCCTGAGTGATAATTTTGTTTCATATAAGCATAGTGAATAGTTACTGATAAAATATAAAGTGTAATTATTGTTTTCTCGTGTGGCCGTTTTTGTGTATTCAAGATCTAATGGCTTCTGAATTTAGCAGTCCTGACTTCGATTCAGTTGTTTATTTACTTAACAATGGTATTTTCTCCCTGTCGTTAGAACACAAGGTAACGATAAAAACAGAGCTAAAGAGAAGAAACTGCTGTGGCATGTCAGCTAGACGCCTCACTTCAAGACGAGCTAAACTGAAAGACAGGCGGATTGAACTCACAAGAATATTCTTTAAGGTGAGTTGTAAGAAAATCTATTTATTTCTTATTTCTCTTATTAAATCCACATAACAATTAATTATATTACTATTCATATTCTAAACGTATGTTATTTGGCACTTCCTCGCTGCCTATTGTCTATATCTAAAAATAAAACGGGTGCACGTAGGGTTATAGGTTGTTATAGGGTTTATCCTAGTTTTAAACAGCAGTCATTAATATAATATTGAACTCAGATTTATGCGCAAAAACAAAATTCCGTACATAATAATATGATTGGAATAGGTTAATTAAAATATAAATATCTGTCTACCATCTTACTTAGCTCACGCTTCGCCACTGACAACGAAAGAGAATGGACGTGTATTGCGGTAGCCAAAAAGACAACGGCCCGGTGGAACATTCTACAACAGCAGAACGACGTCGCTCATTCCCATCCACTCAAGGACACTGGATTATCATCTGGAATTTCTGGTTAATACCAGGGAACCAGAATACAAGTTTACGAGTAATGGTATTGGGTTGTGAGATTTTCCACGAGACACACACTACATGAGATTACGAGTTATGATATTGGGTTGTGAAGGTTCCGGGGCATTAACGATTATGTATTTTGGACGTAGTGTTGCGCGTTTACCTAACTTGAGCTTGTACTTTATTATCGTTTAGTTTAGATGGGAACTGTTTAGTTTTCTAGAAATGTTCTCGTGAAACATTGTAATTTTCTGTATCCTCTACGTCTGCGCCTGCTGGTGTGCGTTCCGCAACGTTAAGCTTTTCGTTTCTGACTCTATTCATTCTCTTTCATATTATAGGTTCTCAGATACCACCCATGGGGTATTCTAGTCCTGTCCAAGCGAATTTTGGTCCTTGGACTATTACGAGTGCTATCACTTGTTCTCCATATAGCCCTGGCGATTGTATATTTGGAGACATTATTTTAAGTGTCTTATGAGTTACATTTTATATCTCTAGCTGAACTTTCATCTTTTATATAATTACTGTTAATTTTTGCTCCTTTGTTATTATATTGAATTATTTATTGAATAGTAATTTGCTTGCTCGCATCTTGGTATGAGACAACCATAACCTTACCACTATCACATCCTATCGTCCTCTTTTATATTGGGAGTTTTCCGAGTTTATGATTCCAACACAATAAATTAAACATTTAATTTCCCTAAACATATATACAATGAATGTAACATAGTACTGCAAAAATGCATACCTAATAAAGTGTATGCATTGTTTCATATTCTGTCTCTTTTTCACATCCAGTAATGTTTTGGAAGGATCTAATATCGATTCCACTCCTGGTTATGTTGATCATTTATAGCCTATTGTACTACTGCATCGTGTAAATTTCTTATATTCGTTTATGTGTAAAACAGTGCATTGTGTATTTAATTATTGTAGATTAACATGACTCTACTGTGTTGTGTAATTCCTTATTAATTATCTTTTCTTTCCTTGTGCTCTCTCAGCGTCATTTCTGTAGTTATTCATAGCTTAGGAAATCTAAACCTATATCAAAATATGAGCAAGGCACACAAAACCATTCCACAAAGCAGTGATATCTCTCTGGGTTCCTATTTCCAGTCCAATGAGCTTCCTGAGGCAGCGAGTTGTTGGTTCTGGACCACCATCCACTCATTGCTACACATTAGGCTATATTTTAGTTTAGATCAGTGGCGTAGCATGGCAATATGGTCTGGATAGAATGTATTGAAAAAAGTTTAGATTTTTTTTTAATTGTTTCATATAGCCTATCAATTTTGTTAGCTTGATGCTTAATAACTTGGTATACAGTAAATACCGAAATTTGATTTGACTAGTTGTAGATCTAATTATCATCATCATCATCATCATCATCATCATCATCATCATCATCATCAAGTGATCTTAGATTTTAAAATAGAAAATTAAGAGCATTGGGTATATCATAATTTTACAAAATGATAAATTTGTTTGAAATTAAGACAATATGGTACTCACTTATATTTTCTTGTATATAAGCTCCAAATGGCGGTTTTTCTTCTCAGGTAAAATGTCAATCACACACTCCTTGAAGGTATGGTCACCACACATTTCACTTAATAACTGTTTTTCAATTGCACAGTGTGGCTCTGACCACGGTAGAGTAAGGTTGAATGGTGTACGCTCGACTTGCTGACTGAGTACAGTGCCGAGTCGTTTGGTCGCGTAATAAACAACAGTGCACATCAGTGTATTTGTTCTTACATATATAGTGTTTTTGCGTTCATATATTTATTTTGTAAGTTTTTTTTCTTTGTGTGTTTTATTTTTCCGAGTGTTATAAAGACAGTGCAACAAACAATTTGAACAGAACATGGCTACTATACGTCGTATTAACACAATTAAAGTTCAATTTGAAGCAAGTGCCCCGCGCCCTACGGCGATGGAGTTACATGTGTGGATACAACAAACTCTGAACATAAAAACAGATCAAGTAGATATGTTGCAGCTGAACATGCAAGAAAAATCATTGTATATAAAAGTTATATCGCCAACTGTGTATGAGAAAATAGTGCAAAAACATGAGGGTGAAACAAAGTTTAAATACGGCAACGGTGAACAAACGCAAATTAAAATTAGTAAAGCGGATTCTCCTGCTATAACAGTTAGAGTATTTAATCTTCCTCCCGAGGTGCCGAACTCAATGGTGACGACAGCTTTGACTAGGTATGGTGTTATCCATTCAGTGAGAAACGAACAATGGAGCACAGCATTCCCATTTCCTGTTAATAACGGTATCCGTGCTTTAAAGATGGAAGTGAAACAAAATATTCCAGGCTCAGTGCCGATAGCGGGCTATAATGCACATGTCACATACATTGGTCAACCGATTTTATGTTTTGTGTGCCATGAGCCTGATCACAAAAAAAAAAGAGTGCCCACGAAGGAAAACAACTTTACCAGTGAGTGTTCAGTCACGGAAATTGTTATTGAGTGACATTGTTATGGGAAGATCTTCACAAGGACCATCGACATCAAAAGAAGAGCGAACGATGACACGGCCCGTGGAGCGAGACGCACCGGTGGAGGACGATACAGATACATCTTCCGAGACAGCAGAGGTCACAAACGTAGTGACCGACAGGACGGAGCAGCCTACGTTGGAGACAACAGACCGGACAGAGGATACAACAGCAGAGGAGGTCAACACAGACGGACGAAATGCAGCTCCGGAGTTAATGGAAACAACAGTAATCCCGCCAGAATCGAAGTCACCCTCGCAGTTCGGAGAGGCATCACTCGAGGTAAGCCGTACTTTACAAGTAGAAGAACCAACGGAAACTCCATCGAAAAAACTAAAACCCACAACACAACAGGAAAATTCAAGGGACCCACGTTTGCGAAGTCGAGGCGCGGGGCCCAGTAATGTAGCCACAGATAAAAACTCGCCACATGTAAATCCGAGTAGTAAAACAAAGGATAGTCCAACAAGACCACATCCATATGCTATATATGGACGTACCAAAGAGAGCAACAAGAAAGAGGGTGCTGAAGGGAAATCGACTCAGAAGGGGAATATAAACAATACCACCACTGTCGAGGGTATTACTGACTTGGACATGTTAGATGTGTAGCATGTATGTACGTCCACGGTCCTGTTGCTTTATGTTTACAGCATTCTGTATTTTCCATTCTATGGTAATATTACGTAAATACGCTACCTTAAATGTCAACTATACTCAAGGGAAACATAAACAACAGTCAGTCAAAGAGAGCAACCAGAAAGAGGGTGTAGAAGCAAAATCGATTCAGAAAGGACATATAAACATTACTACCACTGTTGAGGTATACAGACGTGGACATGTTAAATATGTAGGGTGTATGAACGTCCGCGGTCTTGTGTGTTTGTTTATGTTGCCAGCTTGCTAGATTCCCATGCGATGGTAATAGTACGCAAATACGTTACTTTAAATATCGATTGTATGCAAGGGAAACACAAACAACGCTACTCAAAGACAGCAACAAGAAAGACGGTGCTGAAGCAAAATCGACTCAGAAAGGGCTTTATAAACTTTACCACCACTGTTGAGGTTATTGCAGACTTGGACATGTTAAATATGTAGGATGTATGTACGTCCGTTGTTTAGTTTGTTTATTCTTACAGCATTCTGGACTTTCTATTCGATGGTAATATTACGCAAATATGCCACCTTAAATGTCAATTGTATACAAGGGAAACACAAACAACAGTTACTTAATGCTTTTATTAGGCAAAATGATATCGATGTGCTTTTATTTCAAGAAGTAAACAATGATAATTTCGATTTTTTGGGTCCGCAATATGAATATGTTGTAAACACCGGCGAGAATAATCGTGGCACTGCAATGATTTATCCTGCGGGAATGAATGTTGAGCAAGTGGAAACACATCCTAGTGGCAGAGTCATTTCCATGAATATTAACAGTACACAATTTATAAATGTTTACCTGCCTTCGGGAACGAACAATCGTCAGGAGAGAGAGAATTTTATTAGTAAAGAAATTCCTTTCTACCTTCGCCACCGATACAATCGGTTACTTATAGGTGGAGATTGGAATTGTGTATTACACGCAAAAGACCAGACAGGCAAATATAACCCATCGCCAGCATTAGAAAATTTAACAAGAGAACTACAATTAATGGATACCTGGGAACTCTTTCATGGTAATGATGTAGAATATACTTTCCGTCGACAGAATGTTTCGTCCAGATTAGATCGATTTTATATCACGCGACCGCATTCAACAGACGTATATCGAATACAAGTGATACCGACACCCTTTTCGGATCACGATTGTGTCTGTCTTTCCATGCAGACAGATACACAACTTCCCCTCTTTGGGAAAAGCTATTGGAAACTGAACGACTCTTTATTGTTTATACCGGAGTATAGAGACCAATTTGTTCAATATTTCGAAACATTAAACAGAGGGGTCAGAAATTCAAAATTCAATATAATGGAAAAATGGATGAAAATAATAAAGCCAGGTTTCAAATCCTTTTATCAGGCCGCAGGGATCCAGCGAGCTCAGGAAACGAGAGCAACTTTGAATTTTTACTACCAGATTTTAGCGGAACTGTATGAGACACAAAACACGGAGGGAAATAAATGGAAAGACATCGTGGAAACTAAGTTGAAAATCTGTGAGGTCCACAAAAAACTGATGCATGGCGTGATGGTTAGGGCCCATGTACCGACGATACACGAAGAAGAGCGCTGTGCGCTATACCACCTGGTAAAAGAAAAACGGAAGAGTACAATCAAATATATAGAACAGCTCCGCACTGCCGAAGGGAAGATTGCGAATACTTCGAAAGAATGCATCAAAGAAGTTGAAGAATTTTTTACCTCACTCTATGCTGCGTCTCCAACATCACAGAAGGCAACTGCAGATATTCTGAAAAGTGTGAACAGACATCTAAGTCTGCAACAACAGCAGGATCTCCAGTCACCAATAACTGAATAAGAAATTCGTTTAGCATTAGAAGGTGCGCCCAAGAACACTGCTCCTGGTCCTGATGGATTAACCTATCAAGTATACAAGAACCATTGGCGCTTAATTAAAGAATATTTGATAGAGCTGATGAATTATATTTTAGATACTGGTTCAGTTATCGATGGTTTCAGTGATGGTGTAGTGACTCTAATTCCAAAAACGACTCACCCAACTACAGTGTCGGAGTATCGACCTATTACCTTGTTCAACACAGACTACAAGCTATTCATGAAAGTACTAGCAAATAGATTGAAACCAGCATTTCGGAATATATTTGAAATTGGTCAGACATGCGGTATTCCAGAAAAGTCCATTAT
Organism: Periplaneta americana; assembly: GCF_040183065.1. Classification (NCBI taxonomy): domain Eukaryota; kingdom Metazoa; phylum Arthropoda; class Insecta; order Blattodea; family Blattidae; genus Periplaneta; species Periplaneta americana. Next base: position 129,329,787 of record NC_091124.1, read on the forward strand.
CCATAATCTTGCCACAATTCGCGACACGGTGCTGTATTTTGAAGAACATCATGACGATAAGGGAGCATTACTTTCAGTGGACTTTAATAAGGCGTTTGATCGGGTTAATCATCTGTACTTACAACGTGTCATGGAATGTTTCTGCATACCAGACAAAATTATTAGCGTCATCAAAAACATATACAGAACTGCGCATTCCAGGATCCAAGTTAATGGATTCTTTACGCAACGAATACCCATTCAAGCGTCCGTACGCCAAGGATGTCCGTTGTCGATGTTTTTGTTCGCACTTAGTGTGGAACCCCTTATTCGCATGGTACATCAGAACTTAAATTCAGAACAACGAACAACGTGTCCATTATTCACGAGCAGAGTGTACGCGGATGATGTACTCTTTCTTCTTCGTGCTGCAGATGATTGCGTGACACTGCCACATATATTGGAAACATACAGTTCGGCCTCCTGTGCACAATTGAACACACAGAAGTCTTTCTTGATACCCTTGGGTAGCTGGCCTGACGGACTTACCTTTAATGAGATCACCACGGTACGGCAAGCGAAGATGCTAGGGATGACAGTTTGTAATTCCTTCGAGGAGATGGTGGAAATCAACTGGACAAAGACAACGGCCCTCACAAGAGTGACACTGTTCCAACAGATACACAGAAACCTAAATCTTTTTGAAAGGGTGTGGCATGTTAATATTTTTTGTTTGTCCAAACTGTGGTACTTAGCACAAATTCTTCCACTTCCAGTTAAATATGCTACGGTCCTTGAACGAGCAGTCAGCTTTTATATTTGGAAAGGTTACCTTTATAAATTAAAGAAAGCACAATTGGTCTTACCAAAAGACAAAGGAGGATTGCAATTGATAGCAGTGAAGGAAAAATGTCAAGCACTGATAACACGGAACATTATACGTGGACATCGAGGAGAAAGTGATCCCATGGATAACGAATTCTGGAAACGACACATTTCGCTATTGTGTAGCAGAAAATCCCCGCTACCACAAGCGATACAAAATTTATGGAAGATAATAGAATCATATCCTCCAGACCTCATTACAGCGGACACAAAACAACAAACAAAACTGATTTATAAATACATCATGAAGGACAGTATTCATTCTGCACGTATTGTGGAACAATTTCCGAATCAACGCTGGCATAAAATCTGGCACAACATACATCGGGCTAATATTCCTACGGCATGGCAGACAACAGTTTATTGTTATATCAATCAAATCATACCGACGGAAGAAAGGAAACACCGACACCATCTGACGGACTCGCCTGCATGCAAAATATGCGGTTTCATAGACACATTGAAACACCGTATAACTAATTGTGGAACTGCAAAAACGACTTGGAATGGAGCAAAAAACCTATTGCAGAAAATATGGCCTACGTCAAAACTGAATGACCGGCACCAAACCTTACTGTTAATGGATCCTCTAACAGAGAATGCGGTATTCGTAAAAGCTTGGCTTGCCGCAGGTTTTTTGCATTACCAACTCACGGCTTCATCCCATACGATGGAGGAATTTGTAAAAATACTAACAACAGAAAGAAAAAATTTTGAGCAAAAGTGCAGCGGCAGATATTCCCAGAATTGTCAAGAACTACAACTATTGCACCTCTAAAATATGGATATATGTTACGAACTGTTGATTGTGTGTGTCATATGTTGTTCCTAGTGTAAGTCAATACATGGAGTCATTGAATAAGTAAAGTCTTGTCTGACTAGAAAACGAAATGATCAAGTTATATTCATTTGGGTGATGTCTAGGAATACAGTTTTCGGTTCGTATCTGTGGTGTTATGGAGAAGTGTTTACATATATCGTAAAGTATCTTGGTTCAACGACTTTGGTCTAGAAACAGTGACAAGTCTAGGTGTGAACGTGTATAATAAATATATGTATATTTCCACATATTGGCAACAAACTGGTATTTTTTAAACTGATGAGATTACGACTACATTATCAAAGAGAGGCTGTATTTAATAGGTTTAAAAAAAGGGTATTTGTTTACCATTGCACTATAATTTTATCAAAATAGAAATATATGTGAGTCTATTTTTCACAAAAAGGGTCGGTTAAGATTAAAAATAATAATAATAATAATAATAATAATAATAATAATAATAATAATAATAATAATAATAATAATAATAAAATAAAATTAAAAAAAAAAATAACAGAGGATACAGTTAATTTACAAATTATGATAAAACTGACCAAAAAATGTATTAGTTGTGATATTTGTAATACAACGTAAATAATATTTAAAAAAAGATCTTGTAGCATAATATATATTAAAAAAATTCTCATTTTATATCTAACAAAGCTATGGAATAAATTATTTCACACTCTACTGTAAATTTTAGCCTTTCGTGTAATTTATTAAACAAGTGTACAATTGTATTATCTATTGATTTATTTTCATAAATTATAAGTGTGTCATCTACAAATCAATGAAAGTCTTTTATGTTATGGTTATTTAGGATATCACTGATAGTATTATCTTCTATGTTTTGTAGGAAGATATCGGTTTGAATTCCAGATAATGGATTACCCAGTGCTAGGCCAACATTCTGTTTATATAATTTTTGAGCGAAGTGAAGTAATTTTGTGAAGTGACAGTATTTATTAGATTTAATTTTTGTTGGAATTTATTCAATGGTATTTGAAGGTTAATTAATTTTGCTTTGATAATATTTATAGTTTCATGAAGTGTGATATTTGTATATAAGTTTTCTATGTCAAGGGACATCAGTTCTGAATTTGGGTTAATACTCAGTTTGACTAGATTATCTATTATAAGTCTCGTGTTTTTTTTTTATTGTATATTGATTTTGTAATTGTAAGGTTTGTTTTAACCATTTGTTAAGAGAAAATAAAAAATAAAAAAAAAATTGCTAACTTCCCTAAACAAGACTGTCTATTGTTTGTCATTGAATTTCTTAAGTAAATTTTGATTCTTTACCTCATACTACGTTCACCACTCCAGGTTGTGACAGGCAATATCAACATCAATCACTAGAGTTTAGAGGTATACGTCATCTAATGAATGTCCTTAAACATTTGCTAGTTTACCCTCAAGTTTTTCAGAATTGAAGAATGAGTACTGTTCAGTCAATTGAATTAATTTCATTTTTGGAAATAGGGTACTATATTGTGCACATAATTTTTCATTCACTAGTTCAACGAACAGAAGCTTGGGCAAATCCTCAAATCTTGTTTCTAATTGAACAACTAGTGAGTCAAATATTTCAAAGGATAGGCGTTGCAAATTTGATTTGTCAAATTCACTGAACACTGGTTTCTTATTCAGTTCCTTGCTTTTATTAATGGAATCGATGATGGTGTTCTCCTTCCTCAGTTTTTGTATATTTAATATTGTAGATTTGATTTGGTTTTGATAAACCAAAATATTTGAAGTAGTTTTGCATTGTAGCACATTAAACAAAATATCAACAGAAACGAAGATCATTTCATACAGACAAACAAAGAAGATAAACAAATTTAGGATCATCCAAGCGCTTTATCAATAATTGCTTCATGTAATTCTTCAAAATATGTTGTTATTGTCGACAGAGCTCTTGAATGAAGCTTCCAACGTGTTGTATTTGCGTGAGGCACCTTGAAACACTTTTCTGTTAAAAGAGCCGTACGCTTAGATAATTTTCTGAAAAATCTATGAATTGCCACAAGGTCATAAATGAATAGTAGCTTATTTTACGACGCTTTGTCAACAGCTTAGGTTATTTAGCGTCTGAATGAGATGAAGATGATAATGCCGGTGAAATGAGTCCGGGCTCCAACAAGGAAAATTACACAGCATTTGCTCATACATTGGGTTGAGGGAAAACCCCGGAAAAAACCTCAACCATTTAACTTGCCCCGACCGGGAATCGAACCCGGGCCACCTGGTTTTGTGGCTAGACGCGTTAATCGTTACTCCACACGTGTGGACCATAAATGAATATGCGCACATTCTTAATAGTCTTAGAACAATGCAATAACACAAGGTTTAATTGATGCGCGTAACGGTGTAGGAAGTAGAGACCTGCAAAGCAGCGCTTACAACCGGTTTAGATTCGACCGGTCGAAGCTACAACCGGCTAGAACGTGGTAGTCAGCACTCGCTGAAATGTGCAACAGGTACGCGGTACCGTCCCATGTACACCGTCATGCAGCAGGGAGAGATAGAGAGCATACCCGCTAGCAGCTACGTAGTGCACTATGGTGCGCTGCGTTTTCAGCGGGTAAGAGATGCTAGCCCCAGCTGCTCTGTGCTGACGATCCCTGAGCTAGAATGAACATCGGACCGGATACTCGGTTGTCGAGGGGTTACGCCTGATGTATTGCAGAGTAGACAGAACACCAGGCGCACTTACACGAAACTGAAGTTTTTCGAATACACAACCGGAGTAACAATTGAAGGAAATTTACGTTGTCTTATTGAAAAAGAATGTTTGCAAGTACTCTTACAGTTGATTCGACACTATAAAACATATATTTTCTCTATTATTCTGAACTTACAGTAACTTTATAAGTATCGTTTATATTTTTAACTTTTGGGGTTTTACTAATAAAAGTTGCTTATAGATATGTTAAACAATGGTATAGTTTTACACAGAACAAGATGTGCACAAGCCATGTATATTTTTCTTACCAATAAACGCTATATAGCTGGCGTTTTTCTATACCAGTGTTAAACAGTATAAGTCATAACTTCATCATTTGATTATGTCGTAACTCTTTCTCTTCACATATTGACTGAATCTTGTTCGATTTGTATAACCCAGTAATTGATATTACATAAGTTCATGTAAGATCGCGAATTCTTTAGAACACAAATCTCACACAGAAAGAAATGGGAAGGAGGAAGAAAATACAATCTCCAAATAACACCAGGTGCAGTTCATCACACAATAACTCTTTAACATTTTCTCAGTATTCAGAGTAATATTATTGAAGGATATTTATTTTGTTTTATAATATATTTGCTTGAAATAGGAATACAAATAATTTGACACTTTAATACATTTATTTTTGTATTTCGAACTTGCAGTAATTTGACTAGTAACAATGGACACAGTGTCATCGAAGGAAATAGACTCAATGTATAATGTGAAATATCATAATGTAAACATATTCAAAAATATAATTACAATTCATTATAAAACGAAATAGGAAATATGTACATACAATCCATTATGACGTTTGTACTTTAAACTAAAAAAATGTATAGGTCTACCTCTAAAACAGTAGTTGAATGCTTTTTAATTATTCTAAGCAGTTGCAATATTATTTATTAAGATATCAATTTAAAACAAATTTAACAATACCATTACTTTGGCTCCTAATTGTTGTTGTTCTTTACGAAATAAATATAATTGACACATTTCTATACTACGAATAACAAAAGAATGACAAGTTTTAGGAACAGATAATTCCTGTGTAGAAAAGATCTACATCAGAGAAAACAAGTGTCATTCAAAGAACTATTTTACGTACACATGTGCTAATATTAACTATTTGATGTTCACAATTAGGTCCTATTATCATGGTCAGAGTTGACTGCTTGTGTTTATCTATTAATAAATCTGTTTTACTACAGTTACGCTCGGTGGAAACACTTATTCATGGAATGGCCAATATTCGTTTCACAAGTGTTGCTAGAGAGGCTAGAGTTGTTTGGTGATCTTTCCACCAATTTAGTATGTAGAAAATGAAATAAGCATAATGTATAATGTGAGATATAATAAGTAAATAATTCCAAAATAGAATTACAATTAATCATAAAACATAAAATTAAATAACTATATACATTTCATTATAACTCTAAATGCATTCCTCCAAAACAGTAGCTATTCATATACAGGGTAGAAGTGAAATAACCCTGCAGATTGTACGGGGTGATAAGGTTTACTTAAATGAATAGAAAACCTATATTACGTTTTGTGATTAAATGCACGGTTATTAGAAAATTGAGTTGGAATTTTCAGCAGTCTGGCAACATCGCCGCTAGTTACACACTGCTTTTTGTTCTTGTAATGCAGATGTAAGACGTCAACGGACTCAGGTCTCTCTCCTCAGGTCAAGCTTGTCAAAGTGGGCCATAGATAGTATTTGTCATAGCTGTGGTTCGACGTTTCTACAGTGGCCAGATGACTGACAACTCACTGAGAGTTCGATTGCTCGAAAATTAGTTGCTAGACTCTTGTCATAGTAAACATACTAAAAGCATTGGTTGTAGTATGTTTCAGAAGATATGAAGTTGTTTTTGTTTTAGTTTTACTATTGATTGACTTTACTGTTTTTAAGTGTATCATTATTGTAATATTATAATTCAGTTTTCTAGTGTAAGCAAAAATTACAAATTTGGTAATTTGTGGATACCGAAAGTTTTTTTTCTGCAATTTACACTTTACAACGTCTGTAGTTTAACGCTGCATGCTGTTTGTTCCTCTTGATGATCCGCAGCTATAATATCTGGATGGTACACTGTGATCTTCATTTTATACGCCAGAGCCGTCCACCCACAGAGAGCTCGAATCAACTCGAATACTCGTTAAACCGAATACTGAGGCAGTACGCAAGCAGATGTACTTCGCATACTGCCTATAACGCCAGGCGTTCAGTAGCACTGTGTACGTTTCTTCTTTTATAACCAGTTTTGTAGGAAGAGAGTATTCGGACAAACTTGCTTAATCAGCCCCTACACCCCTCCCTTTTTGGCAGCCATTACCGCAGCACCATCGTATGTTTGACTGACCAATTTCGAATTAATGTCCCATTCTTTCAAAACATTTAAAATTATTTCAGACAGACATTTAGCAGTTTTACCTGTAGATGCAAAAAAAAAAAAAAAAACAAAAAAACAAAAATCTCTCCTCTACTCTGTCAGCTATGCAGTATAGGAATATGATACTTAGCTGACTCTTGCACGAGACATCCAATGTTTCGTCCGCTTGCATAGATACAAAGTAAGATTCTTTAATTTCTCTCTGAATCTATTCATTTGGAACTGACGTGATAATCTCAATCAGTTCATTCTGGATGTCTGGCGAAATGCCTTTGAAACAAGACGAAGAAGAAGATTAGTGGTCCTTCATAAATTGTTCTTCCTGTGCAGTATAGTCTAACAATTCTAAAAAAAATTGCCCTCATTTTTTGACTCCGACCCTTCTCTGTGTCCCCTGAAAGTTCTTGTTTTCCTAAGAAAGTTACAGCTTGAACAAGACGACCTAATATTTTGCGATTAGCAGACACTTTTTCATTGTGTTTAATGGCAGACAAACGTGCAGCTTCTGATAAAACATGTTCAATTCGTGTACCCCTATCCAGTAGTTGAAGCGATTCCCTATTATGAATATGTATTTTAGACGCTTCATGTTTGCATGCTTTCCTTTCAATATTCGTTACACTTGGTATTCCTTCTTCACTCCACTCTTTTTCTCTCCCAAACAATAGACATACAAAGCAATACAATTTATTTTGAGTACTAGCCGTACCCGCTCGCTCCGCTGCACCCGTTAGAAATAAATATAAAGTAATTACACAATTAAAATAGGACATTTTATCCAGGGAACATTCGTGTTTGATAGAAGGATAAATCGTTTAATATGTTACTTAATTTAAATTATACTTAAATAATTTAAAATGCGATCATTTTGGTACAGAGCACTCACATTTGGTGCAATGACAATTCCTTTAACATGTTTCTTAATTTTTATTGCATGGAACCATAGTTTAATGAACACTGTCATCATTTAGATTTAATATGTATACTTTATTTTACTTGCTATATGTTTGCATTGAATTATGATAATAACTTAATTTTAACCACTGTCTTCTACGTATTCAGTAAATGACGTTTAGCCCACTATGGTTCTGAACCCTTCAAATAACTTAAATTATATTATATTATATTATATTATATTATATTATATTATATTATATTATATTATATTATATTATATTATATTATATTACTCTTAATTTATTGCAATGTAATCTATTTTGATTAATTAACTTTATTTCATATAGAAACGATATTTGAGGTGTGTAAACTGTAATATTTGTATGTTTTGTTATTTTATGCCCTATATAGCCAATTAAAATACATACGTAATGTGATTGTTATATTATATTATATTATATTATATTATACAGTATAAAAAGTGTGTTGATAACGGATGTACTCCGATAAGTAAGTTTTTAATTTGTTATGGGAGCTCTTGAATCTTAGAAGGAACAACTTTTACAACAGCGCAACATAATCTGCTTGGCTCATTACCCAATGTTTTTGCATTGCATTTATTGCATATATATTTTATGCATTTTAACACGATTCAATTGAGCATAGTTAAAATTTTGATTATAAAATAATGGAATGCTAAGCTAACATACTATTACTGCGTACTAAATCAATACACTGTCGTTGTTTGTTAATTCTCCGAGATTAAAATGAATGTGTTCATTAACATTATTTTAAGAAATACAGGAAACGAATATACAGAATAGCCTATCAAGTTTTCTGTGCATAAGAAGCTATTTTAATCTTACCTGTCCTCAATTCATTCAGAAGTTACTGTAATAATATTATAGCATTATGTCCATCTAAAGAAACTACACTTTCCAATGGTGAAATAATTATTAATTTATTATACAGATCGGTTAATTTAGCTTCCGATATTACTACATACAAACACAGAAACATTCTCTGTAGGCTATCTTTCATAACTTTCGATTGTTGTTGTCCAAGGCCCTTCATAGACGAAGTCATTTGTTTTTTATTTCATTACACCGCCTTAAATGGCAGTTATTTTAATATTAAAACTCATTTATCTCATTAAATATCAGTCCTATCAAAATTTTTCAAAGAATACAACTTATCGGAAATGATTTTTAAAGAAACGTTTGTTATGTAACATTTTTCACAAAAATCAATAATAAGCGAGATATTTCGATTTATTTATTTCAGGCCCACTTATAACCCCCTATTAAATAACGTATTTTGAATACCATATAGCCTAAAATCTAAGTAACAACGAACTTAATTTATATTCCAATTTTCAACGAAATCCGTTTTTCCATTATCGCGTGAAAAGGTAACAAACATCCAGATAGACAGACAGACACACATACAAACAAACAAAAATTTCAAAAAAAGCTATTTTCGGTTTCAGGGTGGTTAATTATATATGTTAGGACCAATTATTTTTGGAAAATCGAAAATTACCAGAAAAATGTCGGCTACAGATTTATTATTAGTATAGATGACTGCCGGTTAACCAATTAAATTCAAGTAACTCACATCTGTAAGAAAATATTTTCATTGCTCCACTCTCTAAATAACTTGCGAAACTGTCTGCCTCTTTCCATAAAAAGAAACATTATTCAATTGCTGGTGATTCCCCATTTTGATTACTGCGATTCTCTCTTGACAAATATAACTGTCAATTTAGTTGAAAGACTGCAACGTGTTCATAATGTGTGTGTCCGCTTCATCTGCAATACTCGTAAATTTGACCATATAACGCCATCTTTTGAAGTTCTTTCATGGGTCCGCCTAAAGGAACGTATAGTGTGGAAGAGAAGGCCTCATGGCCTTAACTCTACGAGAATAAATAAACAAATACATTTGTCGTACCACGATGTTTGTAACGTTCGCTTTTGCCTCTTCTCATGCAAGATAATGTCAAGTTTAATTCGCACTTTCTTTCGTAAGACAATGTTGAAAATGGCGTTTTTAATAAATAGTCAATCAAATCGATAGAATCGTCCGTACTTCCAAAACAACTGAAATCAGAATATTTAGCTATGTTACACTTGTGCTACTTCAAACGACCACACGAACGACACACGAAACAGTCAAATTACTACTAAGCTTTGTCAGTGAACAGTGAGTGAGCGATATTGGCGTATTCAGCCGACCTTCGAACATAAAATAGATAGAAGGGGCAAGGCTTGCTGGATAGTGGCACCAGAGTTCGATCAGCTGATCTAGGGCAGAAGCGATATGGAATATAGAAAGGCCAATGTATGTCTAGTGGAATATGAGTGTTTTGGATTGATTGTGGTACAAAAAAATTAGAAATAACAATAATATTTCGTAGGTGGTTACACTTCATGCAATGTATTAAAGCGCGATAACGTTATTTAATTGTGTTTATTTCGGAAAACTTCAGTGTGTGTACGATTTCCCCACTGCCAGCAATGTAACTTAAAAAAGGAGCAGATTTGTGTGTGTGTATTGAATTCGCATCATTACGCTTACGAATTCAAATACAGAAAAACAAATAGGCCTAGGCTTACTTCATGTTACCAAATTACCCTATTCGTTTCGTGTTTCTGTTTCAGTTTTGCAATCGAATCTTCAATACGTCTCAGGTTATTTCAACAAAGTAGCTACAGTGTCCTATTAAATTGTAGAAATGGTAATGGCATATAATTGCACCCGCTCGTCTCCCCCCGCCCACCTTGGCTATACGTCTATGGATGAACTGAAAGTTATCTAGGTGAAACTAGCGTTGAGGTAGTTCCCGTGATTTTGGAAGTGAAAATCGTTTCATTTAGAAGGAAAATTTTTTTGTCTGTAGATATGCAGTTGATCGTATATGCAAGGCATAACAAATGCCTAAACTAAGCAAACCTAACCTTTCTCAGATTCGAATATGCAAGGTGTATAAACTGAGTACAAAGGGAACTACCTAAGTGCTAGTTTAGCCGAAAATTGAATTACAGCACCACCAATTTTCAAAATTATGTCAAGAAAATGGCATCGAAGTACTGCCCAATGATCTAGAAATTTCGGCGTTGGAGTTTATTTTCTTGTCACACTGAGCTACTTAAGAGGTGCACGGAGCTTGTGACTGAAGCTTCCACTTCCACTATGGGTAAAAAACATGGATAATTTATAAGGACATGAATTGATTCAAGAGCAGTTTTATCCAGGTTTGAAGCAAAACCAGAATACATTGTATAAAAATAAAAAAATGTTAGGCCTACATTGTTATTTAAATTGTTTTTATTCCAGTATAAATATCCAATTTATGTGACATAACGTAGAAATATTATTTTCCTCTAGTTTTTATATAAATAATTATTGTGTCATGACTTCATGTGTAATCTTTCATTTTAATACTACCTAGCCTATTATTATTATTGTTATTATTATTATTATTATTATTATTATTATTATTATTATTATTATATTTAGTTATAAGGTCTATTGTGAGGATTTAATTATACTTTACAAGACATCTAGTTTCATTGTTACCTACGTATAATTACCGAGGGAATTTTAAAACTCTGAAACATAATGGGTTAACATGTTTCGTTACATTTTTTCAAACATTCATTTTATGCTCTAAAGAGCGAAAAATCATGCTCTTTCCCATTACTCTTTGTATAAGTAGCTGCCAGTTCGTGACCTATTCCTTTTTATGGGATTACATAATTATATTTTTTATTAATCTGCGAATTAAACTATTATATAAAGACACGGTAGGCTTATATTAAAGTTTTACTAGTAAATAAACTTGCCGAACTTACGAATAATTTCTAAAATATAAGGCTCGGTAGAACCGTCAAGATGTTAATCACAAAATCAAAGCTATTATATTTAATATTTCTGTAAGATACAACTTTCTCACACTATTACAGTTTTCAGATCAATAAAAGTTACATAACCTATGTTTTCACTCCCCCCAAATGAAGGGTACTTGTCAGACTAAGAAATGCAAAGTACTGTCAAATGTCGTAAACAAATTGCCATGATTAAAAATATAAAAAAAAAACAAGAGTGTCCTTTCTTTTGTCAACGCCTTCGTTTCAATCTTACTTAATACATTTTCAGTAACTTCTAACTTCAATTTCCTTACTAAAACGTCGACAGTAAAAGTCTCCGATATGTTCATAAGACATTTATAGCAGACTTATTTTTAAGTTATTTCATGTTTTATTATAAAACAAGCCATTAAAACAAGACACTTGTTCAATTAGGATCTACCGAAACATTTATTTTATCTTAATACAATCTAGGATATGCTGTCATATCCACAATCATTGTAATAAACTGCATATACGTACAGCATACTGTGTAATGTTTTGCCCGAGATCAGTTGATCTGAGAGAGCTGTTATTTTGGTGCCACGTTCATCCAGTAGAGTAGTATTGAACGCCCTCTCTATTTACTTTAATGTTCGAAGCAGCCGACCGTTTCCCACCCTCATTATCACTTCAAGAGAGCAGTTAGTTAAACACTACCATGGATGAATATATATTTATCCATGACTAAACCCTTAGAAACAGAATCCAGTCTAAGACGCTGCTTCTTATGCTATTTATGAAAAATAAATAAACCTGTCTTCCTACTGCCAGCAGGTCAAAATTCAATGGATAAAGCTATGTAACTCACACTTGTATGAGACCAGAGCTAAGAAGGTTCCAGTCTTTACTCGACTGATTGCCGCATCAAATAATTTCAAGACTGCCTAATCACATAGCACATGAGTTGGACACTATCGTAGTTTACTCGCTTGTTGTTAATGACGCATGCTCTACTCAAGTAATATTGTGTTCGTCATGCACGTGCCGAACTTGGTGTCATTTGGCGACCACGGATTTCGCCAAATTGTATTCACTTTTTTTAGCATTTAGTTACTTTGAATTTTTTAAAAAATATTACCACATTTATTTTACTTACTAAGGCAATGATATTAATTGATGCATTTGTACTAAAAGTATGTGTTGTCCACACATTATAAGTTTCAGATTCATTAGTGTTTATGGATCTTAAACACCATCTAAATACTGATCATTAATAAACATATAACGTATTATTGCAGAACAAGTTGTTGGGAAATACGCCCTGCAATGAAACTCGCTTTCATGCAAGTTTAGATCTTCACGATAAATGTAATCAGAGGTGCGTTTGTGGGTAATCTACTGTGTTCTTGTAACATTGCTAGCGTTCATAACAGTTGTGCGAAATAGAATATAAATTTCCATAATATTTATGAAATATATTCGCACTCCTAATAAGACTATGCTTGTATGTTCTGTATGCAGCAAGAGCATGTATAACTTAATAACTCTGATGTAGTAGCAATAATTTTGATGATATATTCCTAGAAAGAAAAGTGAAAGCGTATAATATTTTATTCATACAAGCTGTTCAAATTTTCTGACATTATTGTATTCTTCTTCCCCATAAATGTTCATTAGTTGCGACTTGAGGATTCCTTCAAAATTAATGCGAATAGAAACAGACTTTTGGGTAGCTCATCATGTCCTGAAACGAAGTACCTAATCTATCTCTTGCAAAAGGTTATCGGTAGAAGATTGGTCATAAAAGAGAAAAAAATTTCAAGTTTCAAAACATGACGTAGGCCAAATGTCAAAAGGTACATTTTTGAGATTTGCTTTGTAACACTTTCAGTTTTGATTGTAAGTCAAAAATCTAATATTGTTTTGTACCGATTGATATTAGGTAATGCTATAAACTCTCCGCAGGAATTCATTTTACATATTAGATACGATGTAAAATATATCAACATTTTATCTCTCCAAGTATGGATTTTTGTACTTCACAATTCTTATTCTTACTCTTGTTCTATTATGAACGCTGTTCGCAATAAATAGGCAGATTTTCTTCTGGTTTCAAAGTTTCTTCATAAACAAATGAAGGTATTATAAGAGACTTCAACGAAATTCTCTCATTCTAAGGGAGCCAATTTTATTGCGAAAACTTCAAGTAATCAATGTTCTAAGATCTTCTGAATGTTGCCGCTGCTACTTTACTATCATTACTACTTTAAATCTTTTAGAACTGTGATCAATTTCCTTATTTCTCTACTTCAGCAAAGTACAATACAGATAATGTTCAACATTTTACCAAATATCGCTTTAAAGGTTATAGCCTATATGTTTTGGCACAGGATAAAAATATTACCACGACCCCATATTACATTCATCGTAGTAAGTCTATATAGCAATATTTTTAATTGTAGCAGTTGGGATCAAAATATATTTTGATTTAATTACATTAATTGTAGAGTAGAATAAAATTATTAAATGTCTATTATTTAAAAAAGAAAGGGACTACATATTTACTATTGCATCTGTTCAGAACTCTTCTACGCTAACCGAACCACATGCGGCTTCTTTCTTTTCTTTCACGGGTACTAGAATAGAGCGAAACCTTCCGATCATGGAACATGCGTCAAGAGTACGAAGGGGTAAGAATGTTCTAATTTGTATCATACCCAACTTTTGATTTAGATATCACTTACATTTTTCACTTATACAGGGTGTTAAAAAAGTATCCAATATTTTACGAGGTGATAGTATGCATAAAAACATGAAAAAAGTCTAATAAACAGGAGTTCTACAGCACATACTTTCTGAGATCTGAACACTTGTTCAAAGGAGGTTGCTCAATGTGACGTCCACTTATGGCAATGCTTTTTTCTGCCGTACAATACAGCAGACAACCAGATAATCATACCGTTGTTGAAACTCCTGGCATGGAATACTGTTACGTCGCAAGTAATACTGAAAACAAAAGTTTGGTTGCGGATATGAGCGGGGTTCAGCAGAGATAGTATTGTGAATTTTCGTAATCAACACGTGTGGCCTGACGAAAATTTCCATGCACTTGAAGAAACAAGGCATCAACACTGATTCTCTATCAACGTATGAGTAGACGTTTTTGGCGATAGATTATGGGCCATACGTGCTACCACGGAGATTAACTGGCGCTCGTTATCAGGATTATCTAGTTACCGTATTGCCTACCTTACTGGAGTGTGTGCAATGTCAGCAAAGACTACAAATGTGATTCATGTATGATGGCACACCAGCACGCAATAAGCGTAAACACCTGACGTTGATATTTCTAGAACGCTGGATTGATATATACACAAAGGGAAACAATGAAGGAGAGGAATTCGGTCGGTGCTGTGGATTCAATTCGGCGTAGCTCAGTGGTCAGAGCGCTTGGTACGTAAAACCAACGGCCCGGGTTCGATCCCCGGCGCCGGAGCGATTTTTTCTCCTCAAATATTAATTGTAAATTCGCTAGACTTTTGGTTATCAAGAACAACCAGTTCAATTTCAAAGACAGCGTGATTCTTTACGCCGAAGGGCAGAGGAATGCATTGCCATAAATGGACGTCACGTTGAGCTCCTCCTATAAACAAGTGTTCAGATCTCAGAAAGTATGTGTTGTAGGACCCATGTGTATTAGACTTTTTTCTTGTTTTGATGAATACTAGCACTTCCTAAAATATTAGATACTTTTTCCTTAGCACCCTGTACATAGCTTTCGTTCTTATAAACATGGACATATATTATCAAAATACGTAAATATAATTCCTTATAATTTTAAAATATATAATACATTGATAACTACATAGTCTAATGGAATGACTATGTGATTGTTAAATTTTGGCGACACTAATTTAGAAGGAAACTCTAATATAATTAGCCAATTAGTCGAAAATGTAAAAAAAAAAAAAAAAAAAAAGATTGATGTAGAAACGTAGTATTTTTCAATATATATATTTCTTAAATAATCTACAAAATGACTCCTCTAAGAACATGAAAGTATGCAAAATTATTTCTACCACATGGCACATGGCAGAGAGGAACAAGTGTGGGGAATGTTCAAAACTTCAAGGAAAACTTTACGAAACATTCTACCGGATTTTAAACGACGTTTTTTCAACTGCGAGATTATCGCGCCTAGTTAAAATTCGCGACAGTGCTTAGTTATGTGGTGAGATGATCCACAGGTTTAACCATAGAATTACCGGACATTACATAAGTCCACATAATTATATCAGATCATTATAGTGCATTTACAAACGCGAGATAAAAAAGAGACAGAGAAAATATATATTATTTCAAATGATTTCTCGAAAATCTCATAAAAATATCTAACGAAACAATGTGCTCAGAGAATCTTAGGGTCTACTCCTGTGGAATAACGATTAGCGCGTATGACCGCGAAGCCAGGTGCCTCGGGGTCGAAATCCGGTAGAGGACAGTTACATATTTGAGGTTCTCCCGGGGTTTTCCCTCAACCCAGTATGAGGAAATGATGGGTAACTACGGGTGCTAGACCCCAACTCATTTCATCGGCATTTTCACCTTCATTTTATTCAGACGTCAAATAACCTGAGACATGATACAGCGTCGAAAATAACACACTAAGAAAGTAGATACTGAGGACAAGTAACACGTTGTCAAACATCTCGTACAGTAATGTGCTTACGCATCTGTATTTTATTATT
Source organism: Periplaneta americana (assembly GCF_040183065.1). Classification (NCBI taxonomy): domain Eukaryota; kingdom Metazoa; phylum Arthropoda; class Insecta; order Blattodea; family Blattidae; genus Periplaneta; species Periplaneta americana. The sequence continues at coordinate 129,346,100 of NC_091124.1, forward strand.
CAGTGGTATAAAATAACTGTTTTAGTTGCAAAGAGTTAAAAACAACAATTGAATGCATCAGAGTATTACATTTATTTCAGATGTCATCACACACATAATCATACAGCAATGCATATGATATTTGCAGATGGATCAGCTATAGAAGTGAATAGTCAAAACATAGCAATTCGTCAAGACTTTTTACAAAATATCTAGAGAGTTGAGATAGCATCAGGGCAGGCCGAACAAGCTGCGGATCAACTCGATGAAGTGGTCCACATCAACTCCCTTGTCACGAAGATTCTGTAGGAGTTCCTGGTACTCTGGCATTGCGTTTAGAGTTGAGATTATGCTCTGGAATAAGAAGGAATTATTTATTTAAAATATAGACTCAAAATACAATCATAGTCATAGGTACACTTAGTGTGTAAAATGATTCCGGATTTCAGTCATGAATTAAGACGACGTACCTGGAATTCCGGAGATCGTATAATATCGTAAAGGGCCTTGAAGTCGGGGCTTGTCTCCAGTTTCTCTTGGAAGAGAGCCTTCAACTCGTCAACTGGAAGAATGGCGATGACATCATCAATCAGTCCATTGATTCCTACACCTCTGCGAGCGTGTCTTCGAGATGGTGGGACAAATGGTGGCAAGCCAATGATGGAGTGGATCTCGTTGATGTAGTCCACGACATCGAGACCATGCTCCTTGAGGAAATTATAGAACTGCAACACAAAAGCAAGTCAACCTTATTCGACAAGCTCAATAAGAAGGAAGTATCAATCACATTCTTAGAGAGAGCTGAATATTGACTCACGTTAGCGAATTCGGGGAGTGCTTCAATGGTAGTGATAATTTTGTGGAAGTCGTCAGACTGGAGGTATGCCACTAGCTCTTGCACTTCGGCGTCGTTGGCGAGGTAGTCCATGGCGATGGCGAGAATGTGATCAGTGGGAATGAGTGCCAGGAAGTCGTTCAGATCATCTTGAAGATTGCGTGCGGCTGTTGAATAGGTATAAATATATGAGAATTGATACATATATATAACATCAATATTCCTTTCATAATCTCACCTACATAATTCTACAATCAATAAAGTTACCTCGAGAGAGTCCGAAGAGTGCCCTGATCAACTCGATGAAGTGATCCACATCAACACCTTTGTCACGAAGATTCTGTAGTAGTTCCTGGTACTCTGGCATTGCGTTTAGAGTTGAGATTATGCTCTGGAATATGAAGGAATTAATTATTTCAAATATGGAATCAAAATACAATCATAGTCACAGGCACACTTAGTGTTTTAAATGATTCGGGATTTTAGTCAATAATTTAGAAAACGCACCTGGAATTCCGAAGATCGTATAGCATCGTAAAGGGCCTTGAAGTCGGGGCTTGTCTCCAGTTTCTCTTGGAAGAGAGCCTTCAACTCGTCAACTGGAAGAATGGCGATGACATCATCAATCACCTCTGCGAGCGTGTCTTCGAGATGGTGGAACGAATGGTGGCAAGCCAATGATAGAGTGGATCTCGTTGATGTAGTCCACGACATCGAGACCATGCTCCTTGAGGAAATTATAGAACTGCAACACAAAAGCAAGTCAACCTTATTCGACAAGATCAATAAGAAGTATCAATCACATTCGTAGAGAGGGCATGAATGTGTACTCACGTTAGCGAATTCGGGGAGTGCTTCAGTGGTAGTGATAATTTTGTGGAAGTCGTCAGACTGGAGGTATGCCACTAGCTCTTGCACTTCGGCATCGTTGGCGAGGTAGTCCATGGCGATGGCGAGGATCAGATCGGTGGGAATGAGTGCTAGGAAGTCGTTTAGGTCATCTTGCGGGTTACGTGCCGCTGTTGAATAGGTGTAAATACATGATTATTAATACAACATACAAAACAGCATTCCTTTCATAGTATTACTTACATGATTCTACAATCATTATAGTTACCTCAAGAGAGGCCGAAGAATGCCCTGATCAGCTCGATGAAGTGGTCCACATCAACTCCTTTGTCACGAAGATGCTGTAGTAGTTCCTGGTACTCTGGCATGGCATTTAGAGTTGAGATAATACTCTAAAGCACAAGAGAATTAAATATTTACTTAGATACAAAATTCATACTGGTGACGTTATAACAATCAGGAATATTAGGTACAAACATTAAAGAGGTACCTGGAACTCGGGTGATCGTATAGCATCGTAAAGGGCCTTGAAGTCGGGGCTTGTCTCCAGTTTCTCTTGGAAGAGAGCCTTCAACTCGTCAACTGGAAGAATGGCGATGACATCATCAATCAGTCCATTGATTCCTACACCTCTGCGAACGTGCCTTCGAGATGGTGGGACAAATGGTGGCAAGCCAATGATGGAGTGGATCTCGTTGATGTAGTCCACGACATCGAGACCATGCTCCTTGAGGAAATTATAGAACTGCAACACAAAAGCAATTCAACCTTATTCGACAAGCTCAATAAGAGGGAAGTATCAATCAAATTCTTAGAGAGGGCTGAATATTGACTCACGTTAGCGAATTCGGGGAGTGCTTCAATGGTAGTGATAATTTTGTGGAAGTCGTCAGACTGGAGGTATGCCACTAGCTCTTGCACTTCGGCGTCGTTGGCGAGGTAGTCCATGGCGATGGCGAGGATCTGATCGGTGGGAATGAGTGCCAGGAAGTCGTTCAGATCATCTTGAAGGTTGCGTGCCGCTGTTGAATAGGTTTAAATATATGAGAATTGGTACATACATATAACATCAATATTCCTTTCATAAAATCACCTACGTAATTCTACAATCAATAAAGTTACCTCGTGAGATTCCGAAGAGTGTCCTGATCAACTCGATGAAGTGATCCACATCAACACCTTTGTCACGAAGATTCTGTAGTAGTTCCTGTTACTCTGGCATTGCGTTTAGAGTTGAGATTATGCTCTGGAATAAGAAGGAATTAATTATTTCCAATATGGAATCAAAATACATTCATAGTCTCAGGCACACTTAGTGTTTTAAATGATTCGGGATTTTAGTCAAGAATTTAGAAAACGTACCTGGAATTCCGGAGATCGTATAGCATCGTAAAGGGCCTTGAAGTCGGGGCTTGTCTCCAGTTTCTCTTGGAAGAGAGCCTTCAACTCGTCAACTGGAAGAATGGCGATGACATCATCAATCAGTCCATTGATTCCTACACCTCTGCGAGCGTGTCTTCGAGATGGTGGGACAAATGGTGGCAAGCCAATGATGGAGTGGATCTCGTTGATGTAGTCCACGGCATCGAGACCATGCTCCTTGAGGAAATTATAGAACTGCAACACAAAAGCAAGTCAACCTTATTCGACAAGATCAATAAGAAGTATCAATCACATTCGTAGAGAGAGCATGAATGTGTACTCACGTTAGCGAATTCGGGGAGTGCTTCAATGGTAGTGATAATTTTGTGGAAGTCGTCAGACTGGAGATATGCCACTAGCTCTTGCACCTCGGCGTCGTTGGCGAGGTAGTCCATGGCGATGGCGAGAATCTCATCTGTGGGAATGAGTGCTAGGAAGTCGTTCAGGTCATCTTGAAGGCTGCGTCCCGCTGTTGAATAAGTATAAATATATGAGTATTGATGCATACATATAACATCAATATTCTTTTAATAATCTCACTTACATAATTCTACAATCAATAGAGTTACCTCGAGAGAGGCCGAAGAGTGCCCTGATCAACTCGATGTAGTGGTCTATATCCACGCCCTTGTTTCGCAGTTTCTGTAGAAGATCTTGGTACTCTGGCATGGCGTTCAGTGTCTGCACAATGCTCCGCATGGTGAAACATTAAGTTAGTGGTATGGCACAATCATGACAACATGTTAGTATATCTTCATGCCTACACTATAAAATAATAGACAATACTCTTATTAGTTATGTAGTATGATTATGGCGACACATTTGTTTATATTTCAGTTCACACTACACAAGTGTTACCGGAAATTCAGGAGATCGTACAGCATCGTAGAAGGCTTTGAAATCTGGACTAGTTTCCAGTTTCTCCTGGAAGAGAGCCTTCCGATCGTCAATAGGAAGGATTGCAATGATGTCGTCTATGAGACCATCGACACCAACGCCTCTGCGAGCATGCTTGCGTTGGGATGGTGGTACGTAGGGATCCCAACCAAGTACAGAGTGGAGTTGGTTGATATAACCTACGGCATCAAGGCCGTGGTCTTCCAAGAATTTCACGAACTGTAATAAAATGTAAAATCTTGCTTACTTTATGTAAGTTATGTAAGGACGAGTTTGGAAGTAGCCCTTCCACACTAAAACAAATTCATTGGCATATAGAATAGGCCTAAGTTATTCCAAATTTTGAAATTAAATGCATGTGGAATATGCTCACTTTCGGATATCCTGTGTGGATATACTTGGACAAGATGGTGTTGTACCTTTAAAAAACACTTGGACCTACATCAGGAGGAAACTCCATGTATTAGCTTTGGAAACTAGAATAACAGTAATTTTGCGTATAAACTATTGACATGATGGATTAAACCTTACGATATATCAAATTTCTGCTGTCATATTATCGAAACCGATTTATATCCTTTGTGTTTCTGGAACTGATTGAGATTTCAGAATTGTTTAATTCATACGAACATGTCATTTATGTATTTACTTTGTTTTTTAATGACGCCATAGATTACCTAGTATTTGTCTTAGGGTTGGGGAAAACCATGTGAAAACACAACCACATAATCAGACCCAGCAAAAATTGAATTTACTTCTGAGCACAAGTCCAGTTGAGCGTGCAAACTCTCTAACGGCTGAGCTACGCCGGTGACACTACGTCGTCAAAAACCGGTATGATAAACCTGATGATGTACTATACCATCTTATATACCTTCAGTAAAATTCTGGTTCTAGTACACTTTTATGTGAGAATATCAAATAGAATGAGGCATATATATATATATATATATACATACGAATGTTTATATATGTGCAATATTACACTTACGTTCCCGAATTCCTGGAGTCCTTCAACTATTAAAACAGTCTTGTGGAATTCTTCTCCTTGCAAATAAGCCACAGCCTCTTGTACTTCAGCATCGTTAGCCAGGTAGTCCATAACAATGGCGGTTATTTCGTCCACGGGCACAAGGGCCAGGAAGTCGTTGAGGTCATCCTGGAGGTTGCGGGTGGGGAGGGACTTGCCTGGAAGTATATTTAAAGTGCGTTTAATTATAATTATACTTCTCTTAGAAACTACTCTGAAGTAAAGAGGTTTTGAGATCAGAGCAACATTTGCAATGGTCCATAAAAACTTACCAAATGTAACTCCCAACACGGCCAAAATCACAATCGGAAGCTTCATCTGAAAATAAATAAATGACCATCATTACTACTTTTTATTTTCTTTATATTCACTGGTAGAGAAAAGGAAGAGTTCTCTCGTCAAGAGTTGTATTTATTTCTTTGTCAATTCCTTTATTAAAATGATTTGTACCCTTCCTACGTGTTTGGTAGATATACGAGGGAGAATTATAATGTAACCTTAATAAATTGTTTTGTTAATTGAAGTTAGTTAGTGGGGTTTAAAGAGGGCGCGTCAGCATTTATGGCTATTTGCGCCCTCATCTAAAATTCTTTACACAACAGAAACTATACAATAATCAGAATGCTTAAAGAACTAAAAAAACGTTGTCACGATTAAAACGAGGTACACAAATGCAGTTTCAACAGGGTGATGCATAAAACATTATAAAAATCTGACCTTAACTAATATTTAAAAAGAGATAAAATAACAATTCAAATGCTACCATAAATAAATTATCTGGCGTATTTCTAAAATACTCGGATGTAAAAGGTCCGAATGTCAAGTTTGTTAAAAAACTTATATACTAAATAAGAAGTGTAACCTCCGGATGTAAAGGGTCCGGAGGATAATTAAAACGGGTCAAAAACTAAATCACCCTGTCAAGTCCAGTACTCGATAAAAATCTCAGGACTGCATTTGTACAATTAAAATCATTTCCAAGAGCGTCACGAAGAGTCGGCCGAATTCCATATTGCCGACGGACACGGTCATATATTCTACAATGTAATAAAAAATGTTCCACCGTAAGTGGAACATGGCATAGATCACACTCCGGCTGAAGCTCGCCACGTAGCAGATGGCCATTTGTCAGATAACAGTGGCCAATCCTCAACCGGGTGAGTAAAACTTCTTCGTGTCGTGACGCTCTTGTGGACGAATCCCAAACTCGGACAGTATTCTTTATTCTTCGTAATTTGTTTTCCTCTTGTGCAGACAATTCTCCTTCCCATTGCCACCATATTATACATTTCAAATAATTTTGTAAGTCTTGCCACCTCTCGCGCCAATATACCAGAGTGCCATTCGTGGCACCATCTTTGGCTGCAGCATCTGCGGCCTTATTCCCACGAATTCCGACATGGCCAGGAATCCACACTACTCCAATCTCGCAATCAGAGCTTAGGAGTGTGTGGAACAGCTGCTGAGTTCTTAACACAAGGGGATCCTCTGAATAGAGACACTGCAAAGACTGAATGGCACTTAAAGAGTCGGAGCAGATTAGGTATCTGCCCCGAGGTTCTCGAATTAAAAACAATAAAACTCTGTAAAAAGCATATAATTCTGCAGTAAAAACACTGGTATATTAGCTCAGTTTATATTTAAATATCTGTCCATTTGCAACGAAGGAGCAACCAACACAATCATTTACTCGTGATCCGTCAGTATAAACTAAAGAATAATTTGGATATCGGGATAAAAGTTCACTAAAACGAAGTCTATAAACAAAAGCTGGTGTAAAATTCTTAAAACTTTGGCTCAGGCTTACATCAAACATGGGGCGTCGCATAATCCACGGTGGAGTGGTGGTGTATTCTAGTGTGCGAACGGATGGTAGATCGACGTCGAGCTCAGAGAGCAGTTCACGGAATCGCACACCTGCTGGACGAGGTCTCCGTGGATTTTCACTGTATCGGCCGTAAAGAGACGAATGATGGGAAGAGTCGAAAGAATTGTGCTCAGGCTGCGAGCGGAGTTTAACCGCATATGAGCACAACAGGACATTACGTCGCCGATACAGTGATGGTTCCCCCGCTTCACAATACAGGCTCGCTATCCGACTCGTTCGGAAGGCACCTGTAGCGAGTCGTATCCCATGATGATGGATAGTGTCTAAGAAACGTAGCTTAGATTTATTTGCTGAGCCATAGATAAAACAGCCATAATCCAGCTTTGAACGGATAAGAGAACGATACAGACGTAAAAGCACTATGCGGTCTGCACCCCAGCGAACCCCTGACAAAAGGCGTAAAATGTTTAAAGATTATTCACAACGCCTTCTCAAATCACGGATATGCGCCTCCCACGTTAATTTATAATCAAAGATAAGGCCCAAAAACCTCGCATTGTCTGTATATTGCAAATCCACTCCATTAAGACGCAGTTCAGGATGTGGATGGAGTCCACGTTGGTTGTAGAAGTGGACACACTGCGTCTTTTGAGTGGAGAATTTAAAGCCATTGCGAAGAGACCACTCCGATAGCACATTGATGACCAGTTGCAACTGTCGACCGATAGATGGGAGGTATCGGGAACTGTAATATAGACTGAAGTCATCAACGTACAAGAGAGAAGATACTCGGTTACCTACACAGTGGGCAATGCCATTGATCGCAATGCAGAAAAGAAGAACACTTAATACAGACCCCTGCGGAACGCCATTTTCTTGGAGATGTTCGTTAGAAAGTGTGGTGCCTACTCGAACTCGGAAATACCGCTCTGCCATGAACTTCGCAATAAACGTTGGCAGACTGCCACGAAGTCCCCTGTCATACAGGGTTTGCAGAATTCCTTTTCTAGATCAAAGAAGACCGCCACAAGATGTTCCTTCTTGAGGAAAGCATCTCTAATGGCGGTCTCCAGCCGAACAAGATGGTCTGCGGCGGATCTGCGCTTGCGAAAACCACATTGGATGTTAGATAATCGGTTTCCCGATTCGAGTACCCACATCAGGCGTTTGCTTATCATCTTTTCCATAACCTTGCACACACAGCTAGTGAGACAGATTGGCCTGTAATTGCCAGGTAAAGAAGGGTCCTTTCCCGGTTTCTGGACTGGAATTACAATGGCAGAACGCCAAGCAGATGGAAATACACCCTCAGTCTAGATTCTATTGTACATAGACAGAAGAAAGGATTTTCCAGCTGGTGGAAGATGACGAAGCATGCGGTTATGGATGTTATCAGGGCCAGGGGAGGTGTCACGGGATGTGTCTAGTGCCGCCTCCAGCTCCTCGGATGTGAACGGTGCATTGTAGTCTTCAGTGTTGTCAGATTGAAAATTTAGGTTTCTTTTTCTGCAGTATCTTTGATTTTCAGAAATTCCGGGTCGTAATTATTTGAGCTGCTTATTTGTGAAAATGTGGTAGCAAATATTTCAGCAATGTCTATTGGACTGGTGGTCGTTACTCCATTGTTTAGAAGGCCCGGAATTACAGAACTACGTATCCCCATTATTCGACGGACTTTGTCCCATATGGTGTTAGCTGGGACGTTGTGTTTCAATGAACTAACGTAATTTGTCCAGGACGTCTTCTTAGCATCGCACACAATGCGACGAGCTTTGGCTCGAAGACGTTTAAACTGGACAAAATATTCTTGGGTCGGATGGCGCTCAAATTGGCGTAAAGCACGTTTGCGGTCACGTATTGCATCTCTGCAGGCATCCGTCCACCATGGGACAGAGAAGCGTTTTGGCCTGCAGGACGACCGGGGGATAGATAATTCCGCTGACTTCATAACCACATTTGAGAAATGGTCTACTACGGAGTCCACATTTTCATGTCCGTTATCATCGAATGATATGGACTCCGAAAATCCGACCCAGTCCGCCTTTTTAAGAACCCAGTTTGAAGATCGAGATTCCGCCGGACGTAAAGCGGACATACGCATTCGAATGGGATAGTGGTCACTACCATGTAGGTCGTGAATCACAGACCACTCGAAATGCGTGGACAAAACTGGGCTACAAATGGAGATATCTATCATGGATTATGTACCGTAAGCTAAGGAGAGATGTGTTGCTTCCCCTGAATTCAGGGTAACAAGATTTAGACGGGTACATACCTCTGCTATTTTATTTCCTCTGTCACCATCGGAATTTGAGCCCCATGAGTGGTGGGATGCATTGAAATCCCCCACTACCAGATATGGAGCAGGTACCTGCGACAAAATGTCTTCAATGTCATGCACTGTGAAAGGTGTGTCTGGGAGTATATATACAGAGACTATTGAGAACTGGATGGAAGTTAGAGTGACTCGAGCGGCTATGCATTGATGTGGGCTGTTGATGTTGATAACAGAGGAAAAGATACTTTGGCGGAATAGGAGAGCACAACCTCCGTTGGCACGAATACCGGCAAGGTGATGGTACCGGTGAACGTAGTATCCCGAGATACTTAGGGAGTTTTCGGGCCGAAGGTGTGTCTCCTGGAGACATAAAATAGCAGGGTTTTCATGATAGATCAATTGCTGTAGTTCTGTATATCTGCTGCGTACACCGTTCACATTCCATTGTACAATATCAGTCATCAAGAGGAGCTATATCATGTTGGTGGCTTAACAGGGGATCTTCTCTTCTTTTCCTTTCTATGGGAAGATGCTTTTGCCTGCGACTGCTTTGTCTTCGACTCCGGCGACTCACTTGCAGTTCGTCGCACTCCTGATCGCGATCTTGATCGAGGACGTGATCGAGAACGTGATCTCGACCTGCCACCCGAACTAGGAGTGCGACGTTCTGGTGTTCTACTAGGCGTACAATCCTTCTCTGCTGTCATAGCAATAATTTTCTTAGGGACGTAAGGCCTGATGTCAAGTCCACAAGTGTCGTCTGACTCAGCAGTCTGAGTAGCGGCGTCTACATATGTCTGGGTTGCGATCTCAATTCGCTTCCCAGGTATGTTCGTAAGAGGTGGCGTTTGTGTGGTGGCATCGATTCCCTCTGTTGCTCTCTGCAATACAGACGCATAGGACTTTTCAGTTGCCTTCTTTTCTTTATCTAAAATACGCTTACGTGCCTCAAAGAAGCTAATATTTTCCCGGACTCGAAGCTCTTGAATCGTCTTTTCCAGCATATACTTTGGGCAGTTTTTAGAATTTGAAGCATGGTCCCCAGAACAATTCACACAGTGCTCGGCGCCAGTACATGGGGAATCCCCATGGTCTGCACCGCCGCACTTTGCACAGATGATATTGTTTGTGCAACGTTTTTGCGTATGTCCGAACCGTTGGCACCTAAAGCACCGCATTGGGTTCGGCACATACGCACGCACAGGGACACGCTCATACCCAACAAAGATATATTCTGGCAAGAGAGACGTTTCAAAGGTCAGAAAGACTGTGCTCAGGGGTTCAGTCCGTCCGTTCCGCTTCCGTATTAAACGGTAAGCCTTGGACACGGACTGTTCCGCCAGCTCTAATTGGATCTCTTCATCTGATAGACCATCTAGAGAATCTGTATGCACAACTCCTCGCGTGGTGTTAAACGAGGAGTGTCGTTCAACTCTGATGGGGTATGACCCCAGCAACTTTGCTTTCAACAGCGTCTCACTCTGTTTTGCAGATGCAGTCTCAACGAGGAGACTACCGTTGCGGAGTCGAGTTGCATTTCTGACCTTTCCAACGAGTCCATCGAGCGCACGTCTCACGTAGAATGGACTAATGTCTTTCATAGTTTTTTCCGTTCCGTCCAATGTGATACTGATAAACTTTGGAGGCGGCACTTTTACAGTAACTTTCTCAGGGTCCAATTCCATAGCAATTTTCGTCATATGACCACCAGTCGTACTTTCTCCTGTCTTATGTTTCTTATTAGCTTTTACTGAAGGAGGAGAAGAAGAGCGCGTAGAAGCCATTTTGAAACTGGCCCCCCCTACGGAACCGTCGGCGTCAGCCTGCCACGGGGGGGGGGCGGAAGAAAAAGACACCAAAAAAGTCTTCTCGGTCTGTGCCGGCCGTGGGGACCCCCCCACAGCCCGATCCCAAGCAACCCACTTCACGCAAGTTACCCTTCAAACTGGTCATTACACACCTAATGGCAAGTCTTACACCAGAGGCGTGTCGCAGTTTTATGCCCCTACAACGGGAATAACCGCCCGTGGCTCCCCACTCTACACTGAATACAAGTGCCAGACTACTGCGGCTAACTCCGACCGACCCTCCCAAAGCCGGAGCAATCCGAGACCGCACGCAGCTTCAGGGGACTTGTGGTTGATTACACTGCGACACCCATACGTCAGCGGTAACACGTCGGAGCGATATATCCGCCCCGGCGAGCAGAATCGGTCACCGGGACGTTTAAGTCGCTCCTGGCCCACATTGGAGCTCCACGTGAGTGTACATGACTACTGGTCCGGGCTCCGCACCTAGACTTGCATATAGGGGCAGTATGAAGGGTCCACTATTGCTTCGTTGCTGGGCGCCCTGTCGGGCCACACAAGTTGTAAGTCGCGCTCGAAACCGTGGGACAGGACCACGGAGATAGGAAAGATCCCCGCTGGTGAGACGAGAGTTATAAACCTAAGAAACTTAACCTAATAATAGATATAAGAATTAGAAGGGGAAGAAGAATAAAGCCTCATCAGGCATTGTTAACAAATCCCGTCATGGTGGCGGACGTGGCAAGAACAAAAACAGCGGGGATGGAGAGGTGAAAATGGCTGTGATGATGTGGTGGGCGTTCCGCATGCAATGGCGGCCGGCGGAGAGAAATAGTGATGAAAAAGAAGAGAGAACGAAGAGGAGTGGTTGGTGATAGGACGAAAAATGGCCGAAAAGAAGAGCACGAGAGCCACCATTGCACCCCCCGGTCACCACTTGGAGGAACCCACCTCGACCGGTGTTAATTGAATATGTACAGTAAGACTACAAACACTTCATCAGTTTTCATCATGATATAACAGGAGCACTAGCATTGAACGTACTGGGGAGTATGTTGAAAACTGGTGAAGTGTTTGTGGTCTTACTTTACATATTCAAGTAATATAACAATTATTAATGAAGGTTACTTTTTACTCTCCCTCGTAGGCCTACATATTTAATTAATTCGTATTTAGTCAACCTTGTAAGTAAAATATATACAATGAGAGTAATTAGATGTAGAGTAGATTAGTGAATTGAGAAATCGTTGCATTTACTGCTTACGGGATCATAATAATCTGTGTATACTTAATCGGTACCCTATTTCATTCTATGAGCTTACGGGGAAAAATTATTTCTGTCATCTGTTAAATTTCTAAGAGTGGAAATTTTCAAGTTATTCTACATCAGATGTAATCGGCATGATATTTGCAAGTAAGTTTATGAATTACACATTCAGCGATATGTGAAAAATAATTTCCTAAATAATTGAATTTTGATGCAAACTTCTTAATTTCATTTCATCGTTGTTAGCACATTTGAAATTTTTCCAACGGTAGTTTTAAATGATGTATAATTTCTCCATTTGATAGCTATATTAACTGGGAAGGTGCTTTATACCGGATTCAATTTTTGATATTATAAATAGGCAAGTGAGAGAAATACTTCCCCTATATAAGCTCTTGAATGCACATAATGAGAGCTCCATGCTTTCCTGACCTCAGCACTAGAATGACTTATTAGTGTGGTCGGCTCTCCCCTCTGTAAGATTCAGTAAGCCTACTCAGTTTGATAAGAAGTTTCGAATTTGAATTCTTGGCAACAAGGAAATAACATCGACACTCGAGATTGAAGCCAGAACCTTACAGTCTGTAACCAGTTGCTCTGCTGATTAAGTTATTCTGCCGCATAATATAAACAATTTTAATATCTAAATTTCTTTACTGTTCACAGACTATATTATTTTAAGTTTTACATACATAATTTTATAAACTTTTATATTTTCGCATGGGATTATTTTTACAGCAAGCAAATATTTATTGACTGTCATGAAGACATATAAATTTATTATAAGTTTAATATTTTTCCGTTATTCTGCAATGAATACTTGTGAGTAGAAGTAACTTACTGCATTCCTGATGAACAACATCTTTATATAATTTGAACTGGTAGTGGAGATTACGGGAAAATGGCTGAATTGATTTTAATGAATGATCCCTCACTTTGAAGGTTGGAATCCAAAAATGTTCGGAAAAATATTGGTTTTCAGTGAAATGTCAAATTTCCTATGTAATTGTCCTATTTTCCAAAATCCATCTGTCGTCAGTTTTGAGAAGTAATGGCTTTTCAGAATGACACAAAACACACACACTACAATAAACATTATCACACGAAGATCATAACCTGCAGGATTGCTTACATATTTAGAGCTTAGATTTTCCGACATCATAACGCCAATATGTCGATCTCTATTTGTGTAAGTTTTAAAACGTGTCTATATTGAGTATTAAAAACTTCAAAACTTAGGCCTACTACAAAGAATTTACAGGCCTGATTCTGTGGTGTTTAAATTTCGAAGTTCAGATGTGTGTTGGATATTAAAACCTACAAAACTAAGAACGTTTCATAACATTATTGTCATTAAAATGAAATATTATTATTATAATTGATGTCAAGATACGAGTATTTGCCAGTAATGATACATATTGATGGTATGTATATAATGACGGTAAAAAAGTGAAAACTTGTGGGGTTGTATAAGTGCGCGTAGAGAATGTCTTAAATTAGACCTTCATTTCTATAATTTACTGAGTAACGGATAAACAGTATATATAAAACTGAAAACCACAAAACTTACGTATGATAACAATATTGTTATTAAAAATGAAATATTTTTACAATTCTTAATCAAATGGTGTGTGTCTTTTCAAATATTTAATGACGGTGCGGTGTAGATTCTTTAATTTTCCTGGGATGTAGTGCAGTACTATAGAATAAGCATTAGTAATCGAGTCATACTTCTTTTTCAGCTTCGTATTTAAACTACATCAAAATTAATATCATATTCCGTTCCTTTAATCGATTAGCTCTGTGATCGCTGCCAAGCTTAACATTTTGTTATAGGGAGAGTAGCAGGGCCATGATGACATATTTTATTTCCCGCAACTAGCACCGACTGCAACACGGAAACTGCTAATAATTTACAACGAACAATCTTATTTATGACGTAGGGCTATATAAGATTCTACAACTCTGCTAAAACATTTGCCTTATTTTCCGTATCTCAGAAATAGATTCCTCACAACAGCCTATACTGCTGAACACACACAAATAATTCTCCGATCTTCCGAAACTAATAATTTAATACGAGCTTTGGCCAATTATAAGTCATTGATCCATCTTATAATTTATATGGCCAAAATGATGTCCAGCATTGACAGGTACCTACGAGTAATACACTCCAAAGAAAATTATGAAATATTGTTGTTAACAATTTTTATGCTATTTCCTGCAATATCCAGGACAAATATTGGCAAACGAAGAAAACGTGTTATTTATTGATTTAATTTTCGTTGATTATTTTGAGTTAGTTTAACGACGATACAATAAAATTACTTCAGAGTAAATGGAGGGTGTTTTTGTCTCCGAGGTTGGTGAGCTACAAAAATGCCGTTATGTTTTGCATGGTAGACAAGGGAGAGCAAAGTAAGCTCTCACTGCGATCTTATGATTTATCGCCATCCCTTTTATTATGGAAGTTATAACTCACAATTGAGCCGTTGAGAGCAGACTTGGTATAAGTCAAAAATGGGTAATGAGGGTTGAAGTAAACATTATGTAAATACAGCGCAAAGTAGCAATTAATATTCAATTTATTTAAACTATTAGTAGTGAGTGGATAGTACGAAGGATATATTAATTGCTACTTTCCGCTGTATTTTACAGAATTTTTACTTTAAACGTTATCACCCAATTTTGACGTACTCCACTTCTGCTCTCAACGGCTCAATTATTGCAACACAGTGCCCATGTCAGCAAATTAAGCAGACTGAAATGATTTCACTTCAGTTTGTAACATTCTCGATTGCTGTTCATAACCATTTATCACATATTCATTAGTCACACAAATTAATCCAGCAATACTTAGTAGACCAGTATTGCCCGGAGGAAGAGCAAAGTTTATAATTTCGAAGGGAAACCCATAAGGTATTACTTAGTGATAAAATAAGAAGTCAATAAGATCTTGTAGTCTCCCGATCATTTCAGCAAGATCTTTTAGCAGGAAAAATAGTGATACTCTCCTCAACATTTAAGGCAGTTCATTGAGTTATTACGTTGTTCTGAATGTTACATCATCATTGTTATGAAGCTAATAACTTTCAAAATGTCTGGTATTCTTTCTGAAAATATATCTAAAACATTTATATTTTAACTTCTAATGAACTTAACCTGCAGCATTCGCTGCCCAAGCCACCAGTTATTATATATTTTGAATCTATTATGTGAAGTAGGAGTACTCCTGTGCATTTTTAAGTGTAATGTCTTGGCACAAGAAAATCATGTATTTCAATTATTGTAGAAAATAAACACAAAGTATTCAGCTGCTTTCTATGTACGTGAGAGTTAAAATTCTCTTGAATGTGGGAGCAGACTTGCAAACGTGCATTGACCTTAAAATTTATTTATTGTGGTAATGTTAATGGTAAATATTTTTACTACTTTGAAATTTAATATGGAGAAATTAACACTGTAGAGCTAATGGAACAACTTTCTGTTCGGAACATCCTAAATGGATTTAGTGTACTCTTGTATAAAAACTTTACAATGCACATAATTTGTAACTTGTTACCGCGTATTAAAATAGGCTAATTTGGTTTCTTGTACAAAGTACGGACAAAGTATTAGAATGCCGGTATATCAATATTAAATTACATGTTGTGTATAGAGCCATAAAGTTAATTCCTGGCAATCTGTTATAAAGCAAATTGTATTCACCTGTCTGAAAATTATAAATGTTTCTCACCTTGACTAATGCTCCTCTGATGCTCCTCAGAAGGAATACCAGCTGATGTCTTAACAGAGCTGATAGGCTTCCTTATATACTCCACGATTTAGAGATTAGATAGGGTATATTTTTTTTAATTTGATGTGTTGCCGACTGCTCTTTCTTCTCAGACTTACAAAGTCCAAGTATTCAGATAATAAGCCTGCATCGGATTACATAATTCTCTATCAAGTTTTAATCAGCCTTATCGACGTAAATTATAATAGAAGCATCATATGACTCTTTAAAGAGGGTTATACCACAGTCTACTATATACAGTCACGAAGTTTGAGTTTTGGGGGTGCTAGAAACAATGGGCTGTGACGGTACTATTTTGCATTGCCTGTAATGAGGCGATATTACCGATCCTTGTGGTGAGGAGCTATCTAATGTTTGCATATTTACTACGTATTGAGCTTCGCGACTGTATATACTAGACTGTGGTTATACTCTTTTCTTTCATCACAATATTAGCAGCCTGCGCTGACTGAGTGTACAGACCTCCATTCTGTCACACAGGCGGCCTGGGTTCGAGTCCTGGTCAGGTCTGAGATTTTTCACGGGCGCTGTTGAGTTTTATCTCGGGTTTCTCCCACTTTTCCCCATATGAGGGGCCTGAGATCAAAATGGGCTATGTCATCCAAAGTAATTTTTAAGAAAAATGCAAAAATGTCCTACATCTCATACAAGAAAGATACAAATACGGGAATGGCTCTAATTGATGAAGACGTCAGTAGTAAACATGCCTATCATGTTTATTCAAATCATAATGTTCAATTATTCGTTTTGTAAGAAAATTTAAATTTTGATATCCCATTTTGATACATTTATTTTGAAACTCGTTACTCTAATTTTACATTACTTGATCTAATTATGCTTTTGAACATGATTTCGTTAAAATAAAGATTTCGAAATAATTTTGTTTTATTTTTAATAGCGCTATTCCCAAAACAGTCACAAGAAACTTCAAGAACTGGAAGTGTTTTACTTAAAAATTAGAGTAATTGCATGGTTTTACGAAAATTATAACAATGTCACTCTTCAAACATGTTCACAGGAATCTTTAACAAGGAAAATATCCGAGCGTTTCGCTTGGGACTCGCACTCGGGGGGGTCCGTGGTTCGATTCCCAAACCAACTAACCTGAATGTTGCTTAGCAAAATGCCGGGTTGGAATTTTCATTGCAATGTTCCATTTTCTCTTCCCCTCCCGTGTAGAAAAGAATTTAGATTTTCATATCAAATCATTCATCTTTCTCATCTCATTCAATAGCCAACCGTTCTTTGGTTCCCACCATTCCGCTATATTTTTTATTTTTATTTTAGTAGGTTATTTACGACGCTTTATCAACATCTTAGGTTATTTAGCGTCTGAATGAGATGAAGGTGATAATGCCGGTGATACGAGTCCGGGGTCCAACACCGAAAGTTACCCAGCATTTGCTCATATTGGGTTGAGGGAAAACCCCGGAAAAAAACCTCAACCAGGTAATTTTCCCCGAGCGGAAATCGAACCCGGGCCACCTGGTTTCACGGCTAGACGCTCTAACCGTTACTCGGCAGGTGTGCACCTTCCGCTACATCTGTCAGGATTCATTCCTTAAGAGTACTTCCAAGGGCACTCCGACACCTTGGAAGGGCCGTTGGAATGGATCCTATGCTGCTTGGTCACCTTTTCCGTGTGAGGGTAGGAGGCCTCCATTGGATGAGCAGATGAGGGGTGACATGCGGCCTGTTGGCTGGTACACCCTCATCCTCATTCATCCCATAAATTCGGGGTGCACCAATACGTCTCAGTATGACCGATGTGCAAAGGGTTGTCCTAACCGCCCGTAACCACCGTGACCTAACCTAACCTAACAAGGGAAAAGCATCTGCAAAGGCCATTAACGTCCTCTTCTCCATCTTGTTCGTTTGTTGGCACATTCCTTGTCATACGAATTTGCAGGTTTATCTGCGAATGGTCTTCTCCTTTCCAGAACAATCCAAAATGTTTCTACAACAATCCTTCTACATCCATGATGTATCGATGTATTGATAACCTACAGAAAATTTTTCCTCATTTGCACAGTCCATATGATATTGTTTGCTCTAAAAGCGTAAACATGCTTGTCCTTTAAACAGGATGAAGAAAAAAGATGTTTAAATACTGAGATCTTAAATAGAATGGAGCTGGTCGGTTTCACCATGTCTTTGTAAATTTCTTTCACTTACGGATTGGACATTCTTCATTGCCAACCTTGATTACAGTTGCATGTTTCCCAGTGATAATATATTCTTTTGGTAACACAATTACCTCTTATTTTTTTATTCGATTCTCCACTTTTACGAATACATTGTCGCAGAGTAGAAAACTGTGTCCAAGAAGAGGGAATAGAACCCCTTCATATTTCACCTTCACTGTAGAACCATCAACAGATCATCGATATTATAGTAGCATTTTTGTGACTCCCATCCATTTGAGAGCAAAAGAATTTTCTCAATTCCATTCATATCATTACATATCAGTCTCTTCCTTCAGAATTTCCTTTAGAAGTCTCATGTTCTGGCATGTGTAAGAAAATGCACTATGTCTCAATATTTTGTCTTACCTCTGCTCAACTACTGTTGCATTGTACATGTAATATTGGCTGGCTTAATATGTTGCTTGGTTAGAAGACGTGGAAATGCCAAATTTTGCTGACAATCATAGATCAAAGTGAGAAGGTCTGGATACATCTCATTCTGATTTCATAAAAACTTTTCACTCTTAGCAGACGAATACGTTGAGCAGTCATAGCCTGTAATCTTCTGTCTGACGTAGTATTACCGTAATTCATAAATTAACGCCTATTACATTAGTTTAAATAAATATTTTTCATAGCAATACAGACCTTTCCTTATAAATTAGAACTGAATTGTAGAGGCATAATTACTGTGTAACTAAGGTCTAAACCATGTTAGTTTTCTCAAAAATCTAGCGGAAAAACTTAAACCACACAAACTTTGGCAAACATAGACCATTCTGTTTCATATGCTCTGGAAATATAACGTAAAGATATGAAATATAGCCCATTTTGATCTGTTCAAATAACGGCTGACATATCCCATTTTGATCAACTCATTAATAATAACATAGGCCTATCCCATTTTGATACAAGTACTAATTTTCTCCATGCATTTTACATGCCTAAAATAAACCATTTTGAAACTGCACCTTTCACAGTGTAAAGTATTCAACCCAAACTTGCCAATGACGTCAATAACTCATTTTCTGAAAAAAAGTCACATAGCCCATTTTGATCTCGGGGGCATCATATTAGGGATCTATATCCTCCTGTCACCTTTTCTATAATTCGTTATAATTCCATAGCGTTCCCCGATCGCCGGTTGACGACACAAGGAGGGGGCAGACCAAGGTGCGAGGGAGGGTTGCATGTTCGAAATCTGGGTACCCAATGAACCTTAGCGTAGCAGCCGGTGTGGGCCTGAGAATGCGCCTAGCTTGAGGGTTAGCACAGTAAGTGGAAATTGGTCGCAGTGCTGGGCCATAGTGCCCCCGTTCCGTAAATTCCATTTCATTTCATTCATCACAATATTTCGTGTGAGAAAATTTTTTGCACGATCGTTTTCTTGTTGTATTTACAGCTATTGTTGTTAGGCCTTGAAAATTATAATTCCCACACAGAAACTTGTTGCTAGGGAAACCTTTCTCCATAACATAAAACTATACTGAAATAGACCTGTTACAGTGCACTTATTGTTATTTAGTTACAATTACATACAGTTCTGCGAAAACTTGGGAATAATATTGCTCTAAATTTAAATGCAAAATATATTATATTTCCAATTTTTTAAATATGATCCTGCAAAAAATGTTTCACGTTTGTGAAATCCATTACAAAATCTCACAAATTGATATCCTCACTCTGTTCCTGTTTCAGATTTTCCCTCGATTTTGTAAAAAGTACTTTGCACCCTTGTATCGTATTGTACAATTACCCTTACCTTGCATACACAATCATTGGAGTAAAGCTTAAATAGAATTTCAACTTGATCACTGGAGAACTTCCTTGTTAATACAAAATGAAAACTTGACAAAAGAAGATATTTAATGCACTGTGCAGTTGAAATAGTTTTGAGAGTAATGACATCGTCAGTTTCTTTACTCAGGATCTGCGTCTTCGCATTTGTCCAGATGTTTTTGAAAGATCAAGGTAATTCGGAAAATAATTTCCGAACGAATTAAGTTGAAATCATCTACTTTAAAAAACGCCCTCAAATCTCGTCATGAAAATGGCTATGATATGTGCTATTTCTAACATGATGAATCTTAAACCAACTCCTCATTATTTCCAGGTCCACCACTGTGTAGTAATGATGAGCATGCCTAACCATGAAACGAGCGGGCCCAGGTTTAAATCCTGGTTGGGAAAATTTACATGGCTGAGATTATTTCCGAGGTTTTACCTCAACCCAATGTGAGCAAATGCCGGGTAACTTTCGGCAGTTGACTCTGGAATCATTTCGCTGGCATTATCACCTTCATCTCAAACAAACTCTAAATGAAGTTTCGTAAAATAATAAATAAAATAAAATATTTCCAGGATCTGCACAGTTGCATCAAAATCCTCAAAGCCTTTTATTCCGACTGCTGGACTGTAATCCCTTAAAGTAATTGGAGAAGCAGTAACACCTTCAGAAAATGCTTGCACGGCTCTCGTAAAATTCATCTTTATTTTTTCTTGCTTATTTAAGGATGCTGTATCAACTACGAGGTTATTTAGCGTCGATGGGATTGGTAATAGCGAGATGATACTTGGCGACATTTTCTGTTAGTTTTGACATGATGGTCCCATATGAACAAAAAAAAACTTGAATATCCTGATGGAACTCAATTTGGTATATACTTTCGAGAAAATTACCTGAAGAACGTCAAAGGCTGAGCATACCGCTATAGACTTCATAGCGGAATCAATACTAATATACATATAGAGAGAATGCACAGGAACCTAAACTATGTTTATTTACATAGAAAAAATGTAAAACGATTAGACAAGGCAATTTATGTCCTGATGACGTTTGTGAGAGAATACTCTTGAATAGACTAGTTATTCTCACTCAAGGTAAAATCACGAACAAGCTGAAAGTCCTAAGAAACAGACACAAATCGAAAACTGAGCTTAACATAGACCTGATTATTAGAGAAGAAAACTGATGGAACATACCTTCATCTTCCGATGTGGAGGATGTATATTTTGTACAAGAATCTGCCCTTACCTGCAACTGGAAGTTGTTGTGTATTGAATGTAACACCTGCATACATCAGTACACATGCACCTGTATTATTCGTCTATTAAATGCAACATGTGTAAGCATATCCACAGTGTTTGTTTTACTGAGAGCCAGCCAAAGTGCTGAAGAAAGTAGGTCTAGAAAGTAATATTGAGAAAGAAGAAATTGTATCCGAAATTGTGAAGAAAGGATATTCCCATTTTTCCTTGCCTTTCACAAATCAGAAAGAAAAAGTGAAAGCAGAATTAATTAACCTTATTGATTCAGTAATGACAGAAAATGAACTTGAAGCTTTGGAACGACATAAAGCATCCTTGCAGAAAACACTTGCTGCGGTACGACCCAAAAGTGAATGTGAAGCTTTGGGAATCTGCAATTCCAATATAAACCATACAAAGAAAAGAAATGTAGTTCCTCAAATAAAACTGTTTTTCGTAAAAAAAAACTAAAAGAAAGAAAAATTAATGCTATGGCCAAACCTAACCCTGTAAAATCTCAAAACATTAGCATTACTTTATTGCAATTAAAATGATAGGCCTACTATAGATCAGTACTTATAAAGCGAAATTTCTTTTTATTTTACTATTGATGGTTTGTGTAAATAATAACTGTAGTGTGATAAAAAAATATGTAATGAGTGTCGTGTTAATATTAGGTTTACATTCTTAAATAGTGCGATACAATGACTCACATTTAGTGAAATTTAATTTAGGTGTACATATTTTATACTCAGTGAACTTCACAAACAATGATTCACGAAGTGCTGGAAGTTGAAATCATCAGTCATCGCGCAGAAATCAGATATGTTACTCTATAAATTAAGTCCAGGCAGTTAATTAAGTCGATAGTGAGAGGGGAGATGTTTCGTTCTCCACGGATATTTTTATGTTTTCTCTACATACGTACAGGGAACAGAGATCCTTTAATATTCACATTTTAATTGTAATTAGATTTATTTATATTTAATTGTAATACAATGACCGAAAATTCAGTTAGGCCTACCTCAAGATATACATATATTAACATAAAAAGTAGTGCTGTCATGGAGGCCATACGGAGCCATATATCGTATGGGAACCTACAAATTGCTTAATTAATCGTATGGGGAAAATAACAGTCTGCCTGTACGGAACCATACGCCATATGGGTGCCTAAGGTTTGACCGCAGAGATCTGTATAGATCTTAGATCAACTCTTGCTGTTCCTAATGTATTTTGTTCGATGTTCATGAACAAAAATTGTCCAATTCTGCAGCTCTGGAAACCAGAATTATATAAAATAGTGGTAGAAAAGAAGTGCTGCAAATATGCACTCCAAGATTCATCGAGACAAGTGTGCATCTACGATGGGACTACATGGTGTATTCTTTAAATCAAGCTTGTTGTACAATTAAAATGTAAAGCAAAGCAATTTCTTTACTTCTTCTTTACTATTAAAAAATCATTAAATGACAGTCGAAGAGATAGAGAGAGGAGAGTAAAATATATTTTAAGAGAGAAAACAAGGGGTGGGGCGTATGGTCAAGAGAAAAATTACCATGACAGTAGTGAAAGGACTATATTATTACATCAGTGAGCACGTGCAGAATTTCCCCTCTAATCTTCGGACAGACACAATAATGGTGAATCATGTCATAAGTACACAGTGGCTGAAATACAGGTATTTAAAAATAAATTTAATTCAATTTAAAGTACCGAGACATCATTTTATTTTTACTTGCATTTTTATTGTACCACCGTTTCTGAATGTACTTGACTCCCATCCCTTTCAGTAATGTCCTTGCTAACGTCAGCCACACAAACTTACGGCCACTGTTACTAGCAGTGAAGTAAACAGTACAGAATACAGTGTGTTTCAGAAATATACTGCATTTTGTATAGAGGAAAGAGCTTATATTATTGAAGTTTATCTTCACATAGGTATGGTGTGTAGCATAACTGAATTTATCTGTGTGGACTGAGCACAAGTGAAGATTAAAGTTACTGAAAGTACGGTACCCTATAATATGGTACGGTACTTAACAACATTATTTAAACAAGAGTTTTGTTTAAAAGTTTGTAGGTATGAAATACGATGATGGAAATTGGAATTACAATATAACCGAATATGAACAACAGTTTTTTTCACGCTTTCCTGATTATATCATTACGGAATATTTCCGTAGATATGTCATTAATCTGGTAGATAAATTTAGAGCAACAGGGTGTCGAGAAAGGAAGAAAAGTGTAAGATGGCCAACAAAGGTGACAGAAGATGCTAAAGAAAAAAGGATAGAACGAAGTCCTAGTAAGTCGGTTAAGAAGTTAGCTGTATAAATTGGGGTTTCTTGCGGAAGTTCCCACAAAATTCTCAGGAATAGGCTTAAATTAGGTTGGTAATATGCTTAATAAAGTAGACGTTACATAATGAATAGGCTATAACTGCCTGAAGAGTTGAGTTTGTGAAAAAAAAATGGTTACTAATATACTGTTTTTTATAAAATACCGTAAAAGTAATGATCAAACTGAAAAATTTAATACCGTATTTACCTGTAACATAAATGGATACACTACTTTCCTCTCCTCTTATAGCTAGGAAAATGATTTGTTCCAATATTGCACTAGTAACACCAAATTCCTGTAATGGAAGGGGGAAACAGTGCTTCCGAGTATAGTCAGGTTAATATTAAAAATGTTGGTAAAAATAAAGTGATGTTCCTGTACATAATCTCCAAACTGCACGCATTCCGAGGAGCAGTATTGCCTGCCGCCCCTACGGCTCTCTGATGTCATTCACCAGAGAAGGTAGCCTCATTCGGCATTGTGAGGAGCAGAAGAAGAGGACGAAATATATAGCCCTCTTGGACCAGAATTGCTTACGCTCACAAGACTCGGTGGTGAGCTCGCCTTGCCTCGCCATGTCTCGCCTAGACTCGCGCTCGCCAAGACTGGCACTCGCCTTCGCACCGTTCCATGTTGGTTTTTTGTGTCCGAGTCAAAGGAAGCGAATGGTGAACCCGAGCGTCACCACGTCCCAGTAGGATCGTTGTCTGCAGTGATGCCAGATGTGGCTACTTGCCGCCATTCTGGCGGCTTTTATGTTCCTTATCGCGACGAAAATTTTCACTTGACGACCTGGTTACTTCTCTGGCGTCTTTAATGTTAAAATTATAAAAATAACTTATTTAAAACATTTTTTTTTCACTAGGTTGTGATCCATTGTACGTAATTTTCTTCAGTACGTAAATATTTGTCAGTTATTTTAGTCACGTTAATTTAAAAAAAATAGCTGGTTAACGTTCAAGGTTGCGTAGAAAACTTCCCCACGCAACTTTCGTTCTTCAAGATTTCGTTTGAATTTGTTACCATTCATTAGCGATATAAATAATATTCAAGTTATCATTCGTATTGTTATCGTTCTTTAGCAATATAAATAATATTCAAGTTACCATTATTTTATATTCTGTTATCGTCCTTCAGCAATCTACAAGGGGATCTACAATGTGTATGTATGATCTGTGATGTTGTTAATAACATAATTAAGTGGAATTAATATATATATATATATTACATAAATGGATAACATAAGAGGATCTTATTATAAACTAAACTTTTAGTTTAAAATACATGAAATCTATTTCTGTACATTATTTCTAATCTTCCATTTGATAGAAACGATGTTGAGCAGTAGGCCGCTAATTAATAATAGCGAGAATTCAGCGATTTAAAAGGCAGATTCTTTCACTTGGTTCCTAGTAGATAAGAAATGGTGGTCCCAGAGGCTCCCCATGTGACGTCATAGTGGGCGTGGACAAAGTATGACGTCAGAAGTGGGCGGGGCCAAAGTATGACGTCAGAAGTGGGCGTGGCAAAATTATGACGTCATGGAGGGATTGGGGCTTAAATTATGACGTAGGAAAGGGGCGTAATTTAAATTACGTCATAAATGTCTATCTAAGAGTTGAAGGTTAAAGTGTGATGTCATGCACACGTGCAGGTATATAATTGAAGTTGGGGCATGACGTGTTCATACAAGTTTGTATAATGGGGTGGGGGTTGAAATACACAAGTTCATACATGTTTATCTCCTCAATGCAGATCTAATGGGCATATTCGCTATCTGCTATGTGTAAAAAAAAATATTATGATGATTCATATCCGGCGATTGTTCTCGAGTTAATTGTAAGGAGGGGTGAAATACACAAGTTCATACATGTTTGAAAATCCCACAATCGCTATCTGCTATGTGTGCAAATATTATGCTGATTCACATCCGGCGATTGTTCTGGCACTGCTATCTGCTATGTATGCAAATATAATGCAAGCTCACATCCGGCGATTGTCCAGGAATTAATCTATCACACTTTAACACATACATTCTGTTTCTTCTTCTTCTTCTTCTTCTTCTTATTATTATTATTATTATTATTATTATTATTAAGATTTTAATGTAATGGTGATTTAATTGATGGAGAATGGAAAATGGGGGGGTTGGGTGTAGAAAAATTCGCAAGTGTAAATTGGAATGGAGGGCATAAATGGTTGTATTTTAAGCCAATTGCTGACAGAAAAAATTAATATAGCACACTTGTAAATTAAACAGGATGTGTCTTACATCACGAAGGGGCATAACTTAAAGTGTAACATCATAAATTTGAAATTCACAAATGAAGTTGGTGCGTGATGTAATAATTTGAAATGCACATGTTCATACAATTTTGTATAGTTAATTGTAGGTGGGGGGGGGTGAATTACACAAGTTCATACATGTTTGTATATTTGAAAATGAGTTGTGAATGTTAAAAATCCTACACTTGCATATTCGCTATCTGCTATGTGTGCAAATATTATGCAAGCTCACATCCGGCGATGCAATTGCAGAGGAATGATAAATAAAAATATTACACAAATATTGCATGAGGCAAATAATATGCAAGATGTTAATTCACATCCGGCAATTCTTCTCACAGCGTCTTATGTTACACAAATATTGAAAAAGCGCTATCTGCTAGGTGTGCAAATATTATGCAAGCTGACATCCGGGGACTATGCTATGCCTGAGTAATTATAAAAAGGATCTTTCCGATTATGTAGCGTGTTATATTACACAAATATTGTATGATGCAAATATTATGCAAGCTGTTAATTCACATCCGGTGAAGACGCAAGTGCTGAATAATGGCCACCTGTGGAATGTTATTTTTACACAAATACTGTATTGATAATCTTCATCTGCCATGTGTTATGTTGTCCATTGTGCATTGGGGATGTTGATAAATGAAATCAGTAACAAAATAAAATTATATGTATATATACGTCATGAGCATGGCTAATGTATGAGGTCACGTGTGGCTTACGTCACTAAGGATGTAACTTAAAGTGTGACGTTATAAATTTGTAATTGAAGTTGGAAATGGTGGATGCGGGGTAAAAATTTGAAATACGAACGCTCATAGTGACGTAACTTAAAGTGTGACGTCATAAATTTTTAATTGACGTTGGAAATGGGGGAGGGGGGTAATAATTTTAATACATACGGCGTAACTTAAAGTGTGACGTTATAAATTTGTAATTGAAGTCGTAAATGGAGGAGGGGGGTAATCATTTGAAATACACACGTTCATAGTGGTGTTACTTAAAGTGTTACAGAGTGCAAGATTAAAGTGTGCAAGTGCAGGTATGTAATTGAAGTTGGGGGCGTAACGTAATAATTTGAATTGCATATGTTCATACAAGTTTGTATAGTTGAAAGACACAAGTTCATACATGTTTGAAATTTCACCTACACAATGATGATGTGATTACACGTGCAAATATTATGCAAGCTCACATCCGGCGATGCAGTTGCTGAGTAATAATAAAAACATGTTTTTGAAGCACCTGCAACGTGTTATATTACACAAATATTGCATGATGCAAACATCCGGTGATTGTTCTCGCAGCGTCTTATGTTACATAAATACTGTATTGATTACCAGTGCATAAACGCTATCTGCTATGTGTGCAAATATTATGCAAGGTTGCTAATTTTACTGGCGTAAATGGTTGTACTTTAAGCCATTTGCCGAGTAATTGATAAAAATATTAAGATTCTAATGTAATGGTAATTCAATTGATAAATAGTAATGGGAAATGAAAATTGGAATGGGGGAATTATTGATGGCGTAAATGATTGTACTTTAAGCCAATTGGTGAGTAATTGATAAAAAATAATCTAGCACATTTGTAAATTAAACACATACATTCTTCTTCTTCTTCTCATTATTTTTATTATTATTATTATTATTATTATAATTATTATTATTAATATTATCATCATCATCATTACTATTATTAGTATTCTAATTTAATACATTCTGAAGTATGTGAACGGTCTCACGCAAAGCTTATAAAACATCATTTCCGGCGATTGTTCTTGCAGCGTCTTATGTTACACAAATATTGTATTAATTACATGTGCGTAATCGCTTCCTGCTCTGTGTGCAAATATTATCCAGAGTTGCTGATTATACATCCGGCAATGCAATTGCTGAGTAATGATAAAAAAAACATATTTTTTGATTACGTAGCATAATGACCACCTGAAGTGTGTTATATTACACAAATATTTTATGATGCAGATAATATGCATGCTTGTTAAATCACATCCGGCGAATCGCAGTTGCTGAATAATGATAAAAAACATGTTTTTGATTACGTAGCATAATGACAATCTGCAGCGTGTCATGTTACACAAATTAAATATTCAACTTATTAATGAATATGATACAGGTAATTAAATTAATTGGTATAGCATTCAATATACATAAAATATTGTTATTATTATTATTCCAATGTAATATATTTTGAAGTAACATTGAGTGGTTTGTTTAGGTTATTTAATTTAAGCCATACATTATTACCAACATTAAATTCATCAGAATGTGACATTGTTATGATTTAGAGCAGTTCGTAATACAGTAATTGTAGCAATAAAAATCACACCTGCTTAACCCTCGGTCTATATCTGCTTTGGAAAAACGTATTCTATACCTGGGTTCTCTTTTGGCCCCGGATAGATATCTTTCAACTAACTTGAAAATAGGAAGTTGTAAGGATTATTATTGGATAATTTATGTATTTTGGTAATTATTCAGGAGTTTATTGGAGTACATTTTTAGTAAAGTTGTTTTATCACTGTTAAAAAATGTTAATGAAAATTTAACAGTACATATTTCTCACAAACGCATTGCACTCTTGTTTTGTTGTTGTTAATAACACTTTAGAATGCTATAAGTCTAATAATAATAAAATACAATGACTAATAATTACTACACTATAAATTACCTCATATTAGAATGTCATTATACAGGATATTTTTGTATTTATACATTTGTAAGATGTTGCGCGCTGTGGCGTCATTGTCTAAGGCATCCTGCCTGGGACTCGCGTTACGGAATGCGCGCTGGTTCCATTCCCCATGGTGGAAAAAATTTTCTCCTGAAATTTCGGCCAATGTATGGAAGCGGTGCCCACCCAGCTTTGTGATGCACTTGGGGATCTACGATAGGTAGCGAAAATCCGGTTTCGCTGTAACGACTGGGGGGATCATTGTGCTAACCATACGATACGTCCATTCTGGTTGGATGATCGTCCACCTCTGCTTTGGCATGTGGACCTATGGCCAGGAGCCCGCTGGTCGGTCTTGGGCCTTCATGGGCTGTAGCGCCATGGATTTACTTTGCTTTACTTCACTTTACATCTTTAGGGATCTCTTTTCGATTAGCTCGAAGTGTTCCCACTAGTGTTAGGTTCTTCTGTAGCAGTTCTTATCTAATTCAAAACTTGTGAAAAAATTGTCAATAGTAACATTCCTTCCACTTCCTCTCACATAATCCACAATATCGTTTACAATACCTTTTCCTTGACTTAGCTCTCTTTCCTCTTCAGACTTTCCTGTATAAATTCGTGCATTTATCAAAAAGTTTGTCTCACGATCCACGGCAGCCCATACCTTTATTTCATGTTTCCCTGGCTTGGCAGAAATGTAAACTTTGATTGGACATCGTCTCTGAATATGCACAGGTGTTCATCTACTGTAGTGTACGGTTCAGGAATATAAGACGACATACACCCATCAACAAACATTTCAGAAACTACACGTATGACTTCTGCTTTTGACCCTCATGCAGCTTTCCTTTTTTCCTTGTCAGTTTGTCGTCGAAACGGAGACACATCAAAATACTTGAAAATCGCGAATAACTCATTGTAGCTCGGAAATTAGGCAAACCATATTCTTTGGACCAAAATTCATCAAGTAGTTTCCCCCTTGCTGTGTGCACTCCTGCTGTTATGAGAAGACCGAAGAAAGCCTTAGTTTTGTTGAATCCGGCTTACTCCAGTGTTGAAGGGAAATGTATTTATCTTTCACATCTTCTTCACGATTGTTAGTATGCATTGATATTCTATTCAACATGTGATCAGTTATAAAAAGAGAGAAACAATCCGATCTAATTTGCAAGTAGGCTATAACCTAACATGCTGAGGAATATTAGCTGTTTGGCCCACTATATATCTAGAAGGTTGCTTACGCTGTGGTGATGGCTGAGTAGCATAGTTCAATTGTCCATTTCTTGATGTAAGTAAATGTGTCACTAATACATTGACGTTATCATCTGCATCAATAGAATCAATATCTATTTCATCTTCAACTTGAATAACTTCCTGTCACATCTACTTCCGCAACACCGCCGTCGCTTTCGAGTATGAAATCATTGTCACATTCACTATCACTGTGGTCTGCGTCTTTAAGAGCATGAATAAAGCTATAACCTTTCTGAAAATGAATATTATAAATTATTATTCATAATAAAGAGAGAGAGACAAACCGACTTACTTCATCAGAAGTCTACTGCAAACTGAAAACAGATAACTAAAAATTTTCAAATATCTCACAACAGTGCATCCCAGTTCAAGAAATATCAATATTTGATCTGTATTTGTCCCATTGTTGTCATACAATACACCAAGAGCGAGACCAAGTAATAAATTCATTATAAAAATTAGTATAGCGTACTCTATACCTGGGGTCTTTTCTGACCCCATGTGATAAAAATGAAAAAAAAGTGTTATACCGCTTATAGTAGGATCATGACAATGTAACATAATTGTAGCCAAATGTTCACAAATAGCATAACTGGAACATGGGAGAGTTATGTCAACATTTTACATATGCATTTGTAAAAAAATAAAGGAGCGGGGTCACAAAAGTCCCCAGGTATAGATCGAGGGTTAATGTAGATGTATATGTTGTGTAATGTTATTGCATATATATAATCGTTGCAGTAAATCAATATGGATTCCTGCTCGATGCTTACATGTTTGGGATCATACATTTTATAATACATATTTTATAAAAGATCTTTGTCAAAAAAAACTTTGGTAGTGTAATAGCAGCCATTGCGTTAATAATGTCTCACAATATTTATTTTTTATTTTAATTCAATGATACTGCATCTCCAACCTCGGTTTCAGCTGAAGAAGAATAAGAAGAAGAAGAAGAAGAAGAAGAAATCGCACAATTTAAATGCTCTGAGTGTAAAAAACAGTGACCATGATGAAGCGTGGTGAATGTTAAGGCACTCCGGACAGCTGAAAATGTTGAATTTTTCAATTTTTTTGTTTTTCGTAGATTCGTGTTCTTTGAACTCTCCTCTTTTGAATGATATATGGTACATGTGTGTTTTCTCATTCCAAATAGTTTTAATAATCGTTTAAACCAAACATGACGTGGGCGTGGCTGTCTGGTTTTTGACATTTCACGGATTTGAACTGTTACATATTTGTATAGCCAGCTCATGCAGGGATTCTTTGAGACATTTTGTGTTATGGCTAACCTGGTAGCCAGTCTGCTTGTAGATGTCTCTGCTGTCTTCATTTCCTGTTCCTCTTTATTTGTTTTGAATTTTGATCATATGTGTTGAAGCAGGTTTTGTAGTGATAACTCTGAAATTTTACTGCATATTGTGTGTGTTTAGTATTTATATTATTAGGAGTAAGTTATTAAACATGGGAAGAAACGAATATAAAGTTTTTAAAAAGAGAAAAAATGTGGGCAAACCGAAAAGTGGAAGTGTTGTAGTGCCAGTAGGTGAAACAACTTCAAATGTAAACAAAAACAATGAAGATTGTGAAGTGAACAGTTCACACAAGAAACAAAAAGTGCAGAAAACTATCATAATAATTTATTAGCTCAATGTTCCGAAAATGACGTAAATGAAATATTTAATTTGAATATATTACATAATATTTTTCTGAACTATATATGTTGTAATCAGTGTGGTAAAGGAAGTTTAGAGCTAAAAACAAAAAAAACACATTGGACTAGCTGCTGAAATGGAACTCAGATGTACAATGTGTGAATTCAGTAAGTTATTTTATAGTTCTCCTGTGTCTGAAAGGGAAGGTGAGTGCACTAATCCAAAATTATACGACATTAATTTACGCCTGGTGTATGGCTTACGAGCAATTGGAAAGGGACCAGCACCAGGTAATGTCCTCTTTGGGATATTGAATTTACCTCCTCCTCCAGCAAAATTTTCAAAATATAATGTTGAAATTGGAGAAATAGTTGAGGATGTTGCTATGGAATCAATGAAGCAAGCAACTGAAGAAGCAGTGGGAGAAAATAATAATGTTCGAGACCTGTCAGTAGCTTTCGATGGTTCCTGGCAAAAGAGAGGCCACACTTCGTTGAATGG
Organism: Periplaneta americana; assembly: GCF_040183065.1. Classification (NCBI taxonomy): domain Eukaryota; kingdom Metazoa; phylum Arthropoda; class Insecta; order Blattodea; family Blattidae; genus Periplaneta; species Periplaneta americana. The sequence goes on from NC_091124.1 coordinate 129,378,041, forward strand.
CATAGTTAGCTGTACCAGTATAGACAATGGTAAAATATTAGATATTGCAATCATGTCTAAACACTGCAGATGCCCTGATAAAACTAAAAATGATCACTTACAAGACTGCCAGGCCAATTACAGTGGAAACAGTGGAGGAATGGAAGTGGCTGGAGTTGTAAAATTATTCCAGCGTTCTGAAACATGTAGTAAGGTAAAGTATGTTCATTATTTGGGTGATGGAGATTCAAAAGCGTATAAAACTGTAAATGAATTGAAACCTTATGGTGAAAATGTATCTGTCACAAAACTAGAATGCATAGGACATGTGCAGAAGCGGATGGGTACCAGACTTCGGAGGCTGAAAATGACATATAAAGGGAAAAAATTAGCTGATGGAAAGGGTTTGGATGGAAAAAATCGACTGACAGAAGCAGTAATTAATAAAATACAAAATTATTATGGTTTAGCTATAAGGCAGAATACACATAGTGTTGAGGCAATGAAAACTGCAGTGTGGAGTATATTATTTCACATGTCTTCGAGTGACGAAAGTCCAAATCATGGACTATGCCCTAAAGGAACTGACTCTTGGTGTAAATACCAAAAAGCTAAGGAATCTGGACAGCCTTTCAGTCACAAAAACAGTTTACCTTATACAATAGTAAAAGAAACCAAACCAATAATCAGAGATCTCAGAAATATTGAGCTTTTGAAAAAATGCCTCCTTGGTGGGACAGAGAATCATATGGGCACGACTACCAAAGACAGTGTTTGTTTCAATCTGTACACTTCACTTTGGAGTGTATGATGCTGTAATTACTTTCAATGATGGCAACATGTCTAGGTGTAAAGTATCACAGCGCTTGTTGAAAACCGTCGGACTTTATACAGTGAAAGCCATGTACAAGATGGACAAAGAAAGACTCAGAGCTGCTGATAAGTATGCAAGGGACATTGAAATGAAAGCTAGGCAACACAGAAGATCTGCAAAAAGGAAACTAGTGGACGATCTGGAAGAGGAAGCTGACAACCCATCATATGGAGCAGGAATGTATCGAGAAACTTCAGTGGCCATTTCACATAAGTTGTATTTTTTTCTATAAACTGTACTTTTTCTCAGGTTCTACTGGTAAAAATGAGTTCAAATTTTCAAGGATTATTAATCATGAACATGTCAGTAATTTAACATGAGCTTTTTCTGATTTTCAAATTTTTATATGATTTATAGCTAAAAATATATTGAAAAATGTTGTTCACACGCAGACCGAAGAGAGAAAATAATTAATTAATATACTATATGACATAAATTGAAAAGATCGTGTTAAATTGCCCACAAGTGACCCAAGAACAAGTCCACAAAATTTCATAGTTCTACTCCGAGTATATCCTGAGAAAAAGTACACTTTAAATCAGTAATTTAACATTGGTAAGATAGAGCGTGCCGGAGTGCCTTAGGCTTGATTATGAAGAATGTTCGAATTGTAATAAATGTTCTATTTGGAAATAGTTTTGCACTGTAATTTCTCCTATGTCTTAACCATCCATTTCCATCTCACATAACCAAAGGGTTGGGTTCGTTTAGAGTTCCAAATGGGGATTGAGTTATTAACCTATAACACTTTCCTTTCAAATATTAGTAATCCTTTTCCAATATTAAGATTTGGTATGTAGGTTTTCAAATATTAATAATCCTTAAGAATTGGTGTATAAGTTGAGATTATTCTAAACATATATGTTACAAGAATATAACACAATTCCAGTGGTAGCTTATTCATTTGGGAGTGGTGGATTTGAAATGTTCATTACATGTTTGTATGATAAAACCTGAGGATGATTGAGAGAATGTGAGAATGTCAATGATTAAACTGAACCTAGTCATTGGGGATGGCGATGTGCTTGGTAAAAGAAAATAGTAACAACATAAAATTATGCGTATATATTTATTCATAAAAAGAAATACAATGCACTGCGTATTGAAATATATTTTCAGTTAGTGTATTCCAATTGTGATAATATTTTCACCAATATTGAAGAAATTTTACATTGTTTCTGCAATGATAGAAGCACATGTTCCTTTTCTTTTTAACATAAATAAATTAGGAAAATCAATTTCTTCCAAATTATGCACATGACTGATGATAAATAATTGCTCCAATAATTCTTTCTTTTCCACACCCTTTGTATAAACACAAGCAATACGACGGCGCCAAGTGACGGGGTGTTTTCAGCATCCTTGCTGCAAATTGCCATGGAGACGGCGAGTTCATTTAAAATGTAGGACATGCTGTTGCGTTATTGCAACGACATGTTGTTGCGTTATTGCAACGACATGCTGTTGCGTTATTGCAACGACATGCTGTTGCGTTAAGTTGTAACGTATATGTCGCAAGATTACGATTTTCGACAAGTTCTAACGTATATGTCGCAAGATTACGATTTTTGACAAGTTGTAACGTATATGTCACAACAATACGATTTTCGACAAGTTGTAACGTATATGTCGCAAAATTACGATTTTCGGCAAGTTGTAACATACATGTCGCAACATTGCGATTTTCGACAAGTTGTAACATATATGTCGCTTGAATATGATATTCGACAAGTTGTAACGTATATGTCGCAAGATTACGATTTTCGACAAGTTGTAACGTATATGTCGCAAGATTACGATTTTCGACAAGTTGTAACATATATGTCGCAACATTACGATTTTCGACAAGTCGTAACGTATATGTCGCAAGATTACGATTTTCGACAAGTTGTAACGTATATGTCGCAAGATTACGATTTTCGACAAGTTGTAACGTATATGTCGCAAGATTACAATTTTCGACAAGTTGTAACGTATATGTCGCAAGATTACGATTTTCGACAAGTTGTAACACATTTGTCGCAACATTACGATTTTCGACAAGTTGTAACATATATGTCGCAAGATTACGATTTTCGACAAGTTGTAACATATATGTCGCAACATTACGATTTTCGACAAGTTGTAACATATATGTCGCAACATTACGATTTTCGACAAGTTGTAACATATATGTCCCAAGATTACGATTTGCGACAAGTTGTAACATATATGTCGCAACATTACGATTTTCGACAAGTTGTAACATATATGTCGCAAGATTACGATTTTGGACAAGTTGTAACGTATATGTCGCAACATTACGATTTTCGACAAGTTGTAACATATATGTCGCAAGATTACGATTTTCGACAAGTTGTAACATATGTGTCGCAATATTACGATTTTCGACAAGTTGTAACATATGGGTTGCAAGATTACGATTTTCGACAAGTTGTAACATATATGTCCCAAGATTACGATTTTCGACGAGTTGTAACATATATGTCCCAAGATTACGATTTTCGACAAGTTGTAACATATGCGTCGCAAGATTACGATTCTCGACAAGTTGTAACATATGTGGCGCAATATTACGAATTTTGACAAGTTGTAACATCGTTGCAATAACGCAACAGCATGTCGTTGCAATAAAGCAACAGCATGTCGTTGCAATAACGCAACAGCATGTCCTACATTTTAAATGAACTCGCCGTCTCCATGGCAATTTGCAGCAAGGATGCTGAAAACACCCCATCACTTGGCGCCGTCGTATTGCTTGTGTTTATACAAAGGGTGTGGAAAAGAAAGAATTCTTGGAACAATTATTTATCATCAGTTATGTGTATAATTTGGAAGAAATTGATTTTCCTAATTTATTTATGTTAAAAAGAAAAGGAACATGTGCTTCTATCATTGCAGAAACAATGTAAAATTTCTTCAGTTTTGGTGAAAACTTTATCACAATTGGGATTCACTAAATGAAAATGTATTTCAATACTTACTGCATTGTATTTCTTTTTATGAATAAATATATACGCATAATTTTATGTTGTTACTATTTTCTTTTACCAAGCACATCCACATCCCCAATGACTAGGTTCAGTTTAATCATTGACATTCTCACATTCTCTCAATCATCCTGAGGTTTTATCATACAAACATGTAATGAACATTTCAAATCCACCACTCCCAAATGAATAAGCTACCACTGGAATTATGCTATATTCTTGTAACATATATGTTTAGAATAATCTCAACTTATACACCAATTCTTAAGGATTATTAATATTTGAAAACCTATATACCAATTCTTAATATAGGAAAAGGATTACTAATATTTGAAAGGAAAGTGTTATAGGTTAATAACTCAATCCCCATTTGGAACTCTAAAGGAACCCAACCCTTTGGTTATGTGAGATGGAAATGGATGGTTAAGACATAGGAGAAATTACAGTGCAAAACTATTTCCAAATAGAACATTTATTACAATTCGAACATTCTTCATAATCAAGCTTAACATTCACCACGCTTCATCATGATCACTGTTTTTTACACTCAGAGCAATTAAATTGAGCGATTTCTTCTTCTTCTTCTTCAGCTCAAACCGAGGTTGGAGATGCAGTATCATGTGAATTAAAATAAAAAATAAATATTGTGAGACATTATTAACGCTATGGCTGCTATTACACTACCAAAGCTTTTTTGACAAAGATCTTTTATAAAATATGTATTATAAAATATATGATCCCAAACGTGTAAGCATCGAGCAGGAATCCATATTGATTTACTGCAACGATTATATATATGTAATAACATTACACAAGATATACATCTACATTAAGCAGGTGTTATTTTTATTGCTACAATTACTGTATTACGAACTGCTCTAAATCATAACATTGTCACATTCTGATGAATTTAATGTTGGTAATAATGTATGGCTTAAATTAAATACCCTAAACAAACCACTCAATGTTACTTCAAAATGTATTACATTGGAATAATAATAATAATAACAACAACAATGTTTCATGTATATTGAATGCTATACCAATTAATTTAATTAGCTGTCTCATATTCATTAATAATTTGAATATTTAATTTGTGTAACATGACACGCTGCAGATTGTCATTATGCTACGTAATCAGAAACATGTTTTTTTATCATTATTCACCAACTGCGATTCACCGGATGTTATTTAAAAGCATGCATATTATCTCCATCATACAATATTTTAGGTGGTCACTATGCTACGTAATCAAAAAATGTTTTTTTTATCATTACTCAGCATTTGCATTGCCGGATGTATAATCAGCAACTTTGGATAATATTTGCACACAGAGCAGAAAGCGATTACGCACATGTAATCAATACAATATTTGTGTAACATAAGACGCTGCAGGAACAATGACCGGAAGTGATGTCTTATAAACTTTGCGTGAGACCGTTCACATACTTCAAAATGTATTAAATAAGAATACTAATAATAGTAATGATGATGATGATGATGATGATAATAATAATAATAATAATAATAATAATAATAATAATAATAATAATAACAATAATGAGAAGAAGGAGAAGAAGAATGTATGTGTTTAATTTACAAATGTGCTAGATTATTTTTATCAATTACTCACCAATTGGCTGAAAGTACAATCATTTACGCCATCAATAATTCCCCCATTCCAATTTTCATTTCCCATTACTATTTATCAATTGAATTACCATTACATTAGAATCTTAATATTTTTATCAATTACTCGGCAAATGGCTTAAAGTACAACCATTTACGCCAGTAAAATTAGCAACTTTGCATAATATTTGCACACATAGCAGATAGCGTTTATGCACTGGTAATCAATACAGTATTTATGTAACATAAGACGCTGCGAGAACAATCACCGGATGTTTGCATCATGCAATATTTGTGTAATATAACACGTTGCAGGTGCTTCAAAAACATGTTTTTATTATTACTCAGCAATTGCTTCGCCGGATGTGAGCTTGCATAATATTTGCACTTGTAATCACATCATCATTGTGTAGGTGAAATTTCAAACATGTATGAACTTGTGTCTTTCAACTATACAAACTTGTATGAACATATGCAATTCAAATTATTACGTTACGCCCCCAACTTCATTTACATACCTGCACTTGCGCACTTTAATCTTGCACCCTGTAACACTTTAAGTAACACCACTATGAACGTGTGTATTTCAAATTATTACACCCCGTCGCCCATTTACAACTTCAATTACACATTTATAACGTCACACTTTAAGTTACGCCGTATGTATTAAAATTATTACCCCCCTCCCCCATTTCCAACGTCAATTAAAAATTTATGACGTCACACTTTAAGTTACGTCACTATGAGCATTCGTATTTCAAAGTTTCCCCCCCTCCCCCATTTCCAACTTCAATTACAAATTTATTACGTCACACTTTAAGTTACATCCTTAGTGACGAAAGCCACACGTGACCTCATACTTTAGCCATGCTCATGACGTATATATACATATAATTTTATTTTGTTACTGATTTCTTTTATCAACATCCCCAATCCACAATGCACAACATAACACATGGCAGATGAAGATTATCAATACAGTATTTGTGTAAAATAATATACCACAGGTGGCCATTATTCAGCACTTCCGTCTTCACCGGATGTGAATTAACATCTTGCATAATATTTGCATTACACAATATTTGTGTAATATAACACGCTACATAATCGAAAACATGCTTTTTATCATTACTCAGCCATTGCATAGTCGCCTGATGTGAGCTTGCATAATATTTGCACACCTAGCAGATAGCGCTTATTCAATATTTGTGTAACATAAGACGCTGCGAGAACAATCGCCGGATGTGAATTAACAGCTTGCATATTATTTGCCTCATGCAAAATTTGTGTAATATTTTTTTTTATCATTCCTCAGCAATTGCATCGCTGGATGTCAGCTTGCATAATATTTGCACACATAGCAGATAGCAAATATGCATGTGTAGGATTTTTAACATTTACAACTCACTTTCAAATATACATACATGTATGAACTTGTGAATTTCACCGCCCCACCTACAATTAACTATACGAAATTGTATGAACATGTGCATTTCAAATTATTACATCACGCACCAACTTCATTTGTGAATTTCAAATTTATGATGTTACACTTTAAGTTATGCCCCTTCGTGATGTAAGACACATCCTGTTTAATTTACAAGTGTGCTATGTTAATTTTTTTATCAGCAATTGGCTTAAAATACAACCATTTATGCCCTCCATTCCAATTTACACTTGCGAATTTCCAACACCCAACACCCCATTTTCCATTCCCCACCAATTAAATTACCATTACATTAGAATCTTAATAATAAGAAGAAAAAGAATGTATGTGTTTAAGTGTGATAGATTAAGTCTTGGACAATCACCGGATGTGAGCTAGCATAATATTTGCATACATAGCGGATGGCAGTGCGAGAACAATCGCCGGATGTGAATCAACATAATATCTGTACACATAGCAGATAGCGATTGTGGGATTTTCAAACATGTATGAACTAGTGTATTTCACCCCCCCCATACAATTAACTCGAGAACAATCGCCGGATATGAATCAGCATAATATTTGCATACATAGCAGATAGCGAATATGCACATTAGATCTGCATTGAGGAGATAAACATGTATGAGCTTGTGTATTTCAACCCCCCCCAATATACAAACTTGTATGAACACGTCATGCCCCAACTTCAATAACATATCTGCAGGTGTGCATCACATCACACTTTAACCTTCAACTCTTAGATAGCCATTTATGACGTAATTTAAGTTACTCCCCTTTCCTATGTCATAATTTAAGCCCCACCCCCCATGACGTCATACTTTAGCCACGCACACTTCTGACGTCATACTTTGGTCCCGCCCAATTCTGACGTCATGCTTTGGCCACGCCCATTATGACGTCACATGGGGAGCTTGCGGGAGCCTGCACATGACCACCGTCTCTTATCTGCTGTTCCTTTCTTTTACTGTGATAAAAACGTTTATGTAGAAGATTACGAAATATGAGAGGTGCAGAAAGTATAACAAAGAGTGGGAGAAGTTGCCTTGGGCTAAAAATAATTTTAGTTTAATTAAAATTATATGATCAAGCCTCAAAATTTGGTGTCTGTATTTAGTCATAATTCAAAGCCACTACCATTTTTAAAAAACTACCATTAGACTACAAACACACCTAATGCAGAAGAAAAATTCGAATGAAGCAATTTGTAAAATATGTAAACAAATAAACAACAGAATACAGGTTGAACAAACAGCAAAATGCAAGTATCAAAGATACACATCATAGCTGAATAATGCCATTTAATGATTCTGTATCTTTGTATTAAATAATATTAACAATAAAATTATTACAAGTTTGCGATTGAATGTAAATGGTTGTGTTCATAATACACTGTAAGGATTTTTTTAAGTTTATTACTCCTTTCACTATCAGCTTCAGAGATAATTGGCTGAGCGATTGCCTTTTGACGTAAGACGGTCCCCCAACCTTTCCTGTCCATTCCGTAGCTTACGAGATTATAAAGTACAAGCTGGCGCATAGCATGATCAAGAATGGATCTCTGAGCGTCATGACAATTTCTGCCTCTAGGTTCGCCTCGCAGTTCTATTAAATGATGAATAGTTCCTTTACTAAACGGCATTTCTTGCAAGTTGAGAGGGCGCGAAGACATTCTTTTCCCCCTCCCTATTCCTCAGATACCGTTAGCGACCGAGCAGTAGCTGTTACTTCTTATACCTGCACCCTCTATGCTGTACACACAACAAAATAAAAAATTTACCAAAGTACACTAGGGGATATAAAATGCAGCCATACAGAAGTTTGACAATGACTTGTTTCAGTATATTTTAGTGTCATTGTTATAATATTTTCAACTGGCTACTAATAAAATTAACGAATGTTGGTTTGAATGTTGGGGAGCGACACAGTGCAGATTGTCCCAGTGTGTATGTCGCAGTGTAGCGACTAGCGGTGGAGAAAACATTTATCTTTTGCTCTGAGTGGTTTGAGATTTGTTTCGTCCTTACAGTTTACTTCGTAGTATAGTGTTAATTTCTTATATAAGTACATAGTTTTTTTATTTAGGATTAGGACCGTATTTTATCGTAGTTTGTATATTATTTAACGAACATTATGGCTTCCAGCAGTGTTATAAAACATAAAAGAGGTAAACCAATGCGAAGTGGTCAGCAGAGATGTGTGCTGAATTTATTTCAAACGTTATGTGCTGAAAATCCAACTTACAGTTTAGAAAAGGTGGCTGAGATGACGGGGAAACTGACGGGAGTGGGAAAAGCAAGTGTTTATCGCATCAGAAGAGAGGCGAAGATGAATGACAATAAATTAAAGAGTCCGGTGAAATTTCGCAAAACTGTTCCACTATTAGACAAATACGACGAATTCACAAAATCAGCAATACGATCTAAAGTTCACCAATTCTTTTTTGTCAAGAACTGCCAACTTTAGACAAAATATTAGCTGCGTTGAACGGTGATGAAGATAATAGTGATAAGATAAGACGTAAAGAGGTATGTTAATTTAAATTAATTCTTGATTTCCGCACAAAACAGATTATGAAAGTCTATAAAAATATTTCTAGTTCTAATTTTATTGTAATGCATGTCATAATACAGGCTTTGTATTATAATGTTATTAATCATAATTCCACTTAAATTCACTGCACAGTACTATAATTTGTGTAGCTGAACGTAGAAACACATTACTACTGGTTCAGTAGACCTATGCTTATTAAGATCGAAATACTTAAATGTAATATGTCAGTTGTACGCCTGTTTTAGTATTTATTTCTTCTTACGTTACAAGTAACTGTCGTATATTGAACTCATTAAATATTTTTAATATGCAAATTATTGAAATAGACAGTAATAAAAATAGAATTAACTTCTTGGTATAGACTTTCGAAATATAGATTTTGACACTTTGTGTTTAAGTCAATTAGTTCGAACGTTTTTACGACGGACTGTAGCACCTTCCCCTTCACTGACGGTAGAGAGTGTGAGTAGAGGGGAAAGCCTCTCAACCAAACTGAAATGGGGATTAAGCACTGTGTATCGTGAAAATTCTTTGTTTAATTTTGCATTATTGATCGAGTACGACGATTATAAACATATCAAGCATATTACAGTGTTATTTGAGATTTATTGATGACTTTTTAAATATTAGTATGCAGATTTTCAGCGTCATTTAATGGAATTTACAATTATTTTGTTTCCAGAAAATCTGAATTTGTTCAATTAAAAATTCTGCCTTCAAACTTCATTCTTCAGCTGGTTAATTTACTTTGGCAAGTTTATTGTTTTCAGTTCCGTGTTTTTCCTTCAGATTTCGTTCCCCCTAATTCGCTTTAATTGTTGAAAGTGAAATATCGGTGTCTTCTACTTTCAGACATTATTATTATTATTATTAATATTATTATTATTATTATTATTATTATTATTATTATTATTATTATTATTATTATTATTAAACTAGTACAGTTCTTAGTTTGTCTTGCCTTAAGATACTCAGTAGCGTCATTCAATACTTTCGGGTAAAAGAGTATAAATAAAAATTATTTGTAATGGGGAAATATTCTACAATAACCATGGTTAATTATTACTGCTGAATATTGACACATATACTATTTATATTATTTAGGATACAACATACGCAGCTATGCGACTTTATTGTTGCGCGTGAAGAGTTTAGTGTAACATGCTCCTCTCATCCTCTAAGCCAAATCAAATATTATTACATCACGAGTAATAAACAAATAATAATTACTACAAATATGCGTTGTGATAAGATACAACTATCACTGTATAGTGTACCGAAGTTTTTTCTTTATGTCTTCATTAAATTGACATGTCATGAGTGACGACACAAAATACCTCAGGAAAGCGAGATGCAGACGTTACTAAAAGAGAAATGGGGATCGAGGAGAGCAGACGTGCATGTGCCTATGCGCGGCAAAATTCCAAGAAAAATCGTCCCTGAGAACCCTGAGATATTTGTTTATGATTTGGGAAGTCGTCAAATGCGGAAACCATTTCTAATCACCAATCATCAGAGTGACTGTTCTTATAAGTTTACTTACCATTTACTATAGTCTATGTTGAAGCAGAGACGGTGACTCCACTAGTACATAACGCGCGCGAACCTGCAATGTCCGTACGGTTGTTTCAAAAGATTCCGTAAACTGTGCTGTACATGATGGCTGTTACTCCGTTATAAAACACTACATTGTACTTACTTTTAAAGTGAATACTACGTAGTCTGTGCATTGCAGTGGACAATAATGTACGGTACTGCGGAGATTGTTGAAAGTGAACGTTCTGCGTCTCTCACGTAAACAAAAATTATATCGTGAGAAAGTCCTTTCGACATCGCAAGACGTAATAGGTGCATACGAACAATATTGTGGCACCCGTCTGGAGCGTTCGGGAAATCCTGGTTGCCTCGGAAGTGTGCGCGCCCATCCAGCGCGGCACGCAGCGGCGAAAGAGCAGGGGAAGCGAAACTCGGGCTTCGGTAGGCGCTGTGCGCGGCGCGGGCGCGGAGCGAAGGGGACGGAAGTAAGGATTGTTGTGGGTTCCAGAAGCTTCGCGACGTAGAACATTCTAGACGATGGTGGTAAATAAATAACACCATGAGTTGCGACGAGAATTCAGTCAGCTGCGAGAGAGAGCTAGTTAGTCTTCAGTCAGCATACATACATACATACACACACATACATACATACATACGTACGTACGTACGTACGTACGTACATACATACATGCATACATACATACATACATACATACATACATACATACATACATACATACATACATACATACATACATACATACATACATACATACATACATACATACATACATACATACATACATACATACATAAGAGCGCCTATGGAGGATACGGCAAACAAAATAGATATATACACGGATGGAAGTAAAATCGGAGGAAAAGTTGGAGCTGCTGCGGTCATAATCCAAAACGACATGGTCATCCACCGATCCAAATACAAACTGCATGAAAAATGTTCTAACAATCAGGCAGAACAAATAGCAATCTTGAAGGTACTACAACACATTGAGAATGTAGAAATAACAGAAGAAACAGAGAATATTGCAGTAGTTAACACAGACAGCAAAGTGACACTGGACACTTTACAGAACAAGAATAAACATAATCCAATAATTGAAAATATAAAGAGAGAATTGAAAAAATTGGAGAGACAGCAATGGACAGTTCTCTTTAGGTGGCTGAAGGCCCATGTCGGAATAGTAGGGAATGAGATAGCTGACCGTCTTGCCAAACAAGCCGCCATAGAAGATGAAGGGGAAATAGCTTATAACAAAATACCGAGAGATACCATAGTAACCGAAGAGAGAGAAAAGACCTTAAGAAAATGGCAAGAGCAGTGGACTATCTCAACTAAGGGCGCAATAACGAAATCATTCTTCCCATCAATTAAAGATAGATTGAAGATAAATTTACCTGTCGGGGCAGAATTTACTTCTATTGTGACAGGTCACGGCTTCACAAGATCGTACCTTCACAGATTCAAGATTATTCCAACTCCAACGTGCCCTTGCAGACTAAAAGAAGAGCAGACAGTCAACCATATAATATTAAGATGTGCCACACTGATAAAAAAAAGAAGAATCCTACGAGCTAGTATAATACGCACAGGTCAAACCTGGCCTCCACCTTTTGATCAGTTCACAACAGCATACCTCAAAAGCTTCAGAAAATTTATAAAATCCATAGAATTTGGCAAATTGTAACAGAAATTGAAATTAGAAATAATATTAACAATGATGGTAACCTAAAATATAAGAAGTACAATTAGGCAACACTTGTATCTATAAGAATTTCAAGATCGCAATCAAAATTGTAAATATCTTGTTCTCATAAATTATGTAACTAATTATTGTAATATTTTATGTAAAGCATGTAGTATTACTCCAATGTAATGGAGCATGCTGATATACAAAAAAAAATACATACATACATACATACATACAAATGTGTAAAAAAGGCACTAGGAAAAAAAACTTTTGTTAAAACTGTGGCTTTGGACTATTTCATTCTCACTCTTTCAGTTGATTTTAACTATTTTATCTACGTGTTTGGAATTCTGTTTAATTATTTCAATTGTGTTCATGTTATGATTGAATAAAAAGGCACTGTTGCAGTTATTGAAAAATTGGATTATTAATACTAAATATTAAATGCATTTTTTAAATAACCAATTGCAGTATTTTTTCAAAATCTTGAATGTTTAAGTTGTCAATAATATTTGCAATATATTATATACCGTAAGGCGTTAAAAGAATTTGCAATAAATTTGGGATCCTCTACTTTATAAATACTGGTTTTAGTAAACAAATACTGTCTTTCTTTGGTTATCTGCAAGTTTAACTTAAATAACATTCAGAATAGCTTTAATTAGATTATCTGAATTTTGTACTTTTCTATTGAAATGTATTCTGTTTGCCTCTTTTATAAATTTTGATAAAATTACACAGTACTTCTTGTAGCACTTAAGAACATGAGGATCATTACATTGCTACTCATTACATACAGATTCTTCTTTTCAATACATGAGATCTTTAAGTCCCTGCGTTATCTACATGGTTTTACTTTTTGAATTTTTTCACAACATTAAGTGGAGAACATTCACTGAACTGATTCTGAAATGAAGATTTCCCACTCCAATTACCTTTCCCATTCGCATTGGTACAATATTATTAGACAAAAAATATTTATACAAGATAAAAGCAATCTTTACCAATGGGGATAAATCAACTGACATTTCTCCACGAACAGTAAAACAAAAGCCACTCTTTCAGCAAATGTTTGAATATTTTCGTCGTTGTATTACTCAAATGTCGGACGATGATATTGTAATGTTGTTGCAGTTTTTGTCTAAGTTGGTTTATTCCATTTTGTTGGTCGTCTATTACCGTATGTATATACGCACTTGCAAATATCACTTGAATTGTCATGTTGGTTGTCCTATCCACTTCCATGTGTAGTAGCAGTTTAAGTACAGTATTTAAGTTTGCCGAAGGGTTTAGTTGTGTCTTGCGTTCATTCATCCATAACCAAATGTTGTTTACTTTCGGGTATGATATTAAACGGTGATATATAGTATCTAACTGGCCACAGGTTGGTGATGATGTTATGCTGTGTTGGAATTTTTTGAATTCAGTCGCCAGGATTTCGTTTACCACCGCGTAAACAATTGCCTTCCAATCTGTGGGAATATGGGGGATTTTAAAAGTTTTCCAGATTTGTTCCCATTTCAGATTAGGATATTTCTCCATGATACGGATATTCCTTTCAGTTGATTCCAGCAGTTTTTGATATATTAATTTTGAATTTAGGATTTCCTGTGTTGGTAGGATAGTATTAGGAGAGAAAATGGTGTTGAAATTTTTTTTTGAAGTTGGATAGGTAAGGGATGAATATGTTGAACGTAAGTTTTCCAAAACTGTATCTCTGATTGACTACCGATGTCGTGAAGTGCTAGAAGGATGCGTCTTATTAGTAATGCATTACATATCAATTGGACGTTGATCAGGTTAAATCCTCCTTTCTCTGTTGCTCGACGTAGTTGATTTCTGTGTACCCTGTACATGTACCCTCTCTAAATATAGTATCCAATTGTTAGCTCTATCTGCTGGGAAAATCTTTCCGGGATCGGAAGAACCTGGGCGATAAACCACATTTTAGAAAGGGCGAAGGTATCCACGTGCCATATCTTCTGGATAATGTTAGGTTACGACTCAACTGTCTCATTATGACACCTCGTACATTGTTTACTATTTCGGTCCAGTTGGAATTGATCATATTTTTAAATTTCGATTGCACATTTAATCCCAAAAATTTAATCCTTTGTGTGGGTTTAATGTTGAGAATTTTGACATTATTAGGCCATGTACCTAGCGGCAGTAAGGATGATTTATTATAGTTAACTTTTGCATTGGAGGAACGTTCAAATAATTCAATAAGTTTAGGAAGATGATTGCTGCATTCTACATTTCTGAATATCACTGTGACATCATCTGCATATGCTGTGATTTGCATGGGGTTAGGGGAAACAGTATGGTTTGTATGCACCAATCTCATGAAGGGGTCCAGACATAAAACAAACAGGATCATTGAGAGAGGACAACCTTGACGGACAGATTGATCTATTTTGATAGGTTGGGATAAGAACCCATTAATTTGTATTCTGGATTGTGCACCTAACAGAGATGGAAGCCATAAGAGTGTAACACTGCCCATCGATATCGGTGGCTTATATTATCGAATGCTTTCTGAAAATCTAATGACAAAATAGCAGCTGTCTCCTCCGAATGAATATCATAATGCAGTATGATATGCCTGATGAGCTGAATATTCTGAGTGATGGATCTGCAAGGTACCGCGCATATTTGCCCTTCCTGTATTAAGTAGGTCATGCTCCATTTTATGCGATTAGCTAATATTTTCATCAAGATCTTATAATCTGATTTTAACAGTGCTATAGGTCGGTAATCTGACATTCTTTTCGCCGGCGTTGTTTTAGGAATTAAAATTATTATGCCTTCGTTAAAGGAATGACATAGCGGATTTTCTCGAAGGATCATATTAAACATTAACAGGAGAGGTTGTTTCAGAAGTTTCCAAAATACTTTATAAAAATTGTAGTCCAATCCATCCGGCCTTGGTGCGGAATGTCCGCTAGATTCGTTGATGGCAGCTTCCAGTTCAAGTTCAGAGATTTCTCTCGTCATTGCTTTGCCTTCATTCTCATCTAGTTTTGGTGTGATTTGCGATAGAAGTTCGTGCTGTGCCTGTAAATCTGTCCTTATGTTAGTAGAGACCGCCAAAATAGCGCACCGCTTCTGTAAGACATGGGAGTGTTGTATGGGCGACCTGGTTGTTGCGCAATTTAATATTTGAAATGAAACGAGATTGGCCGTTTTGTTTCTCTTTGGTAAGTTTTTTCCTCGAGAAAGAACTCGTACTCTTTCCATAATGCGTTTTTGTAATTCACATATAACCTGTTTAACGGCGTGAAGTTCCACCGAAACGTTTTGCCCCTCCATTTGCTTCTTATGCAGCTCATGCATTACAGAATAATAAAAATTCAATGTTGATCGCCGTACGCGTGCTTGCTCTATGACCTTCCATTTGTAGAAGGATTGGATAGCGGGTTTATATATAGAAGTCCATGCTTGAAACGCATCTTTGTTGGATTTTTGTGTTCATGTGTGTAATGATTTACACAGCTCTTTGAATTCTGTAGCTGCTTGTTCATCATGTAGTAATCGGGAATTCAATTTCCAGTAGCTGCGGCCATATGGTGGAGTGGTATAGTCAGCTCAACAGGATACAGTTACACAATGATGGTCGGAAAAGGGCACTGAAGTATTAGTTATATTTTGTACGTCTACTTGGCAACATTTATTGGTATACCATCTATCAAGTCTCGAAGCTGAGTTGTTGCGAAAGTATGTAAATCCATCGCCATTCCCATGAACTACTTCCCATAAGTCGATAAGGTTTAAATCTTGACACATGCGTTGCAATGCAGGGAAAGGATGATATTCTGGCTTTTGGTCTTTTGCTGTCAGGACACAATTGAAGTCGCCTGCCAGCATGATTTTGTGGAATCTGTGTCGCAAGTAAAAGACCATTTGGTGGTGAAAAAATCTTCACGTTCGCGTTTACGATTTGTGCCTGAATGCAAATAGACATTTACGTACAGAGTGTTCATGTCGGTAAGTAGCGACGTTAGTCGTCCGCTTGGGTGCATTTCACTGGACACTACCTTTATGCCATGTCTATACACTATTGCAGTACCTCGTTGCTCGTCACCTATGTTGCAAATGTAATTATAACGGGGACCATTGCTCATTGCTCCACTCTCTAAATACCTTGCGAAACTGTTTGCCTCTTTTCATAAAAAGAAACACTATTCAATTGCTGGTGATTCCCCATTTTGATTACTGCGATTCTCTCTTGACAAATATAACTGTCAATTTAGTTGAAAGACTGCAACGTGTTCATAATGTGTGTGTCCGCTTCATCTGCAATACTCGTAAATTTGATCATATAACGCCATCTTTTGAAGTTCTTTCATGGGTCCGCCTAAAGGAACGTATACTGTGGAAGAGAAGGGCTCATGGCCTTAACTCTGCGAGAATAAATAAACAAATACATTTGTCGTACCACGATGTTTGTAACGTTCGCTTTTGCCTCTTCTCATGCAAGATAATGTCAAGTTTAATTCGCACTTTCTTTCGTAAGACAATGTTGAAAATGGCGTTTTTAATAAATAGTCAATCAAATCGATAGAATCGTCCATAATTCCAAAACAACTGAAATCAGAATATTTAGCTATTTAACACTTGTGCCACTTCAAAAGACCACACGAACGACACACGAAACAGTCAAATCACTACTAAGCTTTGTCAGTGAACAGTGAGTGAGCGATATTGGCGTATTCAGCCGACTTTCGAACATAAAATGGATAGAAGGGGCAAGGCTTGCTGGATAGTGGCACCAGAGTTCGATCAGCTGATCTAGGGCAGAAGCGATATGGAATATAGAAAGGCCAATGTATGTCTAGTGGAATATGAGTGTTTTGGATTGATTTTGGTACAAAAAAATTAGAAATAACAATAAT
Source organism: Periplaneta americana (assembly GCF_040183065.1). Lineage (NCBI taxonomy): Eukaryota > Metazoa > Arthropoda > Insecta > Blattodea > Blattidae > Periplaneta > Periplaneta americana. The sequence goes on from NC_091124.1 coordinate 129,395,650, forward strand.
ATTCCATAGGTGGTTACACATGATGCAATGTATTAAAGCGCGATAACGTTATTTAATTGTGTTTATTTCGGAAAACTTCAGTGTGTGTACGATTTCCTCACTGCCAGCAATGTAACTTAAAAAAGGAGCAGATTTGTGTGTGTTTATCGAATTCGCATCATTACGCTTACGAATTCAAATACAGAAAAACAAATAGGCCTAGGCTTACTTCATGTTACCAAATTACCCTATTCGTTTCGTGTTTCTGTTTCAGTTTTGCAATCGAATCTTCAATATGTCTCAGGTTATTTCAACAAAGTAGCTACAGTGTCCTATTAAATTGTAGAAATGGTACTGGCATATAATTGCACCCGCTCGTCTCCCCCCGCCCACCTTGCTATACGTCTATGGATGAACTGAAAGTTATCTAGGTGAAACTAGCGTTGAGGTAGTTCCCGTGATTTTGGAAGTGAAAATCGTTTCATTTAGAAGGAAAATTTTTTTTGTCTGTAGATATGCAGTTGATCGTATATGCAAGGCATAACAAATGCCTAAACTAACCAAACCTAACCTTTCTCAGATTCGAATATGCAAGGTGTATAAACTGAGTACAAAGGGAACTACCTAAGTGCTAGTTTAGCCGAAAATTGAATTACAGCACCACCAATTTTCAAAATTATGTCAAGAAAATGGCATCGAAGTACTGCCCAATGATCTAGAAATTTCGGCGTTGGAGTTTATTTTCTTGTCACACTGAGCTACTTAAGAGGTGCACGGAGCTTGTGACTGAAGCTTCCACTTCCACTATGGGTAAAAAACATAGATAATTTATAAGGACATGAATTGATTCAAGAGCAGTTTTATCGAGGTTTGAAGCAAAACCAGAATACATTGTATAAAAATAAAAAAATGTTAGGCCTACATTGTTATTTAAATTGTTTTTATTCCAGTATAAATATCCAATTTATGTGACATAACGTAGAAATATTATTTTCCTCTAGCTTTTATATAAATAATTATTGTGTCATGACTTCATGTGTAATCTTTCATTTTAATACTACCTAGCCTATTATTATTATTATTATTATTATTATTATTATTATTATTATTATTATTATTATTATATTTAGTTATAAGGTCTATTGTGAGGATTTAATTATACTTTACAAGACATCTAGTTTCATTGTTACCTACGTATAATTACCGAGGGAATTTTAAAACTCTGAAACATAATGGGTTAACATGTTTCGTTACATTTTTTCAAACATTCATTTTATGCTCTAAAGAGCGAAAAATCATGCTCTTTCCCATTACTCTTTGTATAAGTAGCTGCCAGTTCGTGACCTATTCCTTTTTATGGGATTACATAATTATATTTTTTATTAATCTGCGAATTAAACTATTATATAAAGACACGGTAGGCCTATATTAAAGTTTTACTAGTAAATAAACTTGCCGAACTTACGAATAATTTCTAAAATATAAGGCTCGGTAGAACCGTCAAGATGTTAATCACAAAATCAAAGCTATTATATTTAATATTTCTGTAAGACACAACTTTCTCACACTATTACAGTTTTCAGATCAATAAAAGTTACATAACCTATGTTTTCACTCCCCCCAAATGAAGGGTACTTGTCAGACTAAGAAATGCAAAGTACTGTCAAATGTCGTAAACAAATTGCCATGATTAAAAATATATAAAAAAAACAAGAGTGTCCTTTCTTTTGTCAACTCCTTCGTTTCAATCTTACTTAATACATTTTCAGTAACTTCTAACTTCAATTTCCTTACTAAAACGTCGACAGTAAAAGTCTCCGATATGTTCATAAGACATTTATAGCAGACTTATTTTTAAGTTATTTCATGTTTTATTATAAAACAAGCCATTAAAACAAGACACTTGTTCAATTAGGATCTACCGAAACATTTATTTTATCTTAATACATTCTAGGATATGCTGTCATATCCACAATCATTGTAATAAACTGCATATACGTACAGCATACTGTGTAATGTTTTGCCCGAGATCAGTTGATCTGAGAGAGCTGTTATTTTGGTGCCACGTTCATCCGGTAGAGTAGTATTGAACGCCCTCTCTATTTACTTTAATGTTCGAAGCAGCCGACCGTTTCCCACCCCCATTATCACTTCAAGAGAGCAGGTAGTTAAACACTACCATGGATGAATATATATTTATCCATGACTAAACCCTTAGAAACAGAATCCAGTCTAAGACGCTGCTTCTTATGCTATTTATGAAAAATAAATAAACCTGTCTTCCTACTGCCAGCAGGTCAAAATTCAATGGATAAAGCCAGGACCTCCTATATTACCGGACCTGACACTGTGAGCGGAAGTAAACAAACATGGTGGACAATAGAGTGGTAACGCAAGTGTGAAAGTATACGTACTTCATGTGAATGTTTATTGTATTTCTTGTATCATTTGCCTCTAATGTAATCGTTGAAGGGTTTATAAGTTAGTATATAATAATAGAATTGTGACATTATAATTAATATAAATTGTTTTCGTAGAGAAATCTTGAAAGTGTTATGTTGTTAAAGTTAAAATGCCTCGCACGTGTAGTGTACGAGGTTGCAAATCGAATTACGATAAAGAAAGTCCGTTTGTACATGTATTTTTGTTTCCAAAGATACAGATTTAAGGGATAAGTGGACAAGAAGCATTCATCGTGAACATTTTACCCCAACAAACAACTCAGTGGTAAGAAAACTAGCAGTGAAGTGCAGCAAGGTTTTGGCCAACTTATTTATTAATAATTACTGCAAGGTCCATTGAAAGACAAAAATAAAACCCACCGAAAGTGTTCCAAGTTCAAAAAATAGGCTGCTGTGCTCTCCAAGCCGTGAATTCTTCATCGTTTTTAGTTTACAGCCTATCTAATCCCTTGTGTAGGCCTATGCATAAGTGGATATTACAGTGATAAGCTATAGTGAATAGTGTCATTTCATTCTGAATTAACATTAGTGGATACAGTGAGAAATTACAGTGCTGTGCTCTCCAAGCTGTGAATTCTTCATCGTTTTTAGTTTACAGCCTATCTAATCCCTTGTGTAGGCCTATGCATAAGTGGATATTACAGTGATAAGCTATAGTGAATAGTGTCATTTCATTCTGAATTAGCATTAGTGGATACAGTGAGAAATTACAGTGCTGTGCTCTCGAAGCTGTGAATTCTTCATCGTTTTTAGTTTACAGCCTATCTAATCCCTTGTGTAGGCCTATGTATAAGTGGATATTACAGTGATAAGGTATAGTGAATATTGCCATTTCACTCTAAATCAACATCAGTGGATATAGCGAGAAACCACAGTGAATAGTGTCATTGCATTCTGAATCAGCATCAGTGGATATAGTGAGAAACCATAGTGAATAGTGTCATTTCATTCTGAATCAACATCAGTGGATATAGTGAGAAACTACAGTGAATAGTGTCATTTCATTCTGAATCAGCATCAGTGGATACAGTGGATAGTGTCATTTCATTCTAAATCAACATCAGTGGGCACAGTGTTAAACTGTACGTAGTGAATAGCTAGTTTTATTTTTAATCAATCTCATTGAATACAGTGACAGAGTTTAGTGACTAGGAAGACAGGACTCCATATTATATAATTTCCAGTTGCTGATGAAATCTGTTTGTATAATCCAGGTAAGATTTCCTAAATCCTGAAGTAGCAGCTATTCAGTATTGTATTACTGTCTTCTATTTCCTCACAAATCTGAATTTTACAGGAGTTAATTGGGCAATTGCCAATATTCATATATAAAAACATATAGGCCTAGGCCTAATATAATAACGTATTGAAGCTTTTAATCAGTTGTTTTGTTTTATTATTGGTGTATGTAGGCATATTTTTATGTTACTGATTGCACTATGTTCATTTATGTAGGTAAGGAACTTTATTATTAATTGTTTCATTGAGAATTTTGTTAAAATAATCTCATCGATGCCGTATTTATTTTAACTCATTGCAATCTACGAAATCCCTCTCCCGGCCGCCATCTTGGATGCCAGTGTCAGGTCCGGTAATATAGGAGGTCCTGATAAAGCTATGTAACTCACACTTGTATGAGACTAGAGCTATACCTGGTGAGGTTTAACTTGTCTCAGTAGCAATAAAACCAAGTCCCTTCAAATGAGGGTGGAGATTATAGGAGGGTTGTAAATTCTCAGTATTCCTTTCAAAACCTTGTTATTGTGCAGGCTACCGGAACTCTGTTTCTTGAAAGATAAGCTCAGTGACGGAACTACACAGTACGAAGAGAGATATTTTGTTACTGAGTATTTTATTTTGTGCTACAGAATGTATCAACTTGTAAGTGATTTTTACATCCCTTTTATTTATTTGTGTTATTTGTGCTTTTGATTTTGGTGCTCCTAGCTGGTGTAGGCAAACAAGGTAAACCGTTACAGTAAGACGCTAGGGAAATCGTATGTTTGGTGCACAAGTTCTTTGAAGAAGAATTAGACGCACTGAAAAACGGAAGAGAAACAATATCAGTATCAAATGTATTAGGTAGAACGGCGGTTGCGACTGGTGTATCTAGGCGAACAATTTCTCGTATTTTAAATAAAAAACAACAGGCGGAAAAAAGTGGAAACGTTTTGTCAACACCAGGAAAGAAGAGACCCAACAGAACACCAAATAAAACTGTTATAGATTCGTTTACCGGTTCTGCTATTCGCCATACAATTTACAATTTGTATCAATCAAAGTTTTTGCCAAGTTTAGATAATATGAGGGAGGCTCTAAAAGAGGCGAAATTGTTTGATGGCGGCAAATGGACTCTTCGACAGATATTGAAGAAAATGAAATTTCGCTACGTCAAAAATAATCAAGGACGGAAAATGCTAATGCAAAGGAGTGATGTTGTGGTAAAGAGATTTCATTTTTTGAGGAAAATAAGAGAATATCGATCTTCTAACCGCCCCATTATCTATTTGGACGGGACCTGGATCAACGTAAATCACACTAAAGATAAAATATGGATGTGTGAAAATTCTGAGGGCGACCTAGAATCACCACTACGAGTCCCCATAGGCAAAGGCCAACGATTTATCGTGCTTCACGCTGGATCGCAGACTGGATTTATACCTAATGGTTTATTGTGTTTCAAATCCAAATCCACACGAGACTACCATGAAGAAATGGACGGGAATGTTTTTAAGAACTGGTTTATTAATACTCTCCTCCCTAATATACCACAGAATTCAGTGATAGTAATGGACAATGCATCTTACCATTCAGTTGAACTAAATAAAGCTCCCATTTCTTCCGCTAAAAAAAAAAAGAAGAAAAAAAAAAAGAAATGCAAGCATGGTTACGCTATCACAATATTCCGTACGATCCGTGTTATACTAAACCAGTTTTATATGATATTGTTAAAAGATCAAAAGACAGATTCAGAACATACGAAATCCACACAGTTGCTGTTCAGCATGGACACACGTACTGCGTTTGCCACCATATCATTGTGACTTTAATCCAATAGAATTGATATGGGCGCAAGTAAAAAGTGACGTAGCAAAACACAACACTGATTTCAAAATTATCAAAACTAGGAAACTGTTTGAAGCCGCGTTGGAAAAAATAACACCTGAAAATTGGAATAGTGCGTGTGAACATGTTCGGTATATTGAAGATTTTTATAGGATTTTTATATGGATGAACTCTTGGACAGTTTTGTAATAAATTTAGAAGAATCGGATACAGGTACAGATACAGATGAGTTTGAGGAGACTGACGACATCTCTATTTTCATGGAAGCAGGCCCTTCCGCCACTGGATGTATGGACGGCATCGCTCCATTGCCCCAATCACCATAACAATACAGACGAGGTAAGACATATCTCCTTTCTCTCTCTTTTCACAGTGAGACAAGATACATCACATCTAGTATAAGGTTCCAGTCTTTACTCGACTGACTGCCGCATCAAATAATTTCAAGACTGCCTAATCACATAGCACATGAGTTGGACACTATCGTAGTTTACTCGCTTGTTGTTAATGACGCATGCTCTACTCAAGAAATATTGTGTTCGTCATGCACGTGCCGAACTTGGTGTCATTTGGCGACCATGGATTTCGCCAAATTGTATTCACTTTTTTTAGCATTTAGTTACTTTGAATTTTTTAAAAAATATTACCACATTTATTTTACTTACTAAGGCAATGATATTAACTGATGCATTTGTACTAAAAGTATGTGTTGTCCACACATTATAAGTTTCAGATTCATTAGTGTTTATGGATCTTAAACACCATCTAAATACTGATCATTAATAAACATATAACGTGTTATTGCAGAACAAGTTGTTGGGAAATACGCCCTGCAATGAAACTCGCTTTTATGCAAGTTTAGAGCTTCACGATAAATGTACTCAGAAGTGCGTTTGTGGGTAATCTACCGTGTTCTTGTAACATTCCTAGCGTTCATAACAGTTGTGCGAAATAGAATATAAATTTCCATAATATATATGAAATATATTCGCACTCCTAATAAGACTATGCTTGTATTTTCTGTATGCAGCAAGAGCATGTATAACTTAATAACTCTGATGTAGTAGCAATAATTTTGATGATATATTCCTAGAAAGAAAAGTGAAAGCGTATAATATTTTTATTCTAACAAGCTGTTCGAATTTTCTGACATTATTGTATTCTTCTTCCCCATAAATGTTCATTAGTTGCGACTTGAGGATTCCTTCAAAATTAATGCGAATAGAAATAGACTTTTGGGTAGCTCATCATGTCCTGAAACGAAGTACCTAATCTATCTCTTGCAAAAGGTTATCGGTAGAAGATTGGTCATAAAAGAGAAAAAAAAAAATATCAAGTTTCAAAACATGACGTAGGCCAAATGTCAAAAGGTACATTTTTGAGATTTGCTTTGTAACACTTTCAGTTTTGATCGTAAGTCAAAAATCTAATATTGTTTTGTACCGATTGATATTAGGTAATGCTATAAACTCTCCGCAGGAATTCATTTTACATATTAGATACGATGTAAAATATATCAACATTTTATCTCTCCAAGTATGGATTTTTGTACTTCACAATTCTTATTCTTACTCTTGTTCTATTATGAACGCTGTTCGCAATAAATAGGCAGATTTTCTTCTGGTTTCAAAGTTTCTTCATAAACAAATGAAGGTATTATAAGAGACTTCAACGAAATTCTCTCATTCTAAGAGAGCCAATTTTATTGCGAAAACTTCAAGTAATCAATGTTCTAAGATCTTCTGAATGTTGCCGCTACTACTTTACTATCATTACTACTTTAAATCTTTTAGAACTGTGATCAATTTCCTTATTTCTCTACTTCAGCAAAGTACAATACAGATAATGTTCAACATTTTACCAAATGTCGCTTTAAAGGTTATACCCTATATGTTTTGGCACAGGATAAAAAATATTACCACGACCCCATATTACATTCATCGTAGTAAGTCTATATAGCAATATTTTTAATTGTAGCAGTTAGCATCAAAATATATTTTGATTTAATTACATTAATTGTAGAGTAGAATAAAATTATTAAATGTCTATTATTTAAAAAAGAAAGGGACTACATATTTACTATTGCATCTGTTCAGAACTCTTCTACGCTAACCGAACCACATGCGACTTCTTTCTTTTCTATTGATTCCCAATATCAAGGATCACTAACACTTTCACGGGTACTAGAATAGAGCGAAACCTTCCGATCATGGAACATGCGTCAAGAGTACGAAGGGGTAAGAATGTTCTAATTTGTTTCATACTCAACTTTTGATTTAGATATCACTTACATTTTTCACTTATACAGGGTGTTAAAAAAGTATCCAATATTTTACGAGGTGATAGTATGCATAAAAACATGAAAAAAGTCTAATAAACAGGAGTTCTACAGCACATACTTTCTGAGATCTGAACACTTGTTCAAAGGAGGTTGCTCAATGTGACGTCCACTTATGGCAATGCTTTTTTCTGCCGTACAATACAGCAGACAACCAGATAATCATACCGTTGTTGAAACTCCTGGCATGGAATACTGTTACGTCGCAAGTAATACTGAAAACAAAAGTTTGGTTGCGGATATGAGCGGGGTTCAGCAGAGATAGTATTGTGAATTTTCGTAATCAACACGTGCGGCCTGATGAAAATTTCCATGCACTTGAAGAAACAAGGCATCAACACTGATTCTCTATCAACGTATGGGTAGACGTTTTTGGCGATAGATTAAGGGCCATACGTGCTACCACGGAGATTAACTGGCGCTCGTTATCAGGATTTTCTAGTTACCGTATTGCCTACCTTACTGGAGTGTGTGCCATGTCAGCAAAGACTACAAATGTGATTCATGTATGATGGCACACCAGCACGCAATAAGCGTAAACACCTGACGTTGATATTTCTAGAACGCTGGATTGATATATACACAAAGGGAAACAATGAAGGAGAGGAATTCGGTCGATGCTGTGGATTCAATTCGGCGTAGCTCAGTGGTCAGAGCGCTTGGTACGTAAAACCAACGGCCCGGGTTCGATCCCCGGCGCCGGAGCGATTTTTTCTCCTCAAATATTAATTGTAAATTCGCTAGACTTTTGGTTATCAAGAACAACCAGTTCAATTTCAAAGACAGCGTGATTCTTTACGCCGAAGGGCAGAGGAATGCATTGCCATAAATGGACGTCACGTTGAGCTCCTCCTATAAACAAGTGTTCAGATCTCAGAAAGTATGTGTTGTAGGACCCATGTGCATTAGACTTTTTTCTTGTTTTGATGAATACTAGCACCTCCTAAAATATTAGATACTTTTTCCTTAGCACCCTGTACATAGCTTTCGTTCTTATAAACCTGGACATATATTATCAAAATACGTAAATATAATTCCTTATAATAATGAAATACATAATACATTGATAACTACATAGTCTAATGGAATGACTATGTGATTGTTAAATTTTGGCGACACTAATTTAGAAGGAAATTCTAATATAATTAGCCAATTAGTCGAAAATGTAAAAAAAAAAAAAAAAAAAAAAAAAAGATTGATGTAGAAACGTAGTATTTTTCAATATATATATTTCTTAAATAATCTACAAAATGACTCCTCTAAGAACATGAAAGTATGCAAAATTATTTCTACCACATGGCACATGGCAGAGAGGAACAAGTGTGGGGAATGTTCAAAACTTCAAGGAAAACTTTACGAAACATTCTACCGGATTTTAAACGACGTTTTTTCAACTGCGATATTATCGCGCCTAGTTAAAATTCGCGACAGTGCTTAGTTATGTGGTGAGATGATCCACAGGTTTAACCATAGAATTACCGGACATTACATAAGTCCACATAATTATATCAGATCATTATAGTGCATTTACAAACGCGAGATAAAAAAGAGACAGAGAAAATATATATTATTTCAAATGATTTCTCGAAAATCTCATAAAAATATCTAACGAAACAATGTGCTCAGAGAATCTTAGGGTCTACTCCTGTGGAATAACGATTAGCGCGTATGACCGCGAAGCCAGGTGCCTCGGGGTCGAAATCCGGTGGAGGACAGTTACTTATTTGAGGTTCTCCCGGGGTTTTCCCTCAACCCAGTATGAGGAAATGATGGGTAACTACGGGTGCTAGACCCCAACTCATTTCATCGGCATTTTCACCTTCATTTTATTCAGACGTCTAATAACCTGAGACATGATGCAGCGTCGAAAATAACACACTAAGAAAGTAGATACTGAGGACAAGTAACACGTTGTCAAACATCTCGTACAATAATGTGCTTACGCATCTGTATTTTATTATTCAGTGGTATAAAATAACGGTTTTAGTTGCAAAGAGTTAAAAACAACAATTGAATGCATCAGAGTATTACATTTATTTCAGATGTCATCACACACATAATCATACAGCAATGCATATGATATTTGCAGATGGATCAGCTATAGAAGTGAATAGTCAAAACATAGCATTTCGTCAAGATTTTTTACAAAATATCTAGAGAGTTGAGATAGCATCAGGGCAGGCCGAACAAGCTGCGGATCAACTCGATGAAGTGGTCCACATCAACTCCCTTGTCACGAAGATTCTGTAGGAGTTCCTGGTACTCTGGCATTGCGTTTAGAGTTGAGATTATGCTCTGGAATAAGAAGGAACTATTTATTTGAAGTATAGACTCAAAATACAATCATAGTCATAGGTACACTTAGTGTGTAAAATGATTCCGGATTTCAGTCATGAATTAAGACGACGTACCTGGAATTCCGGAGATCGTATAGCATCGTAAAGGGCCTTGAAGTCGGGGCTTGTCTCCAGTTTCTCTTGGAAGAGAGCCTTCAACTCGTCAACTGGAAGAATGGCGATGACATCATCAATCAGTCCATTGATTCCTACACCTCTGCGAGCGTGTCTTCGAGATGGTGGGACAAATGGTGGCAAGCCAATGATGGAGTGGATCTCGTTGATGTAGTCCACGACATCGAGACCATGCTCCTTGAGGAAATTATAGAACTGCAACACAAAAGCAATTCAACCTTATTCGACAAGCTCAATAAAAAGGAAGTATCAATCACATTCTTAGAGAGAGCTGAATATTGACTCACGTTAGCGAATTCCGGGAGTGCTTCAATGGTAGTGATAATTTTGTGGAAGTCATCGGACTGGAGGTATGCCACTAGCTCTTGCACTTCGGCGTCGTTGGCGAGGTAGTCCATGGCAATGGCGAGAATCTGATCAGTGGGAATGAGTGCCAGGAAGTCGTTCAGATCATCTTGAAGATTGCGTGCCGCTGTTGAATAGGTATAAATATATGAGAATTGATACATATATATATAACATCAATATTCCTTTCATAATCTCACCTACATAATTCTACAATCAATAAAGTTACCTCGAGAGAGTCCGAAGAGTGCCCTGATCAACTCGATGAAGTGATCCACATCAACTCCTTTGTCACGAAGATTCTGTAGTAGTTCCTGGTACTCTGGCATTGCGTTTAGAGTTGAGATTATGCTCTGGAATAAGAAGGAATTAATTATTTCAAATATGGAATCAAAATACAATCATAGTCACAGGCACACTTAGTGTTTTAAATGATTCGGGATTTTAGTCAATCATTTAGAAAACGCACCTGGAATTCCGGAGATCGTATAGCATCGTAAAGGGCCTTGAAGTCGGGGCTTGTCTCCAGTTTCTCTTGGAAGAGAGCCTTCAACTCGTCAACTGGAAGAATGGCGATGACATCATCAATCAGTCCATTGATTCCTACACCTCTGCGAGCGTGTCTTCGAGATGGTGGAACAAATGGTGGCAAGCCAATGATAGAGTGGATCTCGTTGATGTAGTCCACGACATCGAGACCATGCTCCTTGAGGAAATTATAGAACTGCAACACAAAAGCAAGTCAACCTTATTCGACAAGATCAATAAGAAGTATCAATCACATTCGTAGAGAGAGCATGAATGTGTACTCACGTTAGCGAATTCGGGGAGTGCTTCAATGGTAGTGATAATTTTGTGGAAATCGTCAGACTGGAGGTATGCCACTAGCTCTTGCACTTCGGCGTCGTTGGCAAGGTAGTCCATGGCGATGGCGAGAATCTCATCTGTGGGAATGAGTGCTAGGAAGTCGTTTAGGTCATCTTGCAGGTTACGTGCCGCTGTTGAATAGGTGTAAATACATGATTATTAATACAACATACAAAACAGCATTCCTTTCATAGTATTACTTACATGATTCTACAATCATTATAGTTACCTCGAGAGAGGCCGAAGAGTGCCCTGATCAGCTCGATGAAGTGGTCCACATCAACTCCTTTGTCACGAAGATTCTGTAGTAGTTCCTGGTACTCTGGCATGGCATTTAGAGTTGAGATAATACTCTAAAGCACAAGAGAATTAAATATTTATTTAGATACAAAATTCTTACTGGTGAAGTTATAACAATCAGGAATATTAGGTACAAACATAAAAGAGGTACCTGGAACTCGGGTGATCGTATAGCATCGTAAAGGGCCTTGAAGTCGGGGCTTGTCTCCAGTTTCTCTTGGAAGAGAGCCTTCAACTCGTCAACTGGAAGAATGGCGATGACATCATCAATCAGTCCATTGATTCCTACACCTCTGCGAACGTGCCTTCGAGATGGTGGGACAAATGGTGGCAAGCCAATGATGGAGTGGATCTCGTTGATGTAGTCCACGACATCGAGACCATGCTCCTTGAGGAAATTATAGAACTGCAACACAAAAGCAATTCAACCTTATTCGACAAGCTCAATAAGAGGGAAGTATCAATCAAATTCTTAGAGAGGGCTGAATATTGACTCACGTTAGCGAATTCGGGGAGTGCTTCAATGGTAGTGATAATTTTGTGGAAGTCGTCAGACTGGAGGTATGCCACTAGCTCTTGCACTTCGGCGTCGTTGGCGAGGTAGTCCATGGCGATGGCGAGGATCTGATCAGTGGGAATGAGTGCCAGGAAGTCGTTCAGATCATCTTGAAGGTTGCGTGCCGCTGTTGAATAGGTTTAAATATATGAGAATTGGTACATACATATAACATCAATATTCCTTTCATAAAATCACCTACATAATTCTACAATCAATAAAGTTACCTCGTGAGAGTCCGAAGAGTGCCCTGATTAACTCGATGAAGTGATCCACATCAACTCCTTTGTCACGAAGATTCTGTAGTAGTTCCTGGTACTCTGGCATTGCGTTTAGAGTTGAGATTATGCTCTGGAATAAGAAGGAATTAATTATTTCCAATATGGAATCACAATACAATCATAGTCTCAGGCACACTTAGTGTTTTAATGATTCGGGATTTTAGTCAATAATTTAGAAAACGCACCTGGAATTCCGGAGATCGTATAGCATCGTAAAGGGCCTTGAAGTCGGGGCTTGTCTCCAGTTTCTCTTGGAAGAGAGCCTTCAACTCGTCAACTGGAAGAATGGCGATGACATCATCAATCAGTCCATTGATTCCTACACCTCTGCGAGCGTGTCTTCGAGATGGTGGGACAAATGGTGGCAAGCCAATGATGGAGTGGATCTCGTTGATGTAGTCCACGACATCGAGACCATGCTCCTTGAGGAAATTATAGAACTGCAACACAAAAGCAAGTCAACCTTATTCGACAAGATCAATAAGAAGTATCAATCACATTCGTAGAGAGAGCATGAATGTGTACTCACGTTAGCGAATTCGGGGAGTGCTTCAATGGTAGTGATAATTTTGTGGAAGTCGTCAGACTGGAGATATGCCACTAGCTCTTGCACTTCGGCGTCGTTGGCGAGGTAGTCCATGGCGATGGCGAGAATCTCATCTGTGGGAATGAGTGCTAGGAAGTCGTTCAGGTCATCTTGAAGGTTGCGTCCCGCTGTTGAATAGGTATAAATATATGAGTATTGATGCATACATATAACATCAATATTCTTTTAATAATCTCACTTACATAATTCTACAATCAATAGAGTTACCTCGAGAGAGGCCGAAGAGTGCCCTGATCAACTCGATGTAGTGGTCTATATCCACGCCCCTGTCTCGCAGTTTCTGTAGAAGATCTTGGTACTCTGGCATGGCGTTCAGAGTCTGCACAATGCTCTGCATGGAGAAACATTATGTTAGTGGTATGGCACAATCGTGGCAACATGTTAGTATATCTTCATGTCTACACTATAAAATAATAGACAATACTCTTATTAGTTATGTAGTATGATTATGGCGACACATTTGTTTATATTTCAGTTCACACTACACAAGTGTTACCTGAAATTCAGGAGACCGTACAGCATCGTAGAAGGCTTTGAAATCTGGACTAGTTTCCAGTTTCTCCTGGAAGAGAGCCTTCAGATCGTCAATAGGAAGGATTGCAATGATGTCGTCTATGAGACCATCGACACCAACGCCTCTGCGAGCATGCTTGCGTTGGGATGGTGGGACGTAGGGATCCCAACCAAGTACTGAGTGGAGTTGGTTGATATAACCTACGGCATCAAGGCCGTGGTCTTCCAAGAATTTCACGAACTGTAATAAAATGTAAAATCTTACTTACTTTATGTAAGTTATGTAAGGACGAGTTTGGAAGTAGCCCTTCCACACTAAAACAATTTCTTTGGCATATAGAATAGGCCTAAGTTATTCCAAATTTTGAAATTAAATGCATGTGGAATATGCTCACTTTCGGATATCCTGTGTGGATATACTTGGACAAGATGGTGTTATACCTTTAAAAAACACTTCGACCTACATCAGACGGAAACTCCATGTATTAGCTTTGGAAACTAGAATAACAGTAATTTTTGCATATAAACTATTTACATGATGGATTAAACCTTACGATATATCAAATTTCTGCTGTCATATTATCGAAACCGATTTATATCCTTTGTGTTTCTGGAACTGATTGAGATTTCAGAATTGTTTAATTCATACGAACATGTCATTTATGTATTTACTTTGTTTTTTAATGACGCCATAGATTACCTGGTATTTGTCTTAGGGTTGGGGAAAACCATGTGAAAACACAACCACATAATCAGACCCAGCAAAAATTGAATTTACTTCTGAGCACAAGTCCAGTTGAGCGTGCAAACTCTCTAACGGCTTAGCTACGCCGGTGACACTACGTCGTCAAAAACCGGTATGATAAACCTGATGATGTACTATATCATCTTATATACCTTCAGTAAAATTCTGGTTCTAGTACACTTTTATGTGAGAATATCAAATAGAATGAGGCATATATATATATATATATATATATATATATATATACGAATGTTTATATATATGCAATATTACACTTACGTTCCCGAATTCCTGGAGTCCTTCAACTGTTAAAACAATCTTGTGGAATTCTTCTCCTTGCAAATAAGCCACAGCCTCTTGTACTTCAGCATCGTTAGCCAGGTAGTCCATAACAATGGCGGTTATTTCGTCCACGGGCACAAGGGCCAGGAAGTCGTTGAGGTCATCCTGGAGGTTGCGGGTGGGGAGGGACTTGCCTGGAAGTATATTTAAAGTGCGTTTAATTATAATTATACTTCTCTTAGAAACTACTCTGAAGTAAAGAGGTTTTGAGATCAGAGCAACATTTGCAATGGTCCATAAAAACTTACCAAATGTAACTCCCAACACGGCCAAAATCACAATCGGAAGCTTCATCTGAAAATAAATAAATGACCATCATTACTACTTTTTATTTTCTTTATATTCACTGGTAGAGAAAAGGAAGAGTTCTCTCGTCAAGAGTTGTATTTATTTCTTTGTCAATTCCTTTATTAAAATGATTTGTACCCTTCCTACGTGTTTGGTAAATATGCGAGGGAGAATTAAAATGTAACCTTAATAAATTGTTTTGTTAAATGAATATGTACAGTAAGACTACAAACACTTCATCAGTTTTCATCATGATATAACAGGAGCACTAGCATTGAACGTACTGGGGAGTATGTTGAAAACTGGTGAAGTGTTTGTGGTCTTACTTTACATATTCAAGTAATAAAACAATTATTAATGAAGGTTACTTTTTACTCTCCCTCGTAGGCCTACATATTTAATTATTTTGTATTTAGTCAACCTTGTAAGTGAAATATATACAATGAGAGTAATTAGATGTAGAGTCGATTAGCGAATTGAGAAATCGTTGCATTTACTGCTTACGGGATCATAATAATCTGTGTATACTTAATCGGTACCCTATTTCATTCTATGAGCTTACGGGGAAAAATTATTTCTGTCATCTGTTAAATTCCTAAGAGTGGAAATTTTCAAGTTATTCTACATCAGATGTAATCGGCATGATATTTGCAAGTAAGTTTATGAATTACACATTCAGCGATATGTGAAAAATAATTTCCTAAATAATTGAATTTTGATGCAAAGTTCATAATTTCATTTCATCGTTGTTAGCACATTTGAAATTTTTCCAACGGTAGTTTTAAATGATGTATAATTTCTCCATTTGTTAGCAATATTAACTGGGAAGGTGCCTTATACCGGATTCAATTTTTGATATTATAAATAGGCAAGTGAGAGAAATACTTCCCCTACATAAGCGCTTGAATGCACATAATGAGAGCTCCATGCTTTCCTGACCTCAGCACTAGAATGACTTATTAGTGTGGTCGGCTCTCCCCTCTGTAAGATTCAGTAAGCCTACTCAATTTGATAAGAAGTTTCGAATTTGAATTCTTGGCAACAAGGAAATAACATCGACACTCGAGATTGAAGCCAGAACCTTACAGTCTGTAACCAGTTGCTCTGCTGATTAAGTTATCCTGCGCATAATATAAACAATTTTAATATCTATATTTCTTTACTGTTCACAGACTATATTATTTTAAGTTTTACATACATAATTTTATAAACTTTTATATTTTCGCATGGAATTATTTTGACAGAAAGCAAATATTTATTGACTGTCATGAAGACATATAAATTTATTATAAGTTTAATATTTTCCGTTATTCTGCAATGAATACTTGTGACTAGAAGTAACGTACTGCATTCCTGATGAACAACATCTTTATATAATTTGAACTGGTAGTGGAGATTACGGGAAAATGGCTGAATTGATTTTAATGAATGATCCCTCACTTTGAAGGTTGGAATCCAAAAATGTTCGGAAAAATATTGGTTTTCAGTGAAATGTCAAATTTCCTATGTAATTGTCCTATTTTCCAAAATCCATCTGTCGTCAGTTTTGAGAAGTAATGGCTTTTCAGAATGACACAAAACACACACACTACAATAAACATTATCACACGAAGATCATAACCTGCAGGATTGCTTACATATTTAGAGCTTAGATTTTCCGACATCATAACGCCAATATGTCGATCTCTATTTGTGTAAGTTTTAAAACGTGTCTATATTGAGTATTAAAAACTTCAAAACTTAGGCCTACTACAAAGAATTTACAGGCCTGATTCTGTGGTGTTTAAATTTCTGAGTTCAGATGGGTGTTGGATATTAAAACCTACAAAACTAAGAACGTTTCATAACATTATTGTCATTAAAATGAAATATTATTAGTATAATTGATGTCATGATACGGGTATTTGCCAGTAATGATAGATATTGATGGTATGTATATAATGACGGTAAAAAAGTGAAAACTTGTGGGGTTGTATAAGTGCGCGTAGAGAAAGTCTTAAATTAGACCTTCTTTTCTATAATTTACTGAGTAACGGATAAACAGTATATATAAAGCTGAAAACCACAAAACTTACGTATGATAACAATATTGTTATTAAAAATGAAATATTTTTACAATTCTTAATCAAATGGCGTGTGTCTTTTCAAATATTTAATGACGGTGCGGTGTAGATTCTTTAATTTTCCTGGGATGTAGTGCAGTACTATAGAACAAGCATTAGTAATCGAGTCATACTTCTATTTCAGCTTCGTATTTAAACTACATCAAAATTAATATCATATTGCGTTCCTTTAATCGATTAGCTCTGTGATCGCTGCCTAGCATAACATATTGTTATAGGGAGAGTAGCAGGGCCATGATGACATATTTTATTTCCCGCAACTAGCACCGACTACAACACGGAAACTGCTAATAATTTACAATGAACAATTTTATTTATGACGTAGGGCTATATAAGATTCTACAACACTGCTAAAACATTTGCCTTATTTTCCGTATCTCAGAAATAGATTCCTCACAACAGCCTATACTGCTGAACACACACAAATAATTCTCCGATCATCTGAAACTAATAATTTAATACGAGCTTTGGCCAATTATACGTCATTGATTCATCTTATAACTTACATGGCCAAAATGATGTCCAGCATTGACAGGTACCTACGAGTTATACACTCCAAAGAAAATTATGAAATATTGTTGTTAACAATTTTTATGCTATTTCCTGCAATATCCAGGACAAATATTAGCAAACGAAGGAAACGTGTTATTTATTGATTTAATTTTCGTTGATTATTTTGAGTTAGTTTAACGACGATACAATAAAATTACTTCAGAGCAAATGGAGGGTGTTTTTGTCTCCGAGGATGGTGAGCTACAAAAATGCCGTTATGTTTTGCATGGTAGACAAGGGAGAGCAAAGTAAGCTCTCACTGCGATCTTATGATTTATCGCCATCCCTTTTATTGTGGAAGTTATAACTCACAATTGAGCCGTTGAGAGCAGACGTGGTGTAAGTCAAAAATGGATAATGAGGGTTAAAGTAAACATTACGTAAAATACAGCGCAAAGTAGCAATTAATATTCAATTTATTTAAACTATTAGTGGTCAGTGGATAGTACGAAAGACTTATTAATTGCTACCTTCTGCTGTATTTTACAGAATTTTTACTTTAAACGTTATCACCCAATTTTGACATACTCCACTTCTGCTCTCAACGGCTCAATTATTGCAACACAGTGTCCATGTCAGCAAATTAAGCAGACTAAAATGATTTTACTTCAGTTTGTATCATTCTCGATTGCTGTTCGTAACCATTTATCACATATTCATTAGTCACACAAATTAATCCAGCAATATTTAGTAGACCAATATTGCCCGGAGGGAGAGCAAGGTTTACAATTTCGAAGGGTAAACCAAAAGGTATTACTTAGTGATAAAATAAGAAGTCAATAAGATCTTGTAGTCTCCCGATCATTTCAGCAAGATCTTTTAGCAGGAAAAATAGTGATACTCTCCTCAACATTTAAGGCAGTTCATTGAGTTATTACGTTGTTTTGAATGTTACATCATCAATGTTATGAAGCTAATAACTTTCAAAATGTCTGGTATTCTTTCTGAAAATATATCTAAAACATTTCTATTTTAACTTTTAATGACCTTAACTTGCAGCATTCGCTGCTCATGCCACCAGTTATTATATATTTTAAATCTATTATGTGAAGTAGGAGTATTCCTGTACATTTTTGAATGTAATGTCTTAGCACAAGAAAATCATGTATTTCAATTATTGCAGAAAATAAACACACAGTAGTCAGCTGCTTTCTATGTACGTGAGAGTTCAAATTCTCTTGAATGTGGGAGCAGACTTGCAAACGTGCATTGACCTTAAAATTTATTTATTGTGGTAATGTTAATGGTAAATATTTTTACTACTTTGAAATTTAATATGGAGAAATTAACACTGTAGAGCTAATGGAACAACTTTCTTTTCGGAACATCCTAAATGGATTTAGTGTACTCTCGTATAAAAAGTTTACAATGCACATAATTTGTAACTTGATACCGCGCATTAAAATAGGCTAATTTGGTTTCTTGTACAAAGTACGGACAAAGTATTAGAATGCCGGTATATCAATATTAAATTCCATGTTGTGTATAGAGCCATAAATTTAATTCCTGGCATGCTGTTATAAAGCAAATTGTGTTCACCTGTCTGAAAATTATAAATGTTTCTCACCTTGACTAATGCTCCTCTGATGCTCCTCAGAAGGTATACCAGCTGATGTCTTAACAGAGCTGATAGGCTTCCTTATATACTCCACGATTTAGAGATTAGATAGGGTATTTTTTTTAATTCGATGTGTTGCCGACTGCTCTTTCTTCTCAGACTTACAAAGTCCAAGTATTCAGATAGTAAGCCTGCATGGGATTACATAATTCTCTATCAAGTTTTAATCAGCCTTATCGACGTAAATTATGATAAAAGCATCATATGACTCTTTAAAGAGGGTTATACCACAGTCTACTATATACAGTCACGAAGTTTGAGTTTTGGGGGTGCTAGAAACAATGGACTGTGACGGTACTATTTTGCATTGCCTGTAATGAGGCGATATTACCGATCCTAGTGGTGAGGAGCTATCTAATGTTTGCATATTTATTACGTATTGAGCTTCGCGACTGTATATACTAGACTGTGGTTATACACTTTTCTTTCATCACAATATTAGCAGCCTGCTCTGACTGAGTGTACAGACCTCCATTCTGTCACACAGGGGCCTGGGTTCGAGTCCCGGTCAGGTCTGAGATTTTTCAAGGGCGCTGTTGAGTTTTATCTTGGGTTTCTCCAACTTTTCCCCATATTAAGGATCTATATCCTCCTGTCACCTTTTCTATAATTCGTTATAATTCCATAGCGTTCCCCGATCGCCGGTTGACGACACAAGGAGGGGGAAGACCAAGGTGCGAGGGAGGGTTGCATGTTCGAAATCTGGGTACCCAATGAACCTTAGCGTAGCAGCCGGTGTGGGCCTGAGAATGCGCCTAGCTTGAGGGTTAGCACAGTAAGTGGAAATTGGTCGCAGTGCTGGGCCATAGTGGCCCCGTCCCGTAAATTCCATTTCATTTCATTCATCACAATATTTCGTGTAAGAAAATTTTTTGCACGATCGTTTTTCTTGTTGTATTTACAGCTATTGTTGTTAGGCCTTGAAAATTATAATTCCCACACAGAAACTTGTTGCTAAGGAAACCTTTCTCCATAACATAAAACTATACTGAAATAGACCTGTTACAGTGCACTTATTGTTATTTAGTTACAATTACATACAGTTCTGCGAAAACTAGGGAATAATATTGCTCTAAATTTCAATGCAAAATATTTTGTATTTCCAATTTTTAAAATATGATCCTGCAAAAAGTGTTGTAGGCCCTACAATGCACGTTTGTGAAATCCATTACAAAATCTCAGAAATTGATATCCTCACTATGTTCCTGTTTCAGATTTTTCCTCGATTTTGTAAAAAGTACTTTGCACCCTTGTATCGTATTGTACAATTACCCTTACCTTGCATACACAATCATTGGAGTAAAGCTTAAATAGAATTTCAACTTGATCACTGGAGAACTTTCTTGTTAATACAAAATGAAAACTTGACAAAAGAAGATATTTAATGCACTGTGCAGTTGAAATAGTTATGAGAGTAATGACATCGTAAGTTTCTTTACTCAGGGTCTGCGTCTTCGCATTTGTCCAGATGTTTTTGAAAGATCAAGATAATTCGGAAAATAATTTTCGAACGAATTAAATATGAAATATTCTACTTTAAAAAACGCCTTCAAATCTCGTCATGAAAATGGCTATGATATGTAGTATTTCTAACATAATGAATCTTAAACCAACTCCTCATTATTTCCAGGTCCACAACCGTATAGTAATGATGAGCATGCCTAACCATGAAACGAGCGGGCCCAGGTTTAAATCCTGGTTGGGAAAATTTACATGGCTGAGATTATTTCCGAGGTTTTACCTCAACCCAATATGAGCAAATGCTGGGTAACTTTCGGCAGTTGACTCTGATCATTTCGCTGGCATTATCACCTTCATCTCATTCAAACGCTAAATGAAGTTTCGTAAAATAATAAATAAAATAAAATATTTCCAGGATCTGTACAGTTCCATCAAAATCCTCAAAGCCTTTTATTCCGACTGCTGGACTGTAATCCTTTAAAATAATTGGAGAAGCAGTAACGCCTTCAGAAAATGCTTGCACGGCTCTCGTAAAATTCATCTTTATTTTTTCTTGCTTATTTAAGGATGCAGTATCAACTACGAGGTTATTTAGCGTCGATGGGATTGGTAATAGCGAGATGATACTTGGCGACATTTTCTGTTAGTTTTGACATGATGGTCCCATATGAACAAAAAAAAAAATACTTGAATATCCTGATGGAACTCAATTTGGTACATACTTTCGAGAAAATTACCTGAAAACCGTCAAAGGCTGAGCATACCGCTATAGACTTCATAGCGGAATCAATTCTAATATACATATAGAGACAATGCACAGGAACCTAAAATATGTTTATTTACATGGAAAAAATGTAAAACGATTAGACAAGGCAATTTATGTTCTGATGACGTTTGTGAGAGAATACTCTTGAATAGACTAGTTATTCTCACTCAAGGTAAAATCACGAACAAGCTGAAAGTCCTAAGAAACAGACACAAATCGAAAACTGAGCTTAACATAGACCTGATTATTAGAGAAGAAAACTGATGGAACATACCTTCATCTTCCGATGTGGAGGATGTATATTTTGTACAAGAATCTGCCCTTACCTGCAACTGGAAGTTGTTGTGTATTGAATGTAACACCTGCATACATCAGTACACATGCACCTGTATGATTCGTCTATTAAATGCAACATGTGTAAGCATATCCACAGTGTTTGTTTTACTGAGAGCCAGCCAAAGTGCTGAAGAAAGTAGGTCTAGAAAATAATACTGAGAAAGAAGAAATTGTATCCGAAATTGTGAAGAAAGGATATTCCCATTTTTCCTTGCCTTTCACAAATCAGAAAGAAAAAGTGAAAGCAGAATTAATTAACCTTATTGATTCAGTAATGACAGAAAATGAACTTGAAGCTTTGGAACGACATAAAGCATCCTTGCAGAAAACACTTGCTGCGGTACGATCCAAAAGTGAATGTGAAACTTTGGGAATCTTCAATTCCAATATAAACCATACAAAGAAAAGAAATGTAGTTCCTCAAATAAAACTGTTTTTCGTAAAAAAAAAACTAAAAGAAAGAAAAATTAATGCTATGGCCAAACCTAACCCTGTAAAAGCTCAAAACATTAGCATTACTTTATTGCAATAAAAATGATAGGACTACTATAGATCAGTACTTATAAAGCGAAATTTCTTTTTATTTTACTATTGATGGTTTGTGTAAATAATAACTGTAGTGTGATAAAAAAATATGTAATGAGTGTCGTGTTAATATTAGGTTTACATTCTTAAATAGTGCGATACAATGACTCACATTTAGTGAAATTTAATTTAGGTGTACATATTTTATACTCAGTGAACTTTACAAACAATGATTCACGAAGTGCTGGAAGTTGAAATCATCAGTCATCGCGCAGAAATCAGGTATGTTGCTCTATAAATTAAGTCCAGGCAGTTAATTAAGTCGATAGTGAGAGGGGAGATTTTTCGTTCTCCACAGGTATTTTTATGTTTTCTCTACATACGTACAGGGAAAAGAGATCCTTTAATATTCACATCTTAATTGTAATTAGATTTATTTATATTTAATTGTAATACAATGACCGAAAATTCAGTTAGGCCTACCTCAAGATATACATATATTAACATAAAAAGTAGTGCTGTCATGGAGGCCATACGGAGCCATATATCGTATGGGAACCTACAAATTGCTTAATTAATCGTATGGGGAAAATAACAGTCTGTCGGTACGGAACCATACGCCATATGGGTGCCTAAGGTTTGACCGCAGAGATCTGTATAGATCTTAGATCAACTCTTGCTGTTCCTAATGTATTTTGTTCGATGTTCATGAACAAAAATTGTCCAATTCTGCAGCTCTGGAAACCAGAATTATATAAAATAGTGGTTGAAAAAGATGTGCTGCAAATACACACTCCAAGATTCATCGAGACAAGTGTGCATCTACGGTGGGACTACATGGTGTATTCTTTAAATCAAGCTTGTTGTACAATTAAAATGTAAAGCAAAGCAATTTCTTTACTTCTTCTTTACTATTAAAAAATCATTAAATGACAGTCGAAGAGATAGAGAGAGGAGAGTAAAATATATTTTAAGAGAGAAAACAAGGGGTGGGGCGTATGGTCAAGAGAAAAATTACCATGACAGTAGTGAAAGGACTATATTATTACATCAGTGAGCACGTGCAGAATTTCCCCTCTAATCTTCGGACAGACACAATAATGGTGAATCATGTCATAAGTACACAGTGGCTGAAATACAGGTATTTAAAAATAAATTTAATTCAATTTAAAGTACCGAGACATCATTTTATTTTTACTTGCATTTTTATTGTACCACCGTTTCTGAATGTACTTGACTCCCATCCCTTTCAGTAATGTCCTTGCTAACGTCAGCCACACAAACTTACGGCCACTGTTACTAGCAGTGAAGTAAACAGTACAGAATACAGTGTGTTTCAGAAATATACTGCATTTTGTATAGAGGAAAGAGCTTATATTATTGAAGTTTATCTTCACATAGGTATGGTGTGTAGCATAACTGAATTTATCTGTGTGGACTGAGCACAAGTGAAGATTAAAGTTACTGAAAGTACGGTACCCTATAATATGGTACGGTACTTAACAACATTATTTAAACAAGAGTTTTGTTTAAAAGTTTGTAGGTATGAAATACGATGATGGAAATTGGAATTACAATATAACCGAATATGAACAACA
The DNA here is from genome assembly GCF_040183065.1 of Periplaneta americana. Lineage (NCBI taxonomy): Eukaryota > Metazoa > Arthropoda > Insecta > Blattodea > Blattidae > Periplaneta > Periplaneta americana. The sequence continues at coordinate 129,419,789 of NC_091124.1, forward strand.
GTTTTTTTCACGCTTTCCTGATTATATCATTACGGAATATTTCCGTAGATATGTCATTAATCTGGTAGATAAATTTAGAGCAACAGGGTGTCGAGAAAGGAAGAAAAGTGTAAGATGGCCAACAAAGGTGACAGAAGATGCTAAAGAAAAAAGGATAGAACGAAGTCCTAGTAAGTCGGTTAAGAAGTTAGCTGTATAAATTGGGGTTTCTTGCGGAAGTTCCCACAAAATTCTCAGGAATAGGCTTAAATTAGGTTGGTAATATGCTTAATAAAGTAGACGTTACATAATGAATAGGCTATAACTGCCTGAAGAGTTGAGTTTGTGAAAAAAAAATGGTTACTAATATACTGTTTTTTATTAAATACCGTAAAAGTAATGATCAAACTGAAAAATTTAATACCGTATTTACCTGTAACATAAATGGATACACTACTTTCCTCTCCTCTTATAGCTAGGAAAATGATTTGTTTCAATATTGCACTAGTAACACCAAATTCCTGTAATGGAAAGGGGAAACAGTGCTTCCGTGTATAGTCAGGTTGATATTAAAAATGTTGGTAAAAATAAAGTGATGTTCCTGTACATAATCTCCAAACTGCACGCATTCCGAGGAGCAGTATTGCCTGCCGCCCCTACGGCTCTCTGATGTCATTCACCAGAGAAGATAGTCCCATTCGGCATTGCGAGGAGCAGAAGAATAGGACGAAATATATAACCTTCTTGGACCAGAATTGCTTACGCTCACCAGACTCGCCATGTCTCGCCTAGACTCGCGCTCGCCAAGACTGGCACTCCCCTGCTCACCGTTCCATGTTGGTTTTTGGTGTCCGAGTCAAAGGAAGCGAATGGTGAACCCGAGCGTCACCACGTCCCAGTAGGATCGTTGTCTAAAGTGATGCCAGATGTGGCTACTTGTCGCCATTCTGGCGCCTTTTATGTTCCTTATCGCGACGAAAATTTTCACTTGACGACCTGGTTACTTCTCTGGCGTCTTTAATGTTAAAATTATAAAAATAACTTATTTAAAACATTTTTTTTCACTAGGTTGTGATCCATTGTACGTAATATTCTTCAGTACGTAAATATTTGTCAGTTATTTTAGTCACGTTAGTTTAAAAAAATGGCTGGTTAAAGTTCAATGTTGCGTAGAAAACTTCCACAGGCAAATTTCGTTCTTCAAGTTTTCATTTGAATTTGTTACCATTCATTAGCGTTATAAATAATATTCAAGTTATCATTCGTATTGTTATCGTTTTTAGCAATATAAATAATATTCAATTTACCATTATTTTATATTCTGTAATCGTCCTTCAGCAATCTACACGGGGATCTACAATGTGTATGTATGATCTGTGATGTTGTTAATAACATAATTAAGTGGAATTAATATATATATATATATATATATATATATATATATATATATATTACATTAATGGATAACATAAGAGGATCTTATTATCAATTAAACTTTCAGCTTAAAATACATGAAATCTATTAGTGTACATTACTTCTAATCTTCCATTTGATAGAAACGATGTTGAGCAGTAGGCCGCTAATTAATAATAGTGGGAATTCAGCGACTTAACAGGCCTATTAGCAGCTTCTCTCACTTGGTTCCTAGTAGATAAGAAATGGTGGTCACGTGCAGGCTCCCACAGGCTCCCCATATGACGTCATATTGGGCGTGGCCAAAGTATGATTCAGAAGTGGGCGGGGCCAAAGTATGACGTCAGAAGTGGGCGTGGCTAATGTATGACATGGAGGGTGGGGCTTAAATTACGACATAGGAAAGGGGCGTAACTTAAATTACGTCATAAATGGCTATCTAAGAGTTCGAGGTTAAAGTGTGATGTCATGCACACGTGCAGGTATGTTATTGAAGTTGGGGCATGACGTGTTCATACAAGTTTGTATCTTGGGGGGGGGATTGAAATACACAAGTTCATACATGTTTATCTCCTCAATGCAGATATAAAGTGCATTTTCGCTATCTGCTAATTGTGCAAATATTATGCTGATTCATATCCTGCGATTGTTCTCGAGTTAATTGTAAGGGGGAGGGTGAAATACACTAATTCATACATGTTTGAAAATCCCACAAACGCCATCTGCTATGTGTGCAAATATTATGCTGATTCACATCCGGCGATTGTTCTCGCACTGCTATCTGCTATGTATGCAAATATAATGCAAGCTCACATCCGGTGATTGTCCAGGAATTAATCTATCACACTTTAACACATACATTCCTTTTCTCCTTCTTCTTCTTCTTCTTCTTCTTCTTATTATTATTATTATTATTATTATTATTATTATTATTATTAAGATTCTAAAGTAACGGTGATTTAATTGATGGAGAATGGAAAATGGGGGGTTGTTTGTAGAAAAATTCGCAAGTGTAAATTGGAATGGAGGGCATAAATGGTTGTATTTTAAGCCAATTGCTGATAGAAAAAATTAATATTGCACACTTGTAAATTAAACAGGATGTGTCTTACATCACGAAGTGGCATAACTTAAAGTGTAACATCATAAATTTGAAATTCACAAATGAAGTTGGTGCGTGATGTAATAATTTGAAATGCACATGTTCATACAATTTTGGATAGTTAATTGTAGGTGGGGGGGTGAAATACACAAGTTCATACATGTATGTATATTTGAAAGTGAGTTGTAAATGTTAAAAATCCTACACATGCATATTCGCTATCAGCTATGTGTGCAAATATTATGCAAGCTCACGTCCGGCGATGCAATTGCTGAGCAATGATAAAAAAATTATTACACAAATATTGCATGAGGCAAATAATATGCAAGCTGTTAATTCACATCCGGCAATTCTTCTCACAGCGTCTTATGTTACACAAATATTGAATAAGCGCTATCTGCTAGATGTGCAAATATTATGCAAGCTCACATCCGGCGTTTATGCAATGGCTGAGTAATGATAAAAAAATGTTTTCGATTATGTAGCGTGTTATATTACACAAATATTGTGTGATGCAAATAATATGCAAGCTGTTAATTCACATCCGGTGAAGACGCAAGTGCTGAATAATGGCCACCTATGTTATGTTATTTTACACAAATACTGTATTGACAATCTTCATCTGCCATGTGTTATGTTGTGCATTGTGGATTGGGGATGTTGATAAAAGAAATCAGTAACAAAATAAAATTATATGTATATATACGTCATGAGCATGGCTAAAGTATGAGGTCACGTGTGGCTTACGTCACTAAGGATGTAACTTAAAGTGTGACGTATAAATTTGTAATTGAAGTTGTAAATGGGGGAGGGGGGTAAAAATTTGAAATACGAACGCTCATAGTGACGTATCTTAAAGTGTGACGTCATAAATTGCAATTGATGTTGGAAATGGGGGAGGGGGGTAATAATTTTAATACATACGGCGTAACTTAAAGTGTGACGTTATAAATTTGTAATTGAATTTGTAAATGGAGGAGGGGGGTAATAATTTGAAATACCCATTTTCATAGTGGTGTAACTTAAAGTGTTACAGAGTGCAAGATTAAAGTGCGCAAGTGCAGATATGTAATTCAAGTTGTTGGCGTAACGTAATAATTTGAATTGCATATGTTCATACATGTTTGTATATTTGAAAGACACAAGTTCATTAATGTGTGAAATTTCACCTACACAATGATGATGTGAGTACACGTGCAAATATTATGCAAGCTCACATCCGGCGAAGCAATTGCTGAGTAATAATAAAAACATGTTTTTGAAGCACCTGCAACGTGTTATATTACACAAATATTGCATGATGCAAACATCCGGTGATTCGCTAATATGTTTTCGCGGGATATCAGCCGAGTTAAGATTTTGGAATGCTCCAAGCTTTCGACTGCTATCTCTGCAGCCATCTTCAGGGAAGTGATGTCCGAACAGAAAGTCGAAAGGTTATATAGATGTGGCTGTCTCAGGTGAAACGGGATTGGTTGGCGGATCGGCCAATCCGGGGCCGGGAATTGTCATCGCTCGTATCCCGCGAAAACATATTAGCGAACCAACGCCGAGAAAGCCTCAAATCATACATCCGGTGATTGTTCTCGCAGCGTCTAATGTTACATAAATACTGTATTGATTACCAGTGCATAAACGCTATCCACTATGTGTGCAAATATTATGCAAGTTTGCTGAGTTTACTGGAGTAAATGGTTGTACTTTGAGCCAATTGCCAAATAATTGATAAAAAATATTAAGATTCTAATGTAATGGTAATTCAATTGATAAATAGTAATGGGAAATGAGAATTGGAATGGAGGAATCATTGATGGCGTAAATGGTTGTACTTTGAGCCAATTGCTGAGTAATTGATAAAAAATAATCTAGCACATTTGTAAATTAAATTCATACATCCTTTTTCTTCTTCTTTTTCTCACTATTATTATTATTATTATTATTATTATTATTATTATTATTATTATTATTATTATTATTATCATTATTATTATCATCATCAGGGAACGGATTTATATGGACTAAAAATATATGAAATATGTAAATATATATGTAGTTATTTTTACCAAAATATGGAATTAAATATGGATTTTTACCAAAATATGGAATTAAATATGGACTTAAAATTATAAAAAAATGACTATGTACGTTAAATATTGGTACATTTTAATCAAACTAAACAAAAAATATAATGGACGTACCTTATCTTCCAATGTAGTTTCAACAAAACACAATTTTTATTGTCTGTTACCATAACAATAGGTTACAAACATTTCTTTCAAGTGCTGAAAAGTGAATCTTCTTCTATTGTCTCTGAGGATAGATTTATACTGACTAAAAGAGCGTTCGACGTCACAAGAAGTAACTGGTACATAATTCAATTTCACAATGTCTGCTGGGGATAAGTCCAAGTTAATCTTCACTGTTGATTCACCACTCATCACAGCAACAACCTTTTGTAGTTCTTCAAATCCAGGGTTTTTTGAAAGTACAGTGTCCACCTTAGCTCTTACTGCATCTGCAACTTTACCTCTACCACGATTCAGTTGTTCCACAGTACTATTTATAATTTCAAAACTTTCAGATAGTGAAAGGTGCCTATTTTGGAGACTTTTGAGCGTTTTTATGATGCATGAAAATGTATGCTGAATGTGAGCTAAGTCATTCTTCACACTTATGTCACAGGTAACTGTTTTCGCAGTATCAATTGAGACTGCATCTTCAGAGTCCAATGCAAGGAGAACATTGTTAATAGAGTCTATATGTTCGGCATAATATTCAACTGCTTCTAGCCATGTACCCCATCTAGTTAAAATTGGCTTTGGTGGCAATGGAATTTCAGGGTACATTTCTTTCAACACGTTAACTCTACTGGGAGCTTTGAGAAATACTTTTTTCACTGATGAAATCAACAAATCTACTTTAGGGAAATTGTCTCTGACCACTTCTGCCACACGATGAAATGCATGCGCCACACAAGTAAAATGAGTCAATTTAGGATATACAACAGATAATGCTTGTCCAGCTTTGACCATATAAGGGGCAGCATCGCTAATAAAGAATAACACATTATCGTACATAATACCCTTTGGCCACAGGATACCCATAGCTTCGTTGAACAGTTTAACTATAGTTTTGTTATTGCACTTTTCTAGAACATCACAATGTAAAAGAATTCGTTCAGAATATTGTTCACTTAACAAACCGATAACTACATTACCAACAAGTCTACCTTCTTTGTCGGGAGTCTCATCAATGGAAACCCAAATTGAACTATCTTTAATTTCATCTCTTATCTTCTGTATTGTCTCATCGTAGATGGATGGAGCATACGTCTTCCTAAGTGTTGACTCATCCGGGATTGTATGTTGAGTATATTTTTCAAGGAATTCCCTGAAGACCTTATTCTTTAGTTTGTAGAGAGGAATATCAGCAGAGATGAGAGAACGGCACAGGTCGATGTTAAACTCAGATCTTACATTCGATGTTGTTGGTTGTGTTAAAAACAATTGTCTCTGCTTGGAATTTAGTTGTTTGTTGGCCTGATGTTTACTAGTTGTAATGTGTTGTTGCACCAGGAACTTTTGTGTAGATGATACTGCACACTGACACAAATTACAAAATAATATTTTATTGTCAGTTGATAAACCATCTTCTTTAAATTCTGAAATGTAACTTGTTAGTTTTGATTTTAAATTGACTGAATGACGTACTTTTGGCATATTTACCGTCTTTATAGTATGATTTACAAAACTGAACCTATGTGTACTCTGACTGGCATTTAACTGTTGAGCTGCACAACTGAAGTCTGTTAAAAATTTTAAATTAAATTAATACAGTTTTGTAACTTACTTTCCCATTGTTGATAGGACTGCTAATTTTCAAATAACTCTGATGTTAAAGGGATTACTGAACATGTGTTTAAATCTCTATTGTTGAAATGTATTTTTAAAAGTTAATGGAATTTTGTTTTGTTTTATTGTTAAACCTAATATAATATGGACTGTTTTATATGAAATATGGAAAATATATGGAAATTAACGAAAATATGTACTAAACTCTAAAATATGGAAAAATATGGAAAATAAAAGTATGATTTTTCAACCCTACACATTGTGAAACATAAAGATAATGCAAAATATAAATTATATTAGCTTTATAAGTAAATATGTATTTACATATAAATCCTTTCCCTGATCATTATCATCATCATCATTACTATTATTAGTATTCTAATTTAATACATTTTGAAGTATGTGAACGGTCTCACGCAAAGCTTATAAAAGATTAGTTCCGGCGATTGTTCTTTCAGCGTCCTATGTCACACAAATTTTGTATTGATAACATGTGCGTAATCGCTTTCTGCTATGTGTGCAAATATTATCCAAATTTGCTGATTATACATCCGGCAATGCAATTGCTGAGTAATTATAAAAAAAAACATATTTTTTGATTACGTAGCATAATGACAACCTGAAGTGTGTTATATAACACAAATATTGTATGATGCAGGTAATATGCATGCTTGTTAAATCACATCCGGCGAATCGCAGTTGCTGAATAATGATAAAAAACATGTTTTTGATTACGTAGCATAATGAGACTCTGCAGCCTGTCATGTTACACAAATTAAATATTCAAATTATTAATGAATATGAGACATCTAATTAAATTAATTGGTATAGCATTCAGTATACTTACATTATTATTATTATTATTATTATTATTATTATTATTATTATTATTATTATTATTATTTTTATTATTATTATTATTATTATTATTATTATTATTATTATTATTATTATTATTATTATTATTATTATTCCAATGTAATACACTTAGAAGTATCATTGAGTGGTTTGTTTAGGGTATTTAATTTAAGCCATACATTATTACCAACATTAAATTCATCAGAATGTGACATTGTTATGATTTAGAGCAGTTCGTAATACAGTAATTGTAGCAATAAAAATAACACCTGCTTAATGTAGATGTATATCTTGTGTAATGTTATTACATATATATAATCGTTGCAGTAAATCAATATGGATTCCTGCTCGATGCTTACACGTTTGGGATCATATATTTTATAATACATATTTTATAAAAGATCTTTGTCAAAAAAACTTTGGTAGTGTTATAGGAGCCATAGCGTGAATAATGTCTCACAATATTTATTTTTATTCTAATTCAGATAATACTGCATCTCCAACCTCGGTTTGAGCTGAAGAAGAGGAAGAAGAAGAAGAAATCTCACAATTTAAATGCTCTGAGTGTAAAAAACAGTGACCATGATGAAGCGTGGTGAATATTAAGCTTGATTATGAAGAATGTTCGAATTGTAATAAATGTTCTTTTTGGAAATAGTTGTGCACTCTAATTTCTTCTATGTCTTAACCACCCATATCCATCTCTCATAACCAAAGGGTTGGATTCGTTTAGAGTTCCAAATGGGGATTGGGTTATTAACCTATAACACTTTCCTTTCAAATATTAGGAATCCCTTTCCAATATTAAGAATTTGTATATAGGTTTTCAAATATAAATATTCCTTAAGAATTGGTGTATAAGTTGAGATTATTCTAAACATATATGTTACAAGAATATAACATAATTCCAGTGATAGCTTATTGATTTGGGAGTGGTGGATTTGTAATGTTCATTACATGTTTGTATGTTAAAACCTGAGGATGATTGAGAGAATGTGAGAATGTCAATGATTAAACTGAAACTAGTCATTGGGGATGGGGGTGTGCTTGGTAAAAGAAAATAGTAACAACAAAAAATTATGCGTATATATTTATTCATAATAAGAAATACAATGCACTGAGTATTGAAATATATTTTCAGTTAGTGAATCCCAATTGTGATAATGTTTTCACCCAAATTGAAGAAATTTTATATAGTTTCTGCAATGATAGAAGCACATGTTCCTCTCCTTTTTAACATAAATATATTAGGAAAATCAATTTCTTCCAAATTATACACATAACTGATGATAAATAATTGTTCTAAGAATTCTTTCTTTCCCACAACCTTTGTATAAATACAAGCAATACGACTGGGTGTTTTCAGCATTCTTGCTGCAAGTTGCTATGGAGACAGCGAGTTCATTTTAAATGCAGGACATGCTGTTGCGTTATTTCAACGACATGCTGTTGCGTTATTGCAACGACATGCTGTTTCGTTATTGTAACAATATGCTGTTGCGATAAGTTGTAACGTGTATGTCGCAAGATTACGATTTTCGACAAGTTGTAACGTATATGTCGCAAGATTACGATTTTCGACAAGTTGTAATATATATGCCGCAATATTACGATTTTCGACAAGTTGTAACATATATGTCGCAACATTACGATTTTCGACAAGTTGTAACATATATGTCCCAATATTACGATATTCGACAAGTTGTAACATATATGTCGCAACATTACGATTTTCGACAAGTTGTAACGTATATGTCACAAGATTATGATTTTGGACAAGTTGTAACGTATATGTCGCAACATTACGATTTTCGACAAGTTGTAACATATATGTCGCAAGATTACGATTTTCGACAAGTTGTAACATATGTGTCGCAAGATTACGATTTTCGACATGTTGTAACGTATGTGTCGCAATATTACGATTTTCGACAAGTTCTAACATCGTTGCAATAACGCAACAGCATGTCGTTGCAATATCGCAACAGCATGTCGTTGCAATAACGCAACAGCATGTCGTTGCAATAACGCAATAGCATTTCGTTAGAATACCGCAACAGCATGTCGTTGTAATAACGCAACAGCATGTCCTGCATTTTAAATGAACTCACCGACTCCATAGTAATTTGCAGCAAGGATGGTGAAAACACCCCGTCACTTGGCGCCGTCGTATTGTTTGTGTTTATACAAATGTTGTGGGAAAGAAAGAATTCTTGGAACAATTATTTATCATCAGTTATGTATATAATTTGGAAGAAATTGATTTTCCTAATTTATTTATCTTAAAAAGAAAAGGAACATGTGCTTCTATCATTGCAGAAACAGTGTAAAATTTCTTCAAATTGGGTGAAAACATTATCACAATTTGGATTCACTAACTGAAATTATATTTCAATACTCAGTGCATTGTATTTCTTTTTATGAATAAATATATACGCATAATTTTATGTTGTTACTATTTTCTTTTACCAAGCACATCCCCATCCCCAATGACTAGGTTCAGCTTAATCATTGACATTTTCACATTCACTCAATCATCCTCAGGTTTTATCATAGAAACAAGTAGTGTGCATTTCAAATCCACCACTGCCAAATCAAAAAGCTACCACTGGAATTATGTTATGTTCTTGTAACATATATGTTTAGAATAATCTCAACTTATACACCAATTCTTAAGGATTATTAATATTTGAAAACCTATATACCAATTCTTAATATTGGAAAAGGATTACTAATATTTGAAAGGAAAGTGTTATAGGTTAATAACCCATTCCCAATTTGGAACTCTACACGATCCCAAACCTTTGGTTATGTGAGATGAAAATGGATGGTTAAGACATAGACGAAACTACAGTGCAAATCTATTTCCAAAAAGAACATTTATTACAATTCGAACATTCTTCCTAATCAAGCTTAACATTCACCACGCTTCATCATGGTCACTGATTATTACACTCAGAGCATTTAAATTGTGAGATTTCTTCTTCTTCATCTTCTTTTTCGTCTTCTTCTTCTTCTTCAGCTCAAACCAAGGTTGGAGATGCAGTATCATCTGAATTAAAATAAAAAATAAATATTGTGAGACATTATTAACGCTATGGCTGCTATTACACTACCAAAGTTTTTTTGACAAAGATCTTTTATAAAATATGTCTAATAAAATATATAACTCTAAACGTGTAAGCATCGAGCAGGAATCCATATTGATTTACTGCAACGATTATATATATGTAATAACATTACACAACATATACATCTATATTAAGCAGGTGTGATTTTTATTGCTACAATTACTGTATTACGAACTGCTCTAAATCATAACAATGTCACATTCTGATGAATTTAATGTTGGTAATAATGTATGGCTTAAATTAAATACCCTAAATAAACCACACAATGTTACTTCAATATGTATTACATTGGAATAATAATAATAATAATAATAATAATAATAATAATGATAATAATAATAATAATAATAATAATAATAATAATAATAATAATAATAATAATAATAATGTTGTATGTATATTGAATGCTATACCAATTAATTTAATTAGATGTCTCATATTCATTAATAATTTGAATATTTAATTTGTGTAACATGACAGGCTGCAGAGTCTCATTATGCTACGTAATCAAAAACATGTTTTTTATCATTATTCAGCAACTGCGATTCGCCGGATGTGATTTAACAAGCATGCATATTACCTGCATCATACAATATTTGTGTTATATAACACACTTCAGGTTGTCATTATGCTACGTAATCAAAAAATATGTTTTTTTTTTATAATTACTCAGCAATTGCATTGCCGGATGTATAATCAGCAAATTTGGATAATATTTGCACACATAGCAGAAAGCGATTACGCATATGTTATCAATACAATATTTGTGTAACATAAGACGGTGCAAGAACAATCACCGGAAGTGATGTCTTATAAGCTTTGCGTGAGACCTTTCACATACTTCAAAATGTATTAAATTAGAATACTAATAATAGTAATGATGATGATGATAATGATAATAATAATAATAATAATAATAATATTAATAATAGTCAGAAGAAGAAGAAAAAGGATGTATGTATTTAATTTACAAATGTGCTAGATTATTGTTTATCAATTACTCAGCAATTGGCTTAAAGTACAACCATTTACGCCATCAATGATTCCTCCATTCCAATTCTCATTTCCCATTACTATTTATCAATTGAATTACCATTACATTAGAATCTTAATATTCTTATCAATTATTTGGCAATTGGCTTAAACTACAACCATTTACGCCAGTAAACTCAGCAACCTTGCATAATATTTGCCCACATAGCAGATAGCGTTTATGCACTGGTCATCAGTACAGTATTTATGTAACATAAGACGCTGCGAGAACAATCACCGGATGTTTGCATCATGCAATATTTGTGTAATATAACACGTTGCAGGTGCTTCAAAAACATGTTTTTATTATTACTCAGCAATTGCATCGCCGGATGTGAGCTTGCATAATATTTGCACGTGTAATCTCATCATCTTTGTGTAGGTGAAATTTCAAACATATATGAACTAGTGTCTTTCAATTATACAAACTTGTATGAACATATGCAATTTAAATTATTACGTTACGCCCCCAACTTGAATTACATACCTGCACTTGCGCACATTAATCTTGCACTCTGTAACACTTTAAGTTACACCACTATGAAAGTGGGTATTTCAAATTATTACCCCCCTCCCCCATTTCCAACATCAATTAAAATTTATGACGTCACACTTTAAGTTACGTCACTATGAGCGTTCGTATTTCAAATTTTTACCCCCCTCCCCCATTTACAACTTCAATTACAAATTTATAACGTCACACTTTGTTACATCCTTAGTGACGTAACCCACACGTGATCTCATACTTTAGCCATGCTCATGACGTGTATATACATATAATTTTATTTTGTTACTGATTTCTTTTATCAACATCCCCAATCCACAATACACAACATAACACATGGCAGATGCAGATTATCAATACAGTATATGTGTAAAATAACATACCACAGGTGGCCATTATTCAGCACTTGCGTCTTCACCGGATGTGAATTAACAGCTTGCATATTATTTGCATTACACAATATTTGTGTAATGTAACACACTACATATTCGAAAATATGCTTCTTATCATTACTCAGCCATTGCATAGTCGCCGGATGTGAGCTTGCGTAATATTTACACACCAAGCAGATAGCGCTTATTCAATATTTGTGTAACATAAGACTCTGCGAGAACAATTCCCGGATGTGAATTATCAGCTTGCATATTATTTGCCTCATGCAATATTTGTGTAATATTTTTTTTATCATTGCTCAGCAATTGCATCGCCGGATGTGAGCTTGCATAATATTTGCACACATAGCAGAAAGCGAATTTGCATGTTTAAGGATTTGTAACATTCATAACTCACTTTCAAAATTACAAACATGTATGAACTTGTGTATTTCACCCCCCCCCAACTTCAATTAACTATACATACTTGTATGAACATGTGCATTTCAAATTATTACATCACGCACAAACTTCGTTTGTGAATTTCAAATTTATGATGTTACACTTTATGTTATGCAACTTCGTGATGTAAGACACATCCTGTTTAATTTACAAGTGTGCTATATTATTTCTTTTTACTAGCAATTGGCTTAAAATAAAACCATTTATGCCCTCCATTCCAATTTACACTTGCGAATTTTTCTACAAACAACCCCCCATTTTCCATTCCCCATCAATTAAATTACCATTATATTAGAATCTTAATAATAATAATAGTAATAATAATAATAATAATAATAATAATAGTAATAATAAGAAGAAAGAGAATGTATGTGTTTATGTGTGATAGATTAATTCTTGGACAGTCACGGGATGTGAGCTTGCATTATATTTGCACACATAGCAGATAGCAGCGCGAGAACTATCGCCGGATGTGAATCAGCATAATATTTGCATACATAGCAGATAGCGAATATGCACATTAGATCAGCATTGAGGAGATAAACATGTATGAACTTGTGTATTTCAACCCCCTCCAATATACAAACTTGTATGAACACGTCATGCCGCGACTTCAATTACATACCTGCACGTGTGCATGACATCACAATTGAACCTTGAACTCTTAGATAGCCATTTATGACGTAATTTAAGTTACGCCACTTTCCTATGTCATAATTTAAGCCCCACATCCCTCCATGACGTCATACTTTAGCCACGCCCACCTCTGACGTCATACTTTGGCCCCGCTCACTTCTGGCGTCATACTTTTGCCACGCCCACTAGGACGTCACATGGGGAGCCTGTGGGTGCCTGCACGTGGCCATCATTTCTTATCTACTGTTCCTTTCTTTTACTGTGATAACGTTTATGTAGAAGATTACGAAATATGAGAGTTGCAGAAATTATAACAAGGAGTGGGAGAAGTTACCCTGGGCTAAAATAATGGTAGTTTAATTAAAATAATATGATCAAGCCCCAAAATTTCGTGTCTGTATTTAGTCATAATTCAAATTCACTACCATTTTTTAAAAAAACCACCATTACACTACAAACACACCAAATGCAGAAGAAAAATTCCAATGAAGCAATTTGTAAAATATGTAAACAAATAAACAACAGAATACAGGTTGAACAAACAGCAAAATGCAAGTATCAAAGATACACATCATAGCTGAATAATGCCATTTAATGATTCTGTATCTTTGTATTAAATCATATTAACAATAAAATTATTACAAATTTGCGAATGAATATAAATGGTTGTGTTCATAATACATTGTAAGGATTTTTTTAAGTTTATTACTCCTTTCACTATCAACTTCAGAGATAATTGGCTGAGCGGTTGCCTTTTGAAGTAAGACGGTCCCCCAACCTTTTCTGACCATGCCGTAGCTTACGAGATTATAAAGTACAAGCTGGCGCATAGCATGATCAAGAATGGATCTCTCAGCGTCATGACAATTTCTGCCTCTAGGTTCGCCTCGCAGTTCTATTAAATGATGAATAGTTCCTTTACTAAGCACTGTGTATCGTGAAAATTCTTTGATTTATTTTGCATTACTGATCGAGTACGACGATTATAAACATATCAAGCATATTACAGTGATATTTGAGATTTATTAATGTCTTGTTAAATAGCAGTATGCAGAATATCAGTGTGATTTACCGGAATTTACACTTATTTTGTTTCCCAAAAATCTGCATTTCTTCAATTAAAAATTCTGCCTTCAAACTTCATTCTTCATCTGGTTAATTTACTTTGGCAAATTTATTGTTTTCAGTTCCGTGTTTTTCCTTCAAATTTCGTTCCCCCTAATTCGCTTTAATTGTTGAAAGTGAAATATCGGTGTCTTCTACTTTCAGACATTATTATTATTATTATTATTATTATTATTATTATTATTATTATTATTATTATTATTATTATTATTATTAAACTAGTACAGTTCTTAGTTTGTCTTGCCTTAAGACACTCTGTAGCGTTATTCAATACTTTCGGGTAAAAGAGTATAAATAAAAATTATTTGTAATGGGGAAATATTCTACAATAACCTTGGTTAATTATTACTGCTGAATATTGACACATATACTATTTATATTATTTAGGATACAACATACGCAACTATGCGACTTTATTGTTGCGCGTGCCGAGTTTAGTGTAACATACTCCTCCCATCCTCCAAGCCAAATTTAAATATTTTTACATCACGAGTAATAAACAAATAATAATTACTACAATTATGCGTTGTGATAAGATACAACTATCACTGTATAGTGTACCGAAGATTTTTCTTTATGTCTTCATTAAATTGACATGTCATGAGTGACGACAGAAAATACCTCAGGAAAGCGAGATGCAGACTTTACCGAAAGAGAAATGGGGATCGAGGACAGCAGACGTGCATGTGCCTATGCGCGGTAAAATTCTAAGAAAAATCCTCCCTGAGAATCCTGAGATATTTGTTTATGTTTTGGGAAGACGTCAAATGCGGAAACCATTTCTAATCACCAATCATCAGAGTGACTGTTCTTACAAGTTTACTTACCATTTACTATAGTCTGTTTATGTTGAAGCAGAGACGGTGGCTCCACTAGTACATAACGCGCGCGTACCTGCAATGTCCGTACGGTTGTTTCAAAAGATTCCGTAAACTGTGCTGTACATGATGGCTGTTACTCCGTTATAAAACACTACATTGTACTTACTTTTAAAGTGAATACTACGTAGTCTGTGCATTGCTGTGGACCATAATGTACGGTACTGCGGAGATTGTCGAGCGCGGCACGCAGCGGCGAAAGAGCAGGGGAAGCGAAACTCGGGCTTCGGTAGGCGCTGTGCGCGGCGCGGTGCGAAGGGGACGGAAGTAAGGATTGTTGTGGGTTCCAGAAGTTTCGCGACGTAGAACATTCTAGACGATGGTGGTACCATCATGAGTTGCGACGAGAATTCAGTCAGTCAGCTGCGAGAGAGAGCTAGTTAGTCTTCAGTCAGCATACTTACATACATACATACATACATACACACATACATACATACATACATACACACACATAGATACATACATACATACACACATACATCCATTCATACATACATACATACATATATACTTACATACAAATGTGTAAAAAAGGCACTCGGAAAAAAAAAACTTTTGTTAAAACTGTGGCTATGGACTAATTCATTCTCAATCTTACAGTTGATTTTAACTATGTTATCTACGTGTTTGGAATTCTGTTTAATTTAATTCAATTGTTTTCATGTTATGATTGAATAAAAATTCACTGTTGCAGTTATTGAAAAATTGGATTATTAATACTAAATATTAAATGCATTTTTTAAATAACCAATTGCAGTATTTTTTCAAAATCTTGAATGTTTAAATTGTCAATAATATTTGCAATATATTGTATATCGTATGGCGTTAAAAGAATTTGCAATAAATTTGGGATCCTCTACTTTATAAATACTGGTTTTAGTAAACAAATACTGTCTTTCTTTGGTTATCTGCAAGTTTAACTTTAATAACGTTCAGAATAGCTTTAATTAGATTATCTGAATTTTGTACTTTTCTATTGAAATGTATTCTGTTTGCCTCTTTTATAAATTTTGATAAAATTACACAGTACTTCTCGTAGCACTTAAGATCATGAGGATCATTACATTGCTACTCATTACATACAGATTCTTCTTTTCAATACATGAGATCTTTAAGTCCCTGCGTTATGTACATGGTTTTACTTTTTGAATTTTTTCACAACATTAAGTGGAGATCATTCACTGAACTGATTCTGAAATGAAGATTTCCCACTCCAATTACCTTTCCCATTCGCATTGGTACAATATTATTAGACAAAAAATATTTATACAAGATAAAAGCAATCTTTACAAATGGGGATAAATCAACTGACATTTCTCCACGAACAGTAAAACAAAAGCCACTCTTACAGCAATTGTTCGAATATTTTCGTCGTTGTATTACTCAAATGTCGGACGATGATACTGTAATGTTGTTGCAGTTTTTGTCTAAGTTGGTTTATTCCATTTTGTTGGTCGTCTATTACCGTGTGTATATACGCACTTGCAAATATCACTTGAATTGTCATGTTGGTTGTCCTATCCACTTTCATGTGTAGTAGCAGTTTACGTACAGTATTTAAGTTTGCCGAAAGGTTTCGTTGTGTCATGCGTTCATTCATCCATAACCAAATGTTGTTTACTTTCGGGTATGATATTAAACGGTGATATATATATATATAGTATCTAACTGGCCACAGGTTGGTGGTGATGTTATGCTGTGTTGGAATTTTTTGAATTCAGTCGCCAGGATTTCGTTTACCACCGCGTAAACAATTGCCTTCCAATCTGTGGGAATATGGGGGATTTTAAAAGTTTTCCAGATTTGTTCCCATTTCAGATTAGGATATTTCTCCATGATACGGATATTCCTTTCAGTTGATTCCAGCAGTTTTTGATATATTAATTTTGAATTTAGGATTTCCTGTGTTGGTAGGATAGTATTAGGAGAGAAAATGGTGTTGAAATTTTTTTTTGAAGTTGGATAGGTAAGGGATGAATATGTTGAACGTAAGTTTTCCAAAACTGTATCTCTGATTGACTACCGATGTCGTGAAGTGCTAGAAGGATGCGTCTTATTAGTAATGCATTACATATCAATTGGACGTTAATCAGGTTAAATCCTCCTTTCTCTGTTGCTCGACGTAGTTGATTTCTGTGTACCCTGTACATGTACCCTCTCTAAATATAGTATCCAATTGTTAGCTCTATCTGCTGGGAAAATCTTTCCGGGATCGGAAGAACCTGGGCGATAAACCACATTTTAGAAAGGGCGAAGGTATTCACGTGCCATATCTTCTGGATAATGTTAGGTTACGACTCAACTGTCTCATTATGACACCTCGTACATTGTTTACTATTTCGGTCCAGTTGGAATTGATCATATCTTTAAATTTCGATTGCACATTTAATCCCAAAAATTTAATCCTTTGTGTGGGTTTAATGTTGAGAATTTTGACATTATTAGGCCATGTACCTAGCGGCAGTAAGGATGATTTATTATAGTTAACTTTTGCATTGGAGGAACGTTCAAATAATTCAATAAGTTTAGGAAGATGATTGCTGCATTCTACATTTCTGAATATCACTGTGACATCATCTGCATATGCTGTGATTTGCATGGGGTTAGGGGAAACAGTATGGTTTGTATGCACCAATCTCATGAAGGGATCCAGACATAAAACAAACAGGATCGTTGAGAGAGGACAACCTTGACGGACAGATTGATCTATTTTGATAGGTTGGGATAAGAACCCATTAATTTGTATTCTGGATTGTGCACCTAACAGAGATGGAAGCCATAAGAGTGTAACACTGCCCATCGATATCGGTGGCTTATATTATCGAATGCTTTCTGAAAATCTAATGACAAAATAGCAGCTGTCTCCTCCGAATGAATATCATAATGCAGTATGATATGCCTGATGAGCTGAATATTCTGAGTGATGGATCTGCCAGGTACCGCGCATGTTTTCCCTTCCTGTATTAAGTAGGTCATGCTCCATTTTATGCGATTAGCTAATATTTTCATCAAGATCTTGTAATCTTTGTTTAACAGTGCTATAGGTCGGTAATCTGACATTCTTTTCGCCGGCGTTGTTTTAGGAATTAAAATTATTATGCCTTCGTTAAAGGAATGACATAGCGGATTTTCTCGAAGGATCATATTAAACATTAACAGGAGAGGTTGTTTCAGAAGTTTCCAAAATACTTTATAAAAATTGTAGTCCAATCCATCCGGCCTTGGTGCGGAATGTCCGCTAGATTCGTTGATGGCAGCTTCCAGTTCAAGTTCAGAGATTTCTCTCGTCATTGCTTTGCCTTCATTCTCATCTAGTTTTGGTATGATTTGCGATAGAAGTTCGTGCTGTGCCTGTAAATCATTGTCCTTATGTTAGTAGAGACCGCCAAAATAGCGCACCGCTTCTGTAAGACATGGGAGTGTTGTATGGGCGACCTGGTTGTTGCGCAATTTAATATTTGAAATGAAACGAGATTGGCCGATTTGTTTCTCTTTGGTAAGTTTTTTCCTCGAGAAAGAACTCGTACTCCTTCCATAATGCGTTTTTGTAATTCACATATAACCTGTTTAACGGCGTGAAGTTCCACCGAAACGTTTTGCCCCTCCATTTGCTTCTTATGCAGCTCATGCATTACAGAATAATAAAAATTCAATGTTGATCGCCGTACGCGTGCTTGCTCGATGACCTTCCATTTGTAGAAGGATTGGATAGCGGGTTTATATATAGAAGTCCATGCTTGAAACGCATCTTTGTTGGATTTTTGTGTTCATGTGTGTAATGATTTACACAGCTCTTTGAATTCTGTAGCTGCTTGTTCATCATGTAGTAATCGGGAATTCAATTTCCAGTAGCTGCGGCCATATGGTGGAGTGGTATAGTCAGCTCTACAGGATACAGTTACACAATGACGGTCGGAAAAGGGCACTGAAGTATTAGTTATATTTTGTACGTCTACTTGGCAACATTTATTGGTATACCATCTATCAAGTCTCGAAGCTGAGTTGTTGCGAAAGTATGTAAATCCATCGCCATTCCCATGAACTACTTCCCATAAGTCGATAAGGTTTAAATCTTGACACATGCGTTGCAATGCAGGGAAAGGATGATATTCTGGCTTTTGGTCTTTTGCTGTCAGGACACAATTGAAGTCGCCTGCCAGCATGATTTTGTGGAATCTGTGTCGCAAGTAAAAGACCATTTGGTGGTGAAAAAATCTTCACGTTCGCGTTTACGATTTGTGCCTGAATGCAAATAGACATTTACGTACAGAGTGTTCATGTCGGTAAGTAGCGACGTTAGTCGTCCGCTTGGGTGCATTTCACTGGACACTACCTTTATGCCATGTCTATACACTATTGCAGTACCTCGTTGCTCGTCACCTACGTTGGAAATGTAATTATAACGGGGACCAAGAAAATCGAGATTCTGTAAATTTACTTCCTGCAAGAGGAGTATATCGATATCGTTACTATACACAAAATCTCTCAATAAAAGTTGTTTGTGATGGCTTCTGATACAGTTTATATTTATCGTGGCATATGTGCGACTAATATTCAGTAAAGGACAGCTTATAGTCAGTAATAACCAAAGCCAAGGGAGATTAATTGTGGAAAACATTATTTGAGCTGGAATGGGGGTGAGGCTTTGATACTGACGATTAATCCTTTCGTTATTATTGTTATTATTGCTTTTGGTTATCTCTTTTGTTCGCCCGTAAATGGCATATGGGTGGGGTCTGGGTGGTTTTGATTTGTCTATTGCGGTCTTGTGTTCAGGGAAAGTCTTGGCCAATTCGGTGCTCTTCAAGCGGTGGTCCCGTTGTGATATGGGGTGTTCTGTAGCTAGCGTATATTGTTGTTTGTCTTCCTCACCTTCGCCTTGATCAGGATGATATGTGCTTGATGTTCCTTGCTTCGAATCGACTCGACACACATCATCCGGAGCGGGCTGATTGGTCGATACTAAATCTGCCTTGAAATGCTTTGTTGCATGAGTGTCGCCGGTGTTGGTACTTTCTGTTTTCTTCTAACGTCTCTGCATACTTTCATCAGTTTCCATTTCTGTGTCGCTCACTGCATCTTCGGTAGTCTCTCTGAGGTCCTCCTCTGCTGTGGAAGTATCTTCTAGCTGTTTTTCGTCATTCTGATTGTTGTTTTCTGTAACTAAATGTTTTGAGTGTTTGTCATCTCTACTAGCTGGAAGTGCAGGTGTGGTGGGGACGGTTGGATTACGAGAGGTAGATGCCCCTAATTCAGGCCAATTTGATTCTGAGGATTTGATGTATGCTTCCAGGATGCCAGAAGAGGGCGTGTTCGGTGATGCTTGAACAATATTGGCTTGTTTATGTTTAGGTAATAGAGATAGAATTGAGGATTGCAAAGGGCAATTGTCTTTTAAGTGTGTGGTTGCTTTACATCTAAAACAGGTCTGCACCTGTCCTGAATGTGAAAAATTAACATCGTAGTTTGCGATTTTCAGAGACGTCGGAATGCTTTGTTTAAGTTCCATCCGAATAGCTTTAACGCCATTATTCGCAGGTAGTAAATATTGCGTACTCCACCGTTCGTCCCCAATGTCGAGAACCGAACCATAATTACTAAGAACATTTCGAAGGACATGATGCGGCACTTCTGGTGGCAGATTGAAACAGCGAACTGTTATTGCTTGCGTATCTGCTGCACTAACCATGACTTTTGTTGTTTCACCGGATTCATACCGAAAGTCTGATGGGGTATCATACGGCTGTTACAGTTTATCATATAACCCTGGAGATATTACCTTCAAATACATGCCGCGTTCTCAGAAGTTGAGTTGGATCGTGTCGACTTGGTCGGGTTTCAGTTGCATCTTGTCCGACAACCAATGGTGTATTTCCATAGCAGGTGGTCTGGTACCAGAAGTTTCGAATGTTATCCTGATAGTGGTTACACGTTTATAGTTTGACATCGTTTTTTACTGATTCACTTTCCACTCAAAAAAATAAAAGATAAAAGTAATAATAGTAATTGTAAGGAAGAAAGTATCGAAGAGAAAAAACTACTAATCCACTTCAAAACAGTAGAGCACTAAACTAAATTAAAGAAAACATTGTACTAAATAAACTCTATCTGTTCACCACACTGTAACAGGCACTGAGCGGACACAACCTTACGGTTCGGAGGCTAGACCTTAACTGGCTATTCGACAGGAGTAGGATACGTGCCGGTAACGGGTTTCCCCTTCTCCCTTCTTCATCTTCATCATCATGACTCATTCCAGACACTACATAACTCTCCACAGATCAACATCATGTACAATGTGACGCGCTGAAGTGGTGTACAACTATAAAATGGGTCACAGTTCTGCCATTTATCCGCAGCACGCGGAAACCGAATCACGCAAGTGCAGTGAGTGGGCATTGACTACACACACACACACACACACACACATACTCACTACTGCCAGCTTGTATGCTTGTTGAGAAAATTACTCTAAGACTAAGGTTTTCAGTTTCAAGGAGTGAATTTAAATTACTTTTACGGAAAATAAATAAGTGATTAAATGGCGATCTTACTCGTGTTAATTGTATAAGCATGTGCGGCTTACAGCTGTTTCGGTGCTACTTGACACCATCCTCAGAGCCTTCTGTGTCTCGCCGTCATCTCAACTTCGCTGCCTGTTGTGTAGGTGCGTTCGTGTGATGAAGAGTTGTGTCAAATAGTGTGTGTTCTGAAATTGAACTGTGTGTTGAGTATTTGATTAGGTTGTGTTTTAGTGTGTCTGTATATTTCAGTTGAGTTTTTGGTTTTTGGGTTTTATTTGTAGGATTTCCATGTCTGTATTTATGTTATTGTATTTTGTATTAGTTATGTGTTCGGCATATGTAGATGTATTGTGTCCTCTGGTTATTGCTTTAATGTGTTCTTTGTATCGAGTTTGGAATGATCTACCTGTCTGTCCAATGTAGAAACTGTCGCAACTATTGCATGTGAGCTTGTATACGCCTCTGTGGTTGTATTTATTTTATTGTGTTGTTTGTGTGTTGAGATGTCTTTGTAGTGTGTTTTCTGTTCTGTATGGTATGTTGTATGCATTTCTGTTTTCTGAATGAGGATGCGATCTTGTGTGTGTTTTTGTTTTCGTATGTTAGTGTGATGTATTTCTTGTGTTCTTGTGTTTGTGTTGTGTTTTCTATGTTTTTATGTTTGTTGAGTTTTTGTTTTGTCTTCCTTATGATGTTGTCTATTGTGTTTGGGTTGTAACCATTTTCTTGTTCTATGTATTTGATTGTATTCACTTCTTCATTATAGCGTTGTTGGCTCATGGGTATGTTGAGTAATCTGTGTACTATTGTCCTGAATGCAGCATATTTGTGTTGTGTGGGGTGATTAGATGTGTTGTGTATGTGTGTGGTGGTAGTGGTTGGTTTTCTGTATATTTTGAAGGTGTGTTTGTTGTCAACTTTTGTTATGGTGATGTCTAGGAAATTTATGGAGTTATTGTTTTCAAGTTCCAGTGTGTATTGGAGTTTTGGGTGTATTTTGTTTATGTATTGGTGTAGTTTGTGTATTTATCGTTTGTTCCTTTGTATAGTATGAGTATGTCGTCTACATATCTGTGCCAGTATATTATGTTGTCTGCATATTTGTTGTGGTCATTGTTGAATATGTATGTTTGTTCTATGTTGTGTAAAAATATCTCTGCTAGTATACTAGATATGGGTGATCCCATTGGCAATCCTTCTGTTTGGGTGTAGTATTTGTTGTGTGTGAAATAGTTTTGCTTTGTTATGATGTCTGTGATTTGGATGATGTCTTCGATGTGTTCTTGTGGTTTGTTGTTGTCTATGAGCATTGTTGTAGTGTCTGTAATGTGTCTTGTATCGGAATGTTAGTGTATAACTTAGTGATATCGAAAGATGCTAGTGTTGCACTGTGTGGAATGTGTTGTTGTTTTGTTTTGTTGACTAGGTCTATAGTGTTTTTTATTGTTGTCTGTTTTCTGAATTTTATGTTGTTTCTGATGACTTTGTCCATGTGTGTGGCTAGTTTGTGTGCTGGTGCCTGTTTGTAGTTGATTAGAGGTCTGGTTGGTATGTTTTCTTTATGTATCTTGGGTAGTGCATTGAGTTTAGGTGCTGCTGGTTTGATGGGTTTTAGATGTTGTTTCATATTGTGCGGTATTACGCGTTTGCTTTTGTTGATTGTGTTTTTTATTGTGTTGTGGTATTGTGTGGTGGGATCTTTTTCAAGTACTGTGATGTTGTTTTGTTTGAAGTATGTTTCTATTTTGTTGTGTAGATCTTGTTTGTGTAGTATTTCTGTGCAATTGTCTTTGTCTGCTCTGGTGAAAATGAGGTTATGTTGTTGTTGTTTTGCTTTTAGTGTTTTTATTGTTGTCTGTTCTCTTTTTTTTTGTTGGGTTCGTGTATTTTGTTTATGTGTCTTATGATATCTTGTCTGATGTATTCTTGGTGTTGTGTTTTTGTGTTTTGTATTGCTGTTTCCCTGTTGATGATTGTGTTTTTTGTTTTGGTCGTGTGTTGTGTGGTATGTTATGTTTTAATTCTTTTTCCAATAGGATGGTTTCGTTGCGGTGAAGGTTATGTTTGTTGTGCTGTGTATTTTTTGGTGGAATTTGTGTTCTGATTTGTATGTTTTTGATTGTTGTGTTTTTAGTTTTGTTATCTTGGTATTGTATTGTTTCTTTATTTTGTGGCTGATGTTACATATTACAGTAGAACCCCGATTATCCGTCACCCTATTAACCGGTTGCTGGATTAACGGTCTGTCTTTCTCTCGCTTTTTTTGCTGCAGAAATATATGACATATTGCACATTGTATTAGCACGCTATTTTTTTTTCTAGAGAGGGTTATTACAAGCCTCTTCCCTTATACAGTATGGTCTACTGTTCTAATTGTCGTACTGTATAACTTTTATATGAAATGTTTTCTACGGGTGTCAAACGAACACTAATTGTGCTAAGAATCGAAAAAAAAAGTGTAAATAATTGAGTGGTTTGGGGAAAGATAAACCGTGGCTTATCTCGCAGATTGGAGTGTAGAAAGTACGTAAATCTACAACACGAGACCTCCAATACTGATATGTTTCCACTGAGAGCCATTGCAAGGAGTTTCCATCCTCCTTAAAAACCAGTCGTTGATAACCAGACTTAAATTAGTGAACTTCTGATTCACTATCTAGCATATTAAACGCAACACCGGCAAAACCTAGAAGGGAATTACGAAAGTGTAAATATTATTCACTAAAATTACGGATTATCCGATTTTTCGCTTAACCGTTCAGCCCATCCCCTTCATTACCACGGATAATAGAGGTTCTACTGTATTTCGTTCTGTATGGTGAGTGATGTGTGCTAGATGTAGATATGTTTTGTATGCGTTTGTGTTATGTTTGTATGATTTGAGGCTTTCTCGGCGTTGGTTCGCTAATATGTTTTCGCGGGATATCAGCCGAGTTAGGATTTTGGAATGCTCCAAGCTTTCGACTGCTATCTCTGCAGCCATCTTCAGGGAAGTGTTTGTTTTTCATGTAATGTAAGTGTTTGATGTTTTGTATGTGTAATATCTGTGCTTGGGTTTTAGTTTTTTGAGCTATGTGTGAGGTGTTTTTATGTGTATTTGTGCGTATTTTGGTGTGATCTGTTGGTTTAAACATGTGTGGTTGAATCTGATGTTGAGTGAGGCTTTGTTAGTTTTGATGCGCGCTGACCTCTATTTGTGTACTAGTTGACTTGTAGAGTTGTCTTGATAATCCATGTTGAATTTTTCGTACACTACTTTTAACAATTGTATATAAGTAATTGATTAAATGGCGATCTTACTCGTGTTAATTGTGTAAGCATGTGCATTGTGTAAGATGACGCCGAGACACAGAAGACTCTGAGGATGGTGTCAAGTAGCACCGAAACAGCTGTAAGCCACACATGCTTACACAATTAACACGAGTAAGATCGCCAATTAATCAATTATTTATATTCAAGTGTTAAAAGTAGTGTACGAAAAATTCAACATGGATTTTACGGAAAAGTTCCGAGAGGTAATCTATGTTTATGTTACTACAGATCACAAATTCCATATGAGGTTTGTAAAGTCTTTTCATTACAAATTCAATGTTGGCTGTAAATATTAATAAACAATGTAAGAAATATGAAAGACTGTAGTCAGAAGTTTCATTCACATTATAAAAAGCAAGAAGTTACATTCCTCTGCAAAATTCAAACTTTCGATGTTTGGTTTTGTCGTCCAACGCATAAGCACGGACCTATTCAATGCTTCTGTTAATAACCTACAATTTAGGTGTAGAAGGAGTGTCGTAACTTGGAGTTTATTTACTTAACCCTTTCTTACCCAAATTAAATTTACAAGCAATCCATGTTGAAACAAATAGCTGTATTAGGACCAATTCAGTGACCACGTTACGGGAGTGGCAACATTTGAAATAAAACTATATTGATTAAAATGTATTGAAATAGAAGTTATCCAGCAAAATTTACCTTCATATGTAACACACAAGTATATAAATGCTATAAAGTTAATTATTGTTATATGGTATCTATAGGTAAGAAAGGGTTAATGTAATTAGATTTAATTTGATTAGTTTGCCAAAAGTTGGACTTCCTGTTATATCCTGTTATTTGAATATTTAATTGAGGGTCGATTTATTAACTCTTACTGTCCAAGATGTCCTTTACTTCAATAATTCTATATCACGTTAAATAGTCATTGTTTACAATAAAGTATTATCCTCATCCCTCATTTCTCATCGTAAAGGCTCGTACAGATATGCGCGCCGAAACCCGTATCGCAACCTCGTTGCGTGCCAAGGTTATACGGGCAAGGTTACGCTCGGTGGTTGCGCACTGTGGTTGCGCGATAAACTTTTGCAACCAGCGCCGTAGTCCCCAATACGTAACCTACCAGCGTTCTGTCAGTTCAGGTACTCCTACTTTCAATCATGGACGTAGCTGGAGCAGCCTATACTTATTTCCATTTTGCTTGCAAACAGAAACGGAAACAGAGGCAATGGTGACAAACACAGTTACATACAAGTAGAAATAAATGTGGTGGTTCAAATTCGCTGGTTGACTTGAAGTTCAAAACAGTTGGTGGACATTATAAAAATTTTACCAGAATATCACCTACAGACTTTGAATATTTGATTAATTTGGTAATAATAATAATAATAATAATAATAATAATAATAATAATAATAATAATAATAATAATAATAATAATATTTATTTATTCTGGCGAAGTTAGGGCCTAAGGTTCCAAACAAGGATGCCACATTCAGTTCAAGAAAGAGTAGCAGTGACTGTACGATTTCTGGCAATCGTACAGTAATGCAATAACATTGCTGAATCAAAACACCAGTCTAAAATTAGGTTAAGAGTCATAAATGAAGAATCTTTAAAGAACTTTGAACCTAAATTATAAAATGAAACCTGGAAATCAGTAATGAAGATATGAGTAGTAAATTTAAATATCTTTGAATTGAGGTTTCCTGTAAAGCACAAAAATTATCAAACATTAAAAAACAATTGGATTACACAAGACATAAGAATCTCGTGTAAGACAAAGGTGACTCTATATATTTAATATAGAAATAGTAAAGACACCAATTTTTAGTTGATTGTTTTACGACGCTGTATCAACATCTCAGGTTATTTAGCGTCTGAATGATATGAAGGTGATAATGAGCGTGAAATGAGTCCGGGGTCCAGCACCGAAACTTACCCAGTATTTGCTCATATTGGGTTGAGGGAAACCCCCGGAAAAACCTCAACCACGTAACTTGCCGGATCGGGAATCGAACCCGAACCACCTGGTTTCGCCGCCAGACGCGCTAGCCATTACTCCACAGGTGTGGACGCCCCAAATTAATAGCTCTAATTAATTCTGTGGTACAATTTTATGATTAATAGAAACGAAGGCTTTGGAAAGATCGCAGAATATCTCTCCTACTTGTAATTTTATGTTAATTGCTTTCAGAATTTTATGAGGTAAATTAAACACCAACTAATCTTAAAAGCCAAATATTCATATTCATATTCATATTTATTGTCATCATACGTCTTCCAGGTAGTGGTTTCCCTCACATTTCTGTATACGGTCCACCACTACCTTTCTTACATTACGTCACATATCCTTTATATTTCTCTTATGATCTATGTCTCCCCAAATCTTCCAGTTATCTAAAGTTTAACCCTGCTTCTGTCTATTTCTTCCTCCATCCTTTCTGATGTACAGTATTTACAACTCTTAACCTTCTTTATCTTCCCTCAATATAATTCCCGAATGCTATGCAATACTGCCACCTTACTCTTATATAGAACATTCGCGTCTACATCTACTCCTGCATCTCTACTACTATTATTGTCATCTTTCATTACTGTTATCCCTACTTTTATATTTATCGTTAAAAACCTTTTTATCTCTGACTAGTATTCACTAATATTTCTACTATCTCATCTACTTTATCTTATTATGTTTATTTGTCTCAATTATTATTGCAATGTTCAAATGTTAGTGATACCTCCTTGCTATTTCATGTTCGATTCACTTATCACTTTTTCACTTTATTGGATAACTTTTACGGTTACACACTATCTCCTACTCTTATTAGTCTCACTACCATATTGCTTTTCTTGTCTCTAATTTACTCTATTCATCTTCTATTAACATTTCATTTCTTGATCCTCTATATTATTCACAGTTCCACTTCAGTTACACTAATTGATCTAATACTCGCATTTTTGACCGCATCTAATGCCTCAGACTGTCAGATATCTCCTCTAGTTCACTTGTTACACTTCACACGTCTTAATTTGCACTTCCTTGTTTCTTTAACTATCACATAACTCGCTGAATTTTCATAAAAATTTCACCTAGTTTTTCGCACATCTTTTTTAGTTCCCTCTCAATATCACCCACGGTTGCTGGCCTTTGACCATCTGCACTCTCGTTGTCTGTTGTATTCTCGACTTCTTTCTTCTCTTCGTCGCAGTCCCATTCGTAACTTACACTCGGACTTTCACTCCCAAAGATTCCTTTCCTTATACGCTCCATATTCCCCTTAGATGATTCTCCTATTATTCCCAACCCAGGACTCCTCTCCTTCTCTTTCCATTTTCTTACCTCTATTATCCGCTCACTTGATTCATAGCCATCAGTAGTTCCCCCTTCTTCACTACACTCATTCATCATTACACAACTTAAACCTTGATTTCTCTTATCATTCGCATATTTCTTTACCGCTGTAGCCTTTATGCCACTCTTCTTTGAAGTGTACTTCTCCCTGTCTGCTAGCTTGGTAGAATTATGCTTGGTGTTCCGTTTTTTGCTCCCTGGTTCAATGTCTTCTTTCTGCGTGTGTCGCCTTCTTGCTCCGACTCCTGATTCATCATTTTTCGTTCCATGCTTCACGTCACATTCGAATTGTAACAGCTGTTTCGTCCCATTACTCGGTATTAAACCAAACCATTGATTTACCAACATTTCTTGGCTTTCCACATTGTGCTTTGCGAAATTTTTATTCTCTTTAGTTTGTACCTTGCACATCTCCTGATCCACTACATATTCTACATTAACTCTACTGTTATCCTTTGAAGTCGGTTGCTCTGTTCGCATGATTTCATTTTCCTCTCCTGCTTTCGATTCACGCTGCGCGTGTTTGACAGTCTGCCTCTGATGTTTCACTGCCACGTTATTTAATCCAAATTCCGGATGATTTATGTTCTTCTCACAAAACTCCAGGTCATAGTATCTCCCGTTGACTTTCAGTTTGTCTTCATATATCTTAGCAAAATGTCCCTTATTTGTAGCTGCTTTCATGAACGGTATCAGTGATTTGCGTCTGCTTCTTGTTTCATAGTTTACGTCTTTTTCAACCCTTATTTTCGTCATTCTTAATTTTCTTAAGTTCCTTAAGATAACTTCTTGATCTCATGCTTACGAATGATATTAAAATAGGTCTGAATTTTCCTTTCCCAATTCTATAAGTCTGTTCAATTTGGCCCACTCTCACATCGATACCAAAAATCTTACCACGCACGTTAGGTACATACAGTCTCATATGTATCAATTTCATATTCATGACCCTCTTCTTCCACCCCGAAGAATATTAAATTCTTCTTTCTTTGCTTATCTTCATAATATTTGATTTTCTCTTTCAATTGCTCATTATTCCGTACCAGATAATCAATCTTCGCACTGATGTCTTCCATTTTGCACTTCCAGCTTTCTGATGTTATACCCACTTGTTTCTTCGAGTTTCCTGTACTGTTCTGCATTTGTAGTCCTCCATTCCTAACTTCATTTCTCCCCTTCTTTATCACTTCTCGTTGAAGCACTTTTTCCATTTTGCAGTATATTGTACCTTATGCTCTATCACGCGCTCATAGGTCAATGCCTCTCTACGCTGTTCGGTCTCCGTTTCTTCAGCAAACGTCCATACTCGGCTAAAACTCGCTGACGACTGATCTAAAAGCCAAATAACTTTAATTTAGTAAAATTATTCTAAACTCGAATAATAAAATCTAAACAAATAGGAACATAAAATAAAGAAACCGGAAAGTTTAGAAGTAACAAACAAAGCTACACTCTTGTAACATATAATACAAAATCATAAGATGCAACAGAATTTTCGAACATATTAACAAATACTTTCTCTAATAACTGATAACCTAAACCCATAGCATAATAATAATAATAATAATAATAATAATAATAATAATAATAATAATACATATATAGGTACATGCATGCAAGCATACATACATACATATATAGGGGAGAGTCGGGTAGTATCGGACATCGGGTAGTATCGGACAGTGCGTTTCTTTCATCTACCACCATATGGTAGTACCTGAATGACATGGTTACGTTTCTCTATGCGACATCACAGAAACGCAACCATGTCAATCAGGTACTATCATCGTGTGGTAGATGAAAGAAACTCACTGTCCGATATTACCCGATGTCCGATACTACCCGACTCTCCCCTACATACATACATACATGCATACATACATACACACACATACACACATAAGTGTTCTGCCCATGGGTAGGTCATTCATTGCAAACCCAGCATTCTCCCGTCTTTTCTATTTTCTGCCTTCCTCTTCGTCTCCGCATGTAATCCACATATCTTAATGTCTTCAATCATTTGATATCTTCTTCTGCCCCGAACTATTTTCCCGTTCAACATTTCTTCCAGTTCATCTTTTAGTGGCTACTTTCTTCTCAGCCAGTGACCCAACCAATTTCTTTTTCTCTTTCTGATCAGTTTCATCATCGTTCTTTCGTCATCCACTTTTTCCAACACAGCTTCATTTCTTATTCTGTCTGTCCACTTCACACGCTCCTTTCTTCTCCCTATCCATATTTCAAATGCTTCTATTCGTTCCTCTTCACTTCGTCGTAATATCCATGTCTCTGCCCATACGATGTCACACTCCACACAAAGCACTTCAGTGGACGCTTCCTTAGTTGTTTTTTCAGAGGTCTGCAGAAGATACTCCTTCTTCTATTAAAACTTCCTTTGCTATTGCTATTCTCCTTTCGACTTCCTAGCTGCAATTCATGTTACTGCTTATAGTACATCCCAAGTATTTGAAGCTGTCCACTTGCTCTACTCCCTCATTTAGAATTCGCAAATTTACCTTCTCTATATTTCTTGCGACAACTATGGTCTTCGTCTTGTTTGCATTTATCGTCATTCAATTCTGCTCACAGCTCTCATTTAGCATCAGTATCATCTCCTCTTTCGCTAATAGCTGCATAATAATAAGCAAATCTTATGAACTTTATTCTTCGGCCTCCTACTTTTACCACTCCCATGTTCTGAAAAGAGTTCTTCACTGAATCCTCCAAGTAGATGTTGAACAGGGCAGATGATAAAGGGCATACTTATCGTACCCCTCTCTCTATTTCACTTCCTTCAGACATGTCGTCTTCTATCCTGACTTTGACTCGTTTCATATATGGATTACTGAACAGTTTCTTGTCTTTCCAATCCTCACTTATTTCCTTCAGGATGTCCATCACTTTACTCCAATCTGTCAAAATGTATTTTCTAGATCCACAAATACTAGCCTATATAGGCCTTACTTACATACAAATGGCTTTTAAGAAACCCGCAGGTTCATTGTCGCCCTCACATAACCCCCATCGGTCCCTATCCTGTGCAAGATTGATCCAGTTTCTATCATCATATCTCATCTCCTTCAAATCCATTTTAATATTATCCTCCCATCTACGTCCCAGGCTCCCCAAAGGTCCTCTTCCCTCCGGTCTCCCAACTAACATTCTATATAAATTTCTGGATTCGCCCATAGATCTACATACCTTCCCATCTCAAACTTCTGGATTTAATGTTCTTATTTATGTCAGGGGAAAAATTCAATTCGTGCAGTTCTGCGTTCTGTAACTTTCTCCATTCTCCTGTAACTTCATCCCTCTTAGCCCCAAATATTTTCCTAAGCACTTTATTCTCAAACACCCTTATCCTCTGTCAGTTTCTCAAAGTGAGAGTCCAAGTATCACAACCATACAGAACAACCAGTAATATAATTGTTTTATAAATTCTGACTTTCAGATTTTTTGACAGCAGTCTAGATAAGAAAAGCTTCTCAACCGAGTAATAACACACATTTCCCATATTTATTCGCGTTTAATTTCCTCCCGAGTGTCATATATTTGTTACTTTTGCTCCAAGATATTTGAATTTTTCAACCTCTTCGAAGGTTAAATATCCAATTTTTATATTTCCATTTCGTACAATATTCTGGTCACGAGACATAATCTTATATTTTTTTCTTTTCGGCATTTACTTCCAAACCTATTTCTTTACTTCCTTCAAGTAAAATTCCCGTGTTTTCCCTAATCGTTTCTCAATATTCTTCTAACATACTCACATCACCCGCATAAACAAGAAGCTGATGTAACCCGTTCAATTACAAACCCTGTCTGTTATCTTGAACTTTCCTAATGGCATATTGTAGAGCAAAGTTAAAAAGTAAAGGTGATAGTGCTTCTCCTAGCTTTAGCCAACAGTGAATTGGAGAAACATCAGATAGAAATTGGCGTAATGGACTCTGCTGTAAGTTTCACTGAGACACATTTTAATTAATTATAGACCTATACTTCCTTATTTTTCTCTAAGTATCTCTCTCCGATTGTTCATAGTAGTCCAATTGCATGTCTCGTACCTTTTCCTTTTCTAAAGCCAAACCGTTTTTCTTCCAACTGTCATCCCATCTTAGAATATGAACGTCGATTCAGTGTTCGGAGGAGAATCTTCGCCGAGTGCGATATCAAGGTGATAGTCATGAGCTTCTTAAACTTCTTGGCATTAGTTTTCTTCGGTATTGGCTGCAACATCGTCTCCGTAAAATCTTCAGGCCATTCACCTTTCTCTTATATTTCATTGCATAATAATATAATTTCCTTCTTGTCTTCCCTCAGCATTTGACTAACTCAGTGGGGGATTTCATCAACTCCTCTTGGTTTCTCATTCTTCATTTCCCTAAGCGCTACAGTAGCGTGCAAATTAATCCGAACACGACATATTTTTACATTTTCTGTCATTGTTGGCCTCACAGCTGCTCATACCGCTTTAATTGACATCTGTAGTACGTGTAATTCCATTGTTGAAGGTCTGTCGTTTCTATTTTTTTTTTATAATATGTGACATTTTGCTTGTCGTTTTGTACTTATAAGCATTTCAGTTGTGTTCAAGACTTAATACCGCAATCCTGTGTACATTCTGTCGTCTTCACGAATGGATACAATTCCACGAAAACGGTCTAAAATTGTAACATTAGCAG
This sequence comes from Periplaneta americana, assembly GCF_040183065.1. Lineage (NCBI taxonomy): Eukaryota > Metazoa > Arthropoda > Insecta > Blattodea > Blattidae > Periplaneta > Periplaneta americana. The sequence continues at coordinate 129,452,969 of NC_091124.1, forward strand.
AGCATTCTTCTATGACACAGAGGCAAATTACTGCAGAATGTCACATCAGTTTGGCTACTGTTAATTCGATCATAAAACGATACAGGGAGACTGGATCCATCACACCCCAGAAAAAAGGAAACTTGGCCGGAAAAGGAAGACTTCACCTGCAGATGATCGTTTAATTGTCAGGAAAAGTAAATTAAATCCTAGACTAACTGCTGTCGACTTAACCAGCGAGTTAATGGCTACCACTGGGGCGAATATTCACGTCACAACAGTGCGGCTTAGGTTTTTGGAAGCTGCACGAAGGGCTCGTAAGCCTATTAAGAAGCAACTGCTAACCCCTGTTATGTGCAAAAAACGCTTAATGTGGGCAAAATTACATCAACACTGGACAGTGAATGACTGGAAGAATGTACTTTTTCCGATGAGTCTCATTTCGAGGTCCACGGCCACCGTGTTTCTTACGTACGGAAAGGATCCGAAAAAGTAACAGCAGCTCATCTCCAACAAGCACCCAAATACCCCCCTAAAGTAATGTTTTGGGGTTGTTTTACACATGAAGGGCCTGGAGCATTAATACCTGTCAAGGGAATGATGAATTCTGACAAATATATTCACTTGTTGGAAACCAGAATCGTACCCCAGCTGCAAAAATAATTTCCGGATGGCAGAGGTGTGTTCCAACAAGACCTGGCACCATGTCATACGTCTCGAAAAACTACAGAATTCTTCAACAAGAAGAATATTCAGGTACTCCCCTGGCCAGGCAACTCACCCGACATCAATCCCATTGAGAACTTGTGGTCAATTTGCAAAAGAAGAATGCAAAAAATGGATTGTTCTACAAAGGAGAAGATTATTTCTGCCCTCATTGGTGTATGGTTTCGCGATGAAGAAATGAAGAATATTTGTGGGAAATTAGTGGAATCCATGCCAAATCGTCTCAGAGCTGTTATTAGGAACAAGGGAGGCCACATAGATTACTGAGGTATGTCTTAGATCCTTTTTTTTATCCCGTTTGAGTGTTTTTGCATAAGTAATTACGTTGTTCGGATTAATTTGCACGCTACTGTACTTCAACATCCAGTTTTGAAAGTATCTGTTCCTACAACTTTCACAAATATTCACAAATATTGAAAATTTTCCAACAAGTCGACCAGAAATAATTACAATTCTAAAGCAATTGAAATATAAAATTTTCTGGGCAATATTAGAAGTCAGTTCCCTAATAATAGCCAAGCCCCTATCTTATTTAAATTTTCAATGTTGAATGGTGTATTTCCAGAGCGACTGTAATATTCAGCTGTTATTCGTTTATTAAAACAAGAGGATAGAAACTCGTCCGAAAGTACAGGCCTATATCCCTTATACCAGTCTTCTCAAAGATTTTCGAAAACGTTACACAGGGTGAACAATAAGCACGGAATATTACTAGTAACTTCTTAAATTTCAATTTTACAAAAAAAAAGTTTTATACAAAATCTGTTGGAGATAAACCTACAATATGATACCAGTGTTCGAAAAAAGTTAGTTACTCAGGCATGCAGGGTGTGACAGTAAATTTAATTTTTATATGTCACCCTATATGTGTGTAACTATTGCCTACTCACTTCACTTGCGTGATTAGGGTGACCTATTTTCAAATTGCACATCACTTCGGCGTGCCACGTTGTGCTTGATGTGTATCTGTGAAGAATTATGTTGTGTACTAGGGTGGGTGAGTGTATGTGCAAGTGTAGTGTAGGGAATGGGTGAGGATGATGATGAAGGTGATGAAGGAGATGAAGGAAGAAGGGGAAACCCGATGCCGGCACGTAACCTACTCCTGTCGAATAGCCAGGCTTAACGTCCCCATCCGACGGACGAATCACTATCAACAGGGACATATGCCTTCCCTTCATATGCATTGCGGAGAGATTTGGGATTTAACACTGGCATATTGGTGCACAATTTAGTGATAAGAAGTTGTGCACCGCCATCACTCCTAGTCCCGAGGTAGAAATTTTACATGAAAATTTCTGACCCCGCCAGGAATCGAACCCGAACCGTCTAGTTTGGAGGTAGAATTTCTACCACAGAGCTAACTCAGAGGGAAATTATTTATGCATTCACATATACAATTTAATGGAGAATCGAAATATGTAAATTTCAATATATAGTATCATTTTAAAAATATTAAGTTTACTGTCATAACTTTTATGCCTAAATATCTAACTTTCTTCGAACACTGGTATCATATTGTATGGTTTATCCCAACAGCTTATTGTATAAAACATTTTTTGTAAAACTTAAGAAGTTATTAGCAATATTCTAACTTATTGTTCACTCTGTTTATAAAAGGGTATATCAACATTTTGATTGGTACAACATTCTCATTTCAAAACAATAATTTGGATTGAGGAAAAATAAATCAAGTGAGCAAGCTTCGTTTATTTTAACTGATAAAAATCTGGAAGCAAAATTACAATTAGGAGGAATATTTTGTGATCTCTCCAAAGCTTTCGATTGTATTATTCAAAAATTCTGCTTTGGAAATTAGACAAATATTTTATTAAAAGCATAGCATACCATTGGTTTGAATCATATCTCCGAAACAGAAGACAAAAGTTGAAATCAACTCTTCAGTGACCCCTTTAAATCTACTTCAACATGGCGAAATGTTCATACATGGGTCCCGCAAAAATCTCTATCAGGGCTTCTTCTTTTCCTAATTTTCATAAATAATCATGGCCCCTTAATAAAAGGAACAGGTTATCCTATACCATTTTTAGGTGACACAAGTATCATAATTACAATCAGTAACTTTGCCACATTCAAATATAAAACAAAAACACTTCTCCTTAAAATTATGACTGTTTACAACCTATAAACTGGCTTTAAACATTAATAAAACTAACATATTCAATTTAAAACCTCTTCAAATTTAATGTCTGAATCATGACACACAACTATCAACAATATACCTCTACTAGAACATCAACAACCAAACATCTTGGTTTGCATATTAATAATACAGTACATTGAACTGTAAAAATCATATTAATGAAATAACCCCCAAACTTAGCTCAGCATGCTTCGCAATTAGGTCGTTACAACAATTTGTAAATAGGAGTATCTTAAAGGCAGTATATTTGCCTATATTCATTCAATTATGTTCTACGAAATAATAAATTTAGGAAATCCTGCAGATAGTAAAAATATATTATTACAAAACGAGCAATTTGGAGCAAAGGCTAGAGAACCATGTAGACCTGTTTTCTTAAATTAGAACTTCTGACTTTAATAAATAAATACATATACTCTTCAATAAATTTCCTCTAATGTAATAAAGAACATTTTCCAACTAATTAAGCCATACATAGTACAAATACCCGCAGAAAGAATGATATTCATACGCCATCGTTAAAGTTATCATGCTATCAAAGGGGAGTACGTTACATGACAATAAAACTTTCCAGTCGTCTTCAAGACATTAAGAGTCATAATCAAAATCCTGCATTATTTAATATAAACAATTACTTAATATCTCACATGTTCTATTCTGTAGATGAATTCTTGACATTTTACATAATAGTAGTGTAAATATTTTAATATTATTAAACAGTAAACATTATGCCATTGTATAATAATATGTTATTGTCATTAAGGTATTAATTCTGTATATATTTCATATTTGGATTTTTATGTTTTAAACGTAAGAATTGAACATGTTCTTTATTCTATGCTATAAAGCAACTGTAAGAATATTATAGAATGAATAAATCTGTCTGTCTGTCCGTCCGTCCGTTTATCAATTTTAATAATTCTTATATTACATCTGTGGATTATATTAAATTTCTTGAATTTTTTGTGGACAACACTTTAGAATGGTAGGCCTATATTGATTTTATTGAAAAAAGCTAAATACCGTCAACTTTGCTATTTTTACAGCTTAGGTCTACGTTGAATGTGCATTCTCTCTTACCTTACAGGTGAAACACACTAAGTCGAGATCATAGTTTTCAGATAAAAGCGATCGAATAATTCGTTGATATGTAAAATGTATTTGTCGCTGTATTTATGAACATTTCAACCAATTGCCTTTGCAGGTAACTTATCATCATACATCTAAATTGGTTGTAATTTGCAGAAGAAAATTACTAATTGTTGATTATTTTGTGTTATTTATATTAAATTAATGAGATATGTTGAAGACTTAATATCTTTCTCCTGACAGTGGACACTTAGTGTGTTTCACCTGATTATTTTAGGCAGTGGACATCTAATTTCAACAGTTGCTGTTGACTCTACTGCTTAATGAAAATGGAAATGCCCAACGTTTGGTGTTGGTTGGTTATTTATTTGGTTATTTAACGACGCTGTATCAACTACGAGGTTATTTAGCGTCGATGAGATTGGTGATAGCGAGATGGTATTTGGCGAGATGAGATCGAGTATTCGCCGTAGATTAGACCTACCTGGCATTCACCTTATGGTTGGGGAAACCTCGGATGTTTTAGTGTTACTTTTCCTACAGTTACTGATATTTATCCCAATATGCAGTTTACGATATGTTCAGAATTAACAAAATTACCTAATACATTGTCATAATTGAAATTGTTTTGATTCGAAAACTATTTCGGAATATGTATGATAAGACATTCTTGTCTTAAATTCTAACGTACCTTGTTTACATGTTTCGACCTATTTATGGGTCATCCTCAGAACTGGTCGTTGTTGATCTTGGCGCCTCTTGTTTTGTTTCCTGTGAGTGTGTGATTGTTTGGTATAATGTAGAGTCAAAGAGTGTGTGTGTTCTGAAATTGAGTTGAGTGTTGAGAATTTCGTTAGGGTGCGTTTTCGTGTGTCTGTATATTTCACATTCTTCTAGTGTGTTTAGTTTTTGGCTTTTTGGTTGGAGTGTAATATTTCCATGTCTGTGTAGATGACTCTTTGGGTGTGCTTAGCATTTGTGATGTTTTTTGCATATGTGGAGGTGTTTTCTAATTTTGTTACGGCTATGATGTGTTATTTGTAACGTGTTTGAAATGATTTGCCTGTCTGTCCTATTTAGAAGTTGTTGCAGACGTTACATTTGAGTTTGTATACGCCTGTGTGGTCACGAAGAGTCACGAAGAGTCGGCCGAATTCCATATTGCCGACGGACACGGTCATATTTTCTACAATACAATAAAAAATGTTCCACCGTAAGTGGAACATGGCATAGATCATACTCCGGCTGAAGCTCGCCACGTAGCAGATGGCCGTGTGTCAGATGACAGTGGCCAATCCTCAACCGGATGAGTAAAACTTCTTCGTGTCGTGACGCTGTTGTGGACGAATCCCAAACTCGAACAGTATTCTTTATTCTTCGTAATTTGTTTTCCTCTTGTGCAGACCATTCTCCTTCCCATTGCCACCATATTCTACATTTCACGTAATTTTTTAAGTCTTGCCACCTCTCACGCCAATATACCAGAGTGCCATTAGTAGCACCATCTTTGGCTGCAGCATCTGCGGTCTCACTCCCAGGAATTCCGACATGGCCAGGAATCCACACTACTCCAATCTCGCAATTAGAGCTTAGGAGTGTGTGGAACAGCTGTTGAGTTCTTAACACAAGGGGATCATCTGAATAGAGAGACTGCAAAGACTGAATGGCACTTAAAGAGTCGGAGCAAATTAGATATCTGCCCTGAGGCTGTCGAATTAAAAACTATAAAACTCTGTAAAAAGCATATAATTCTGCAGTAAAAACACTGGTATATTGGCTCAGTTTATATTTAAATATCTGTCCATTTGCAACGAAGGAGCAACCAACACAATCATTTACTCGGGATCCGTAAGTAAAAACTAAAGAATAATTTGGAAAACATGATAAAAGTTCACTAAAACGGAAGTCTATAAACAAAAGCTGGTGTAAAATTCTTAAAACTTTGGCTCAGGCTTACATCAAACATGGGGCGTCGCATAATCCACGGTGGAGTGGTGGTGTATTCTAGTGTGCGAACGGATGGTAGATGGACGTCGAGCTCAGAGAGCAGTTCACGGAATCTCACGCCTGCTGGACGAGGTCTCCGTGGATTTTCACTGTATCGGCCGTAAAGAGACGAATAATGGAAAGAGTCGAAAGAATTGTGCTCAGACTGCGAGCGGAGCTTAACCGCATATGAGCACAACAGGACATCACGTCGCCGATACAGTGATGGTTCCCCCGCTTCACAATACAGGCCCGCTATCCGACTCGTTCGGAAGGCACCTGTAGCGAGTCGTGTGCCATGATGATGGATAGTGTCTAAGAGACGTAGCTTAGATTTATTTGCTGAGCCATAGATAAAACAGCCATAATCCAACTTTAAACGGATAAGAGCACGATACAGACGTAAAAGCACTATGCGGTCTGCACCCCAGCGAACCCCTGACAGAAGGCGTAAAATGTTTAAAGATTTTTCACAACGCCTTCTCAAATCACGGATGTGCGCCTCCCACGTTAATTTATAATCAAAGATAAGGCCCAAAAACCTCGCAGTTTCTGTATATTGCAACTCCACTCCATTAAGACGCAGTTCAGAATGTGGATGCAGTCCACGATGGTTGTAGAAGTGGACACACTGCGTCTTTTGAGTGGAGAATTTAAAGCCATTGCAAAAAGACCACTCCGATAGCACGTTGATGACCAGTTGCAACTGTCGACCGATAGATGGGAGGTATCGGGAACTGTATTATAGACTGAAGTCATCAACGTACAAGAGAGAAGATACTCGGTCACCCACACAGTGGGCAATTCCATTGATCGCAATGCAGAAAAGAAGAACGTTTAATACAGACCCCTGCGGAACGCAATTTTCTTGGAGATGTTCGTTAGAAAGTGTGGTGCTTACTTGAACTCGGAAATACCGCTCTGCCATGAACTTCGCAATAAACGTTGGCAGACTGCCACGAAGTCCCCAATCATGCAGGGTTTGCAGAATTCCATAACGCCACGTGTTATTGTAAGACTTTCCAAGATCAAAGAATACTGCCACTAGATGTTCCTTCTTGAGGAAAGCATCTCTAAAAGCGGTCTCCAGCCGAACAAGATGGTCTGCGGCGGATCTGTGCTTACGAAAACCACATTGGATATTAGATAATCGGTTTCCCGATTCGAGTACCCACATCAGGCGTTTGCTTATCATCTTTTCCATAACCTTGCATACACAGCTCGTGAGACAGATTGGCCTGTAATTGCCAGGTAAAGAAGAGTCCTTTCCCGGTTAATGGACTAGAATTACAATGACGGAACGCCAAGCAAATGGAAATACACCCTCAGTCCAGATTCTATTGTATATAGACAGTAGAAAGGATTTTCCAGCTGGTGCAAGATGACGAAGCATGCGGTTATGAATGTTATCAGGGCCATGGGAGGTGTCAGGTGATGTGTCTAGTGCCGCCTCCAGCTCTTTCGTTGTGAACGGTGCATTGTAGTCTTCAGTGTTGTCAGATTGAAAATTTAGGTTTTGTTTTTCTGCAGTATCTTTGATTTTCAGAAATTCCGGGTCATAATTATTTGAGCTGCTTATTTGTGAAAATGTGGGACCAAATATTTCAGCAATTTCTATTGGAATGGTGATCGTTACTCCATTGTTAGAAGGCCCGGAATTACAGAACTACGTTTCCCCATTACTCGACGGACATTTCCCCATATGGTGTTAGCTGGGACGTTGTGTTTCAATGAATTGACGTAGTTTGTCCAGGACGTCTTCTTAGCATCGCACACAATGCGACGAGCTTTGGCTCGAAGACGTTTAAACTGGACAAAATATTCTTGGGTCGGATGGCGCTCAAATTGGCGTAAAGCACGTTTGCGGTCACGGATAGCATCTCTGCAGGCATCCGTCCACCAGGGGACAGAGAAGCGTTTTGGCCTGCAGGACGACCGGGGGATAGATAATTCCGCTGACTTTATAACCACATTTGAGAAATGATCTACTACCGAGTCCACACTTTCATGTCCGTTATCATCGAATGATATGGACTCCGAAAATCCTACCCAGTCCTCCTGTTTAATAACCCAGTTTGGAGATCGAGATTCCGCAGGACGTAAAGCGGACATACGCATTCGAATGGGATAGTGGTCACTACCATGTAGGTCGTGAATTACAGACCGTTCGAAATGCGTGGACAAAACTGGGCTACAAATGGAGATATCTATCATGGAGTATGTGCCGTAAGCCAAGGAGAGATGTGTTGTTTCCCCTGAGTTCAGTGTAACAAGATTTAAACGGGTACATACCTCAACTACTTTATTTCCTCTGTCACCATCGGAATTTGAGCCCCATGAGTGGTGGGATGCATTGAAATCCCCCACTACCAGATATAGAGCAGGTAGCTGTGAGAGAATGTCTTCAATTTCATGCACTGTGAAAGGTGTGTCTGGGGGGATATATACAGAGACTATTGAGAACTGGATGGAAGGTAGAGTGACTCGAGCGGCTATGCATTGATGTGGGCTGTTGATGTTGATAACAGAGGAAATGATACTTTGGCGGAATAGAAGGGCACAACCTCCATTGGCACGAATACCGGCAAGGTGATCGTACCGGTGAACGTAGTATGCCGAGATACTCAGGGAGTTTTCGGGCCGAAGGTGTGTCTCCTGGAGACATAAAATAGCAGGGTTTTCATGATAGATCAATTGCTGTAGTTCTGTATATCTGCTGCGTACACCGTTCACATTCCACTGTTCAGCAGTCATCAAGGGGAGCTATATAATGTTGGTGCCTTAACAGGGGATCTTCTCTTCTTTTCCTTTCTATGGGAAGATGCTTTTGCCTGTGACTGCTTTGTCTTCGACTCTGGCGACTCGCAGTTCGTCGCACTCCTGATCGTGATTTTGATCGAGGCGTTATCGAGAACGTGATCTCGACCTGCCATCCGAACTAGGAGTGCGACGTTCTGGTGTTCCACTAGGCCTACAATCCTTCTCTGCTGTCATAGCAATGATTTTCTTAGGGACGTAAGGCCTGATGTCAAGTCCACAAGTGTCGTCTGATTCAGCAGTCTGAGTAGCGGCGTCTATATATGTCTGGGTTGCGATCTCAATTCGCTTCCCAGGTATGTTTGTAAGAGGTGGCTTTTGTGTGGTGGCATCGATTCCCTCTGTTGCTTTCTGCAGTACAGACGCATAGGACTTTTCAGTTGCCTTCTTTTCTTTATCTAAAATACGCTTACGTGCCTCAAAAAAGCTAATATTTTCCCGGACTCGAAGCTTTTCAATCGTCTTTTCCAGCATATACTTTGGACAGTTTTTAGTATTTGAAGCGTGATCCCCAGAACAATTCACACAGTTCTCGGCGCCGGTACATGGGTAATCCCCATGGTTAGCACCGCCGCACTTTGCACAGATGATATTGTTTGTGCAACGTTTTTGCGTATGTCCGAACCGTTGGCACCTAAAGCACCGCATTGGGTTCGGCACATACGCACGCACAGGGACACGCTCGTAGCCGACAAAGATATGTTCTGGCAAAAGAGACGTCTCAAAAGTCAGAAAGACTGTGCTTAGGGTTCAGTCCGTCCGTCCCGCTTCCGTAGTAAACGGTATGCCTTGGACACGGACTGTTCCGCCTGCTCTAGTTGGATCTCTTCATCTGATAGACCATCTAGAGTATCTGTATGCACAACTCCTCGCGTGGCGTTGAGCGGGGAGTGTCGTTCAACTCTGATGGGGTATGACCCCAGCAACTTTGCTTTCAACAGCGTCTCACTCTGTTTTGCAGATAATGCATCAACGAGGAGACTACCGTTGCGTAGTCGAGTTGCATTTCTGACCTTTCCAACGAGTCCATCGAGCGCACGTCTCACGTAGAATGGACTAATATCTTTCATAGTTTTTTCCTTTCCGTCCAAGGTGATACTGATAAATTTTGGAGGTGGCAATTTTACAGTAACTTTCTCAGGGACCAATTCCATAGCAATTTTCGTCGTATGACCACCAGTCGTACTTTCTCCTGTCTTCTGTTTCTTATTAGTTTTTTCTGTGGGAGGAGAAGAGGAGCGCGAGGACATTTTGAACTGCCCCCCTACGGAACCGTCGGCGTCAGCCTGCCACCGGGGGGGGGGGCGGAAGAAAAAGACACCTAAAATTCTTCTCGATCTGTGCCGGCCGTGGGGACCCCCCCACAGCCCGATCCCAAGCAACCCACTTCACGCAAGTTACCCTTCAAACTGGTCATTACACATCTAATCGCAAGTCTTACACCAGAGGCGTGTCGCAGTTTTATGCCCCTACCACGGGAATAACCGCCCGTGGCTCCCCACTCTAAACTGAACACAACCGCCGAACCACTCGGCTAACTCCGACCCACCTCCCAAAGCCGGAACAATCCGAGACCGCACGCAGCTTCAGGGGACTTGTGATTGATTACACTGCTACACCCATAAGTCAGCGGTAACACGTCGGAGCGATATATTCGCCCCGGCGAGCAGAGTCGGTTACCAGGACGTCTAAATCGCCCCGGGCCCCCATTGGGGCTCTACGTGAATGTACTTGACCTCTGGGCCGGGCTCGGAACCTAAACTTGCATATAGGGGCAGTATGAACGGTCCACTATTGCTTCGTTGCTGGAAGCCCTGTCGGGCCGCACAAGTTGGAAGTCGCGCTCGAAACCGTGGGACAGGACCACGGATATAGGAAAGATCCCCCCTGATGAGACGGGAGTTATAAGCCCAAGATACTTAACCTAATAATGTATATAAAAACTAGAAGAGGAAGGGGAATGTAACCTAGAAAGCATCCTTAACAAATTAATCCCGTCATTATGGCGGACGTGGCAAAACCAACAGCGGGGCTGGAGAGGTGAAAATGGCTGTGATGATGTGGTGGGCGTTCCGCATGCAATGGTGGCAGGCGGAGAAGTAGAGTGACGAAAAAGACGACAGAACGAAAAGGAGTGATCGGTGATAAGACGAAAAATGGCCGAAAAGAAAAGCACGAGAGCCACCATTGCACCCCCCAGTCACCGACTTGGAGGAACCCACCTCGACCGGTGTTAATAATTCGTTTCACGAAACGTTCATCGTATCGGTGGCCATTCATACAATAAACTAGGGCAGTACTATCGTTGCTATTGGAGACAATTACCTCGTCGGAGGAAATGACATTTCTCCAATCGAAGTCCTGTGTGAACTAGGGCAATGAGTTATTATTTCTCTACCATCTTCAAGCGTAATGACGAGACAGAACGTTGTATTAAGAGATAGCCGTATTGCTTGAAAGAGAGAGGGAGGTTTATTATTTATTAGAGTTTGGGCATATTCTAAGAGATATCGCCACATTATTATAGCCTTGTGAGACACATATGGTGGCAAATATGTAATTAAAAAAAAATTGGGGGGAGATTCGAACCTTTAGTTACTACTATCAACTTGTTCAATAGACCAATGCCGTAACGACTTACGCTACTGTGACCGTTAATATCAGTTTGCCATAATACGTGGTTTTCCTGTTCATATTCGCTCCGGTTGATTTTATATTTATCAATTGTATTATTATTTCACTCTTCAAGGGCCCTGATGTATCTAGAATCAACCCGCCATTCGATTTTATTACATATTTTAGATTCTTAAACAAAATACAGAAAATTTAAATGGTTTAATTATGTGTAACCTAGTGAACAACGGCTTTGACGAGACGAGCATGCACAATGTTATGTCTCTGGAACTTAGAAATTGCCGGCCGGCCCATTCTTTTTGCCGCTAAGTGTACGTCAGAATTTAACACAAAGTCTTATCATACATATTCCGAAGTGATAAGTGTTAAAAGTTGTGTAATCAAGATGTATAACGAAAATTATTATAGAATCGGTAATTTATTGAGAGAGTGAAAAAGGTTCTCCTTCCAGACCCATTGGAAATAGGCCTAGAAAAGATTTAAGCAAATTACATTTAATTTAGATTATTTCTTTTGCAAACCAAATAAAATTTTACACTATTATTGATGATACATAAGAATGAAAAAAAAAAAGAACCAAATAAAGAAAACACACCAAATAGAATGGAATAATACTATTGACGCATGATTTTTTTTTCTCACATTGTAAGTCAAAATAAAAATATAATTATGTTTTCAATTACAGCATATTCCAGTGTTTTTCTAGTGACATATTTCTTGGCTGCAAGTCAAGAGTAGAAGATTTAAATGATGTATCCTTAGTGGCTCTTTTTTATCAGCAGATTTTTCAATCACAGAATTGTCTTTTCTGTCTATATGACAGTAAAAATCTTCTTGCAATTTCTAGGCTTTTCATAAACCGTACGTGCTATGCAATGGTCCTTTTTTAGGCTTGAAAAGATACAAATTTAAGTAATTGCAAAACATTAATCGGTAAGTGACGAGGCTAATTAGTGCAACAATTTTTACTCCAGCACTCTTCTGTGTAAGCTAACTGGTGCAACATTTTTACTCGAGCACTCGTCTTTGTAAGGAAGATGTATTTTTTAAATATTCAGATTTAAATCCAAACATTTACGTTTGGGGCGATTTTCTGGTCTTGTGACTTGAGACAGCAAGGAAACTATTTGTATGAATGTACAACAGCGTCAGTGTTTTGACGGCTAGTTTCATTTTTGGGGGGTATTTTTTTCTTTGTCTGTCACTGTTACTAAAATTCTCATTGTTACCGCTCCCCAAACCTTTTTATAGTAATTACTGATATGTATCTTGAATTGCACAGTCTTGCAAATTAATTGTCGGCACATTCTGATATTCTCTCCATTCATTCGGAAATAATATTGCTTGGAATTTGCACGTTGATTTGCTCTATAATTGTGGAGTCTACGCTCTTTAGGTATATCAATGACTACGTTATTTAAATTGAAATCATTTTGTCTGTCACAATTTAGCTCTCAGAATTGTTTGCAGTTTTTATTTCGTTGTTCTGAAATTTTATCAAAGCAGCCGTAAATTCATTTTGTGCAGTCTACAATTTTAGGAACTTCTGGTGAATGCGGTTTACCTCCTGTAGATGTACAATCTTGTATTTTGTCTTTCTGAACCATCGCCAGAGATACATGTTGCTCACCAGAGGTCTGCATCGGACGTTTTCGCTCGAGCGCCAAGTAGTTCATAGCATAATCCGATAGGTAGCGCACATGCATGATGGGTAAAATTGTCACGAGCGATAAATCCTCGAACGGTATAAGCCGAGCGTTAGACATTCTTGTTACAGTGATGAACTATGTAGTAACATCATAGATGATTATCATTTCAAAACTTTGCAGTGTTTAACTAACCTCTTTATAGTACAACTACAAAACTTGCTTTAAAATGTAATATACTGTAAATGTTGTAGGTAAATGTTGTTTCCCCCCCCCCCCCCTTGTTACAGTGATGAACTATGTAGTAACATCATAGATGATTATCATTTCAAAACTTTGCAGTGTTTAACTAACCTCTTTATAGTACAACTACAAAACTTGCTTTAAAATGTAATATAAATGTTGTAGGTAAATGTTGTTTCCCCCTCCCCCCACACACAGGAGTGATTTTGTTTTTGCCACATTTGATAGATGTTCTTAGATGTAAATGTAATTATTATAAACGGAGAACACAATAACGATAATGCAAGAACTGTATCAAGTTTTCTAGTAGTAGTAGTAATAATAATAATAATAATAATAATAATAATAATAATAATAATAATAATAATCTCTATAGTCGCGGCGCTGTTATTCCCGGCGTGACTCCTCTTTTCTTACGTCTTAGGAAGTGAAGGCTCTATAAAGTCTAGGTAGATAGTATCGTTCGCCATTTTTGTTCTTTCATTGCCGAGCTACCAGACGAGGGATCTATTTGCCAAACCGTTAAACATTATCATGTCGTAGCTCCTATGATAATAAATCAAACGCACTGTAATTCAGCAAATAATTGAGCGGCAAATAACGTCCTCGTGTGCTTTCTGCGAACGCCAACGAAAGAGCCAAAATGGCGGGCTATTATATTAAGTATTTATCGAGCCTTAGGAAATGCTTGACGTCTTCATCAGCGAATCACAAGACGCATACGTTTAAATGTAGCCGATCTGCAAAGTGATTGGCTGCCGGAAATTAGAGCGACGGGACTATAATAAGTAATTAGTGTATCAATCTTTGCGTCTGTAACAGTTGTGCAGCATGAATATTCGTTTTATTATATTTTCTTTGACGTTATCTCTGTACTAATATTGTTATTAATCTACTGCTATATCAATATTTTGTAAAACGTTTCTATATTGTCGCAGTATATAGGCGGAACATTATGTATGGACCTATCATATTATATAAGTACTGTATGAGGTAAATCAAATATTGAATAATTATTAATTAGCAATAATAACTGTATATCGAAGTTTTTCATACTATTTTCTTTATAACTTCATGTTCCTGTTTTGGTGCGTTCCATTGACTGTTCCATTAAACGTTTGCAATAAACGCAGAAAACAGTTATTTTTACTGTGTGAGCAAAACATATGTGTATCTTATCTGTCGCCTTCCATACAAGATAAGATATGTCGGTGAGATGACCTTGTACTGTGCTTCTATTTATTACGA